>NC_134706.1:9964977-10321227 GCF_043290135.1 Rhipicephalus microplus | reverse complement strand
CAGGTATATATACAAACAAGCTGTTGCGAGGAGGGGGGGGGGGGCTGCCTCCCCGTCACATACACCTGTGCTTAAACGTATCTTCTTAAGCGAATGCACTGAAGCGACAGCCCAGTCATGCGCCTGGCTTAACGAAATCAATCTCTTTTGTTGACATCGTTTTTTTTTCTTCGATGGTACCTTCCTGGTGCTTGAACGCAGCATAGAACAAAAACAAAGAAAAAAAAAACCGGTCCCGTACGACTTAACTGCGCAACAATGATAAACTCAAGGCGCGGGCGGGTTCGTCAGGAACAGCTGAAAAAAGAATTTTTTAGTTGCTCACTTATTAGGTTTTATCTATAGTCGTGTTACTCATAGCCACTTTCATTACAGGTGATTTCCTTGAACACTTAATTGAGTGTTAGCATCACTGCACACGTCGCACATATGTAGAATACCACTATAGGGAGGCCTTGAGCGGCGATATAAATTTTCAAGCAACGTTATAAGACGCTATTACCGCTAGGACTAATAAGGAGTTTTGTTAAACTATACTATACCAAAAATAAAGCTTGCAAGTAGAGCAGGAGTGCTAATGATGCCGCTTTTCTTAAACTAAATTTTTGCACTTAACACTTTTTGTTTAAGGGATCGCGTTTCGACCACAAGAACTTGTTGCCGCGACTCGTCGCCAGCCCGCGTCGCTATTTTACGGCGAAATCTCTCATGACATCACAAGTGTCGTTTTTGGCGTCGTAATAGTCCTCCGACCCCTGTTTCCGTAACCGCTAGCAAAAAAAAAAAAAAAAGGTAGAACGGGGCTCGAACCTGGGCCCACACCATGGCAGTACAGTATTCTACCAGAGTCATGCCGGTGCTCAAACTTTTAGGAACGAAGCTCCTTAAGGTGTAGGCCTGTTCGTTGTTGGCATTGTACGCCGTAGATATGGCTGACGATGACCACCATATGATTATGAGAGATGTCGTAGTGGAGGGCTCCGGAAATTCCGACCACCCGGGGTTCTTTAACGTGCACACGAATCTGAGCACACGGGTCTACAGAATTACCAGCTCCGTCGGAAATGCACACATTCTCTTTGGGCCATCACTTTCATCATCATCATCATCATCATCATCATCATCATCATCATCATCATCATCATCATCATCATCATCATCATCATCATCACCGTCGTCGTCGTCGTCGTCGTCGTCGTCGTCGTCATCATCATCATCACCATCGTCATCATCATCACCATCATCATCACCATTATCATCATCATCACCCATCATCTTTCATCAAGTGCGCACTATACAGGATGAAAAAGAAGAAGATGATGATAATCATGGAGAGTGACTGGCTTGTGCTGTAGTAGATGGCATCTCGATATGCCGTACGATGCATTTCGTACAACTGGAAACAACCATTAACCACCAGGGGAACATGCAAAGACCTAGTATTTGACACCTTCAGGATAAATCTTATACGACAATGCAGTAATAATGAGGACAAAACGAAATTCACAACTCAACACAGCCTGTCAGTTATGTCACAGGCGACTTAAGGTAACACCGAAAGATCCCACTGCCTCATCGACTCATCGTCTTTCACTTCGTAGATATGCCGTGATTTTTTTTTTCATACAAAGACGCTATAGAGGCGTTATACAATGCGAATTCTGTAACCAAGCGTCATACGATGCGATTGTGCTGTATTCCGCGCAGGCCTGGTATTTTTTTTTCTTCTGTGAACTTCTCGATTGTTTTATACAGTTTTGTTAAAATTACGCGCAGCACACAAGTAACTTAGTTTATTCTAGAGCCCCTATACCTGCGGACTTGACAATAAAGGGAGAGCTATAGAGACGTAAATCCTCCAAACGTATTCTGGCATGGCACGCGTCCCCCCCCCCCCCCTTCCCCGGCCCCCTCCGTGAAAAGTGATTCATTGCCATTATTAAAAAAAATTCACTTTTATTACCCTTAATTCTCACACATCGACCGCAGCAAACATAGATTGATGGTTGTTTGTTTATTCCCGCTATACATATCCGTTGAAAGCTCAGGCATCAGCCAGGTATCCAAATCTCTTTTGAGTTTTCATTGTGGAAGTACACAGTGACCTGCGTAACTGAATTTTGAAGTACCCTTTAGGATGTCTGGTAATGAAAGAAAAAACTACCGAGGTAATGGGCCGCTCATGCAAGTATGTCCTCGAAACAAGTTTCTCAATATTAACCGCGTTAGTTTGATTATACATTTTTAATGAGGTGTCGCTCAAAGTGCTAGATACAGCCAGGAAGCCGGACATCTCTTGTCCGGTTATCTGAATATAGCCAGAATTTAACCAGGACCTCATTAAGAGAATGTCACATGGTGCTTGCGAAAGAAAAATAAGAACACACAGAAAAACCTCGCGCTCTTGCTGTGTGTGTCTTACGTACTCGTGTCCTGATAATTTCGTGCAGTTTCGGAACGTCCAACTGGCAGTTAACAAACTAGCCCACCGGAACGTCTTACTGAAGACTATTGCAAGAGCCCCATCACTGGCACAGGTCGACAAGTAGGTCTCTTAATTTTTGTTCAGGAAGTGATAGTACGCTTGTTACTCCATACTGAAATCAGTCCACTCTCCCACAGTGACAGTGCGCTGATAGATATTTTCACCGTATAGGACAAATACGAGGGAGAGCAACACTAGGCTTTGGCGTTTTAACGCGGCAAATGCAGCGGAACGTGGGAGTCCTATAGTCCGTTCCGAGGCAGTCGATCCCAGAGACGTGCCACGCCTTCGAAAACTGTTGCGCTGATTCCTTCGATGCGGAAACGACGATCCAGTAACGGATCTCCACGTTGCCTGCCTGCCATAGCTGCTGTTTACGGTTACGCTGACAGCCTCACTCTCCCCGGTGCAACTTCGCTCCAAGCTGGTCGATAAAGGGAAAGGTCAGGCGCAGGCAGAAAGAAAATCCGGAGATTGTATCGCAGCTCGTTAGGCGCCCATTTCCCCGGAGCGTCGCCGCGTGACAGCTTAAGCCCACGTGGCGTTTGCTTCCAGCGTAATCGCTCCTAGTGGCTGGCTGCCTCGTTTGCGGGGACTTTTCGGCCGGTTACTTTGTTTCATAGTGGATGCTCAGAGAGTAGAGATTAAATGCTGTCTATCCTCTGTGCAGTTAGGCACGCGAAACCCTCCTTTGAAAGAATTGAAGTTTCCTTAACACCCCTTTCAGCGGCGGTGGGTATAGGTTTGTGTTTATGCTATGTTTGTGGATGCCTTGCTCATTGAATTAACTGAACATTCTCTCTCCTTAGTCAATATGCCTTGACTTCACCTCAGTGTGCTGCGTATGACTTTAACCGATCACTTTGTTGAAGGCAGCATTATGTAGCGACGGGTCTTTCAACGTGTCGCGTTAGAGAACCATCGTCGGAGGTATTACTTTTCTTTTCTAGAAAGGAACAGAACCAGAAACTAATTCCGCATACACTTGGAGCCATCAAAATGGAACATTACCGAGGAGGAAGTAGTTAATGTCATGCTACTTACAATATATGAAAGCTCATACCAAACAACAAATTGCTTAATTTTAGTTAATGTAATGTAATGTTGAGGGCTTTGTAATAATGATGTGTAAATTGGACGCATTCGTAGACAATGCATCATAATTTGCGCCTGAAGGGGACATTAAAAACTGTTTTTCTATAGGCTGCTGCTAAGATCGTACGCTAGTTTTGTTTACGATACCTTCTGCTGTACGGGACTGATTCAGTACAGTTCGTTAGCGAACTTTTTTTTTTGTTTAACAGGAGTTTCAGGGTGTCATGTTACTTTTAAAACTGCCACATTTTTCAAATCAAATCTTTAACGAATGTGTAAAACGGCCGTAAAAGTGTGCGATGACACAAAAGTGTACAATGAAAGTCCGCACTTTTCAGACATAGCAAAGTAACAACTAAGACGCTTATTCGCGTTCATCTGTACCCGTCAGTACGTTTCATGCGTCATTTGTGTGTGAGAAACACGGAGCACGTTTCGATCTCCTTGCCATTCTTCGCGTGACCTTCCAATTTGCTGCTATCGCATTCATTGTTCCGCTTTTGCGGCAAAGCTGCGACTTTTTTCCTTTCATGTTGTGCGTGAAGTTCTGTGCTATTTTTGTATGTGTTTTCTATTGTTTTATATTGTACGTGTTATATATTAAGCTGGTCTCTCGGCTTACTCCTAGGCGGGAACCCAGCCCGGTAACCTGCGGGAAGTGAATAAAGTTGCTCACTCTCTCACTTATATTTTTACTGTGCCCAAACTGCCCGTGAACTCCCAGCCCATAGACAGATTTGCCTGGGGCCTCAGCTACGTGCAGGTGGCTGCCAATTATCCCTTTAATAATAGGAACGTTATCGAACACCACATTCTGTGCGACTGTCCGTTGTACGGCACCCAGAGACAGTCACTGGCGTCCGTTCTAGCGCGCATCGAGAACAGCCAAAATGTCTGTGGACACTATTCTTTCAAGTGCCCGAGATAAGACATTGCATCAAAAGGCGACCAAGGCACTGTTGAAATTTCCACGCGACACGAACTCGAACAAGCGGCTGTGACAGCAATGTCGCACACCATGAAAGACAAGACTGGGCTATGACTGAGTGTGCGCGTGTGTGCTGCTTAACGTGCCGTGTTTATCTCTCTTACCTTTCGCCTCTGTCTTTCATCTCCCCCATCCCCCTCCCATGCGCAGGGTAGCAAACCAGCTGCCTATAGACTGGTTAACCTCCCTGCCGTTCTTTTCCTCCTATTTTCCTTCCTTCCTTGAACATACAAATTAAAATAGATAGCATCAATAGAATAGGCAGTGGGGTAGCAGTGACTTGAAGAGTCACAACCCTTCAGAGGGAAAGGCGTAAAAGAAACCAGCAACGAGGTGAATGAATGCGAGGGTCCGTAATGCATGCGGCGGGCCAACGGCGGCATTTCCCCGCAGGCTGTCTCCCATCCCTCGGGATATTCGCAGTGAACAACGAACGAATAAACAAGCGAGTGTTTTGATGGGCGTCGGCCAACAAGGCAGCGCTCTCTTGACAGGCGTCCAATCACTGCGATGGACACCGCTCGTTCCCAGGGGATGGCGGGTCGCTACAGCGAGAGCTGTAGTTTTCCCGGTTGCAGAGTTAGCGCCGGTCGTTCGTGAGTGAGCGGCGGCGGCGGCGGCACTTTAAGCCGTTTTCAGGAAGTTCTGAACTTCGACGATGAAAGGTGATAACGCCTGTGTCACTTAATACGTATACGGGGTCCCGACGTGCCGAAAGCACATGACGGTGTACGTACGAGAAACCTTTTATTTTGAAGAAGAGGACTTTAAAGTTTAATGAAGAGAATGGAGGAGAAGAAGACTGTTATAACGATGAAATCTGCGAGAGAGAGAGAGAAAAAAAAACGGGGACAAAGAAGGCACATGTGCAATCGTAAAGTGGCAACTTAAAGTTTAGCGGTAGAAACGCATATGCGAATAGCATGGTGCAAGACAACACGTTGATTGATTGATTTGTGGGGTTTAACGGCAAGAGAACACGTGGTACCAAATATTTCCGAACAACTCTAGGTTGACGATTAGATCATTTATATCAAATTTCTTCAGCGTATACCCGTTGACAGAGTTACGTGCATGTGATCATACCTATGAATAAAAAAAAAACGACTCTGGTACTTCTCGCACTGTGCTATCTTAAGGCTTACGCAGTACCTTGGTTTGACGCAGCAACGGGTGCTATTTGTAATCTTCGCAGCGTAAGCGCTTCAGGGATGCCCAGCGATAAGTACTGCCACACGTGTTCCTTTTTTCCTGTTACCGCCCCGTTACAACGTAACTGTTGCCTTGCGCAAAATGCACGCGAATGACCGGGAGCTGTCTGGATCGTGTCAGAACCTACCGACGATATTGCGGGCACAACGAGAACAGTTGAGTTAGTTCTGGAACTTGCGTGGCCTCTATAGCTATAACGCTGCGACGTTTGACGATACATGTAGAAAAAACGACGCGCTTGGCCGCTTATCAGTTTTTCGACGGCCGACGTTCTATGCGCCGATATCAGTGTACACTGCCGTTCGTTATGAAAGGGAAACGCGCGGCCTGCGCTCTGCGGAGGCTGCCTACAGCACCGTCAACCGACAAGTGAGGAAAGCACGTTTGCTTCTAGCGTCATCTATGGCCAAGCAAGATAACGAGTTATTGCCGGTAGACAAGCGCTGCTAGATTACGTTCTCTGCTCGCTCGCGCGGCGAACGATATCGGGTGATTACTGCAGCTCGCGCCGTGGTCGCGAACAACGTTTGATATGTTGGCAGTGGACAACGCACTACTTGCGTGAGCAGAGAAAGAGTGCAATCTAGCAGCGCTTGTCTACCGGCCATCACTCGTTATTATTTTTTTCGGCAACAGATGACGCTGAAAGTGAACGTGTTTCCTTTTGCTGTCGGTTGATGGGGCTGTACGCAGCCGTCGCAGAGCGCAGGCCACGCGTTCGCGTGTTCCCTTTCATAAAGGACGACAGTGTACATAAAGCGTGCGTTGCGCGCTTGCAGTTTAACTTTCTATTTCCCGGCCGCAAGTTCGGCCAATCAAATCGTTACGTATTTTTGAGTTATGCTGGAGTCTTCTGCCCCGTCACGAACACGTGACATCTTCCCATCACCTCCACCAGATGTCGCTTTAGCAGGAATCGCGTTACAGAGTAGAGCGGCAGTCTTGTGCGTACACGGCATCATAGGGGCAGTACAACCACTCAAGTAAGTCTGTTGTCTTAGTTGCTTGAGTTATCTTTGCCCCGCCGCGGTAGTCTAGTGGCTAAGGTACTCGGCTGCTGACCCGCAGGTCGCGCGATTGAATCCCGGCTACAGCGGCTGCGTTTCCGATGCAGGCGGAAATCTTGTAGGCCCGTGTGCTCAGATTTGGGTGCACGTTAAAGATCCCCAGGTGGTCAAAATTTCCGGAGCCCTCCACTACGGAGTCTCTCATAATCATATGATGGTTTTGGGACATTAAACCCCACATATCAATCACTGTTTGCTTGAATGTTCAATGAGTTTCCGCAATGACATTGAATGATAATTACTACCGACTGTGGCTCGTTGTCAAGGTGTGTGAGAGTGACTGCGAATGCAAGCGAATGCAAAAGGATGAGACGGCACGTGTTAACGTGTTATAGATAGGACGTTGGAAAGGACGCACGTGTTAACGTGAGCTAGAAAGGACGCCTTGGCCGTGCATGCAAGGCGCGGCTGATATCGTGTGCCATCGCGAAATTCTAATTTGCAGGTAATTTGCGGCAGGTTCGAACGATGGCCGAAGCTGTGCATGAGCCGTATTCCCACACAGCTGGCGCTAACGCTATTCCCGAGTTCTAATTAGATCTCAAGTTCCAGAGGCACGTTGAACTGAAGGGGCTGCACAAAGCACTCTTTACAGCGGCCGGCGCTCTTGAACAAGTCAGCGTTGTAAATCCAACGAACACGGTCGAGCGACCGCTCTTCCATGGATTGGTCTTGTCAGTTTACTGAAGTGAGGCACTAAGTCAGGCTAGATGGTTTACATTCACTGCACTATTGAACACGGACGAAGACGAGTTGAGGTGTGAGTATACCTCAACTCGTCTGTCTGTCTTTCACCCGTCTTTGGCAGGGCTCAACAGCGCAGTTGATAATATCTTGAAAAGCTTGCTGGTTCGATCAAAAAGCTAGTGATTACTTCAATAGGAATAGAACTGACGAAACTCTGAGTTTTGCTTCATGTGGTTGGGACTATTCCTGCATGGCAACACTGCGATGTAACTCGGAATTTTCTACTTCGTGATAACATATTTGCCTTTCGTGATAATTTTCTTTAAAATATTATGATAACTCATCTAGGGTTTATGCCCCTTCTTAACTAGGACGAGATGGCCGTTGCTCCAAAATTTATTTCTGTGAATTCTGGCGGATAAAACCATTGGTGCAATCAGTGATCTCGAGGGCTGCTTGGTAAAAAGGGAATACTGCGGCCAAGAGTTTTCCTCAAACAACACAGAAAATATTTGCTGCCATTCATCCAATGTCATTATTTACGAAAGCAATGCCTCGCTTTTCGTGCGAAAGTGGCTTTAAAGCAAAAGTAGTTGGGAGAAATACAAAGCAAACGAAACATCGCTGGACGCCTAGCAAAGTGAAAACGTTGCAAAAGCCAAATGGCAGTTCTCAAAACAATGCTGCGCGTGCACTGGTGCAAAATTTAGAGGAATGGAAAACATCACAAGTGTATTATATCTGGTAAAAATATTATTAACGTTATTATCAACAAGTATTCTTGTCCACACGTGTCTTGCAGTCTCCTGTTTATGCTATCTTTGTGTGCGTGTAAAAGTAACTCTTGTAGTTAATAGACAACTTAAGAGACAACTCCCAAGTCACTTATGAACATATCTTAGCGAAATATTATGTTACGTGGAGACATTCAATTTGCGTGAATAATCGTGTTTTGTAAAATTGTGTGGTTTTATATCGAACAACTGGGACTGACTGCTTTTGTGTTAATTTACTGCTGTGCGACAACAACGATTATGAAAAAAAAGGAGTAGCCGATTCCATGCATTGGTGCTGACATCTCCTTTTATGCATTTAATATTCAAAAAATAAACGAGGGAGAGCATGCCTGTGCATATCTGTAATGGCAATGAAAGCGAATCAATTGAGTAGTTAGTCATTAAATTATTTGAGAAAGTTAGTTACGTAAGAGCAATCACGTGATAATAATGAAGGCAAATCATGTGAATAGCGAGCCAATTAGGCAAAATAAACTACTGAACGTAAATTAGCAGCGGCGTTGGACGTCAATATGGTGTGTCCGGTAACATAGCACATGATGGCTTTCGCACTTCTGCTGTCTCAAGCGAATACATACGGGACCCTGTAGGTCTTTTGAAACTGTCACGGAACACGTATTGATGGGAACTATGTAAATCTCAACGAAGTAGTGGGTTTGTATGCTACACAGCATGTGCAAGCGGGAGAGTACTGAAAACGAACGAACCAGTGGACAAACTTTATAAACTGTGTCTGTGAATTGGGTTCTAGAATTTGGTGTCGCTGAATGCCCTCACGTGCAATGTTTTCCCGTTTTCAGTATCTATAGCTGATAGAAATTTGGGCCTGAACGTGGAAAGGGACATTCCTGAGAACTTTATTTATTGGAAGGTAATTGAAATAGCCTGTAGATGTTTTACACGAATATACCGCAGATATACCCATTTTTTTCTTGAACCAGTTCCTCTCCCCTTGGGGTTGTTTGGCCTTGAACTTTCTTGGCAGTGAGAAAATGGCACCAACACCGAGAAATCCCTGCCACAACACGGTAATTTTTGTTGTTGCTTGTGCACATAGTACTCGGTGTTCTCGCGATAAAGTACTCGCGATAAAGTACTCGCTGTTCTCAAGTGGTTGATGCGTGTATTCGTTGCCTCCACGAAGCCGCGCCTCCCGACACTGGCATTTCCAATCAGGCGAGGTATGCGCGCTCATTAGAAATGGAAGATGAAGATATTACCTGGTCTTACGATGACCGCTTCTGCGTGATCTAAATTGCTGAAACAAGAATATCGATCAGCAGTGTTTCATCATAACTCCTGTCCCTTGGCGCTCGAAGCCAGACTTTCCCGTCCTCCTAGAAACAGCTGTTGTCGCTGCAACCTGCAGTGCACTAGTATTCGTCGACAGGAACTCTGGTGTAACGGTTATAGAATACGGGCAGAACTGCATTCTTGATTTATTTTTTTCCGAGTAAGGGTAATTGCTAGACGTTTTCAACGGAAGGTAGTAGCCATGAACCTGCTTTATAACACGAGAGCGTTTAATTTCGGGCCCACCACGACTCCGCTGACGTATTTCCGTCACGGATATGACGTTGTAAAATATGTAACAACAAATGGCAAATAAAAAAAAGAACGTGGAGAGATTCTGTCGCAGGCGTCGAACCAGCGACCTCTCGATCCGCAGCGCGTGGCTCTAACCACTGTGCCACAAGGCCTACGTTTTTAAGAAGGCTAACGCAAGCTATTTATATACACCATGTACCGTTTGGTGGTCCCCGGAGCTTCGAAACTTGAGTGCGTTTTTGTCATTAGTAGCGAGATTGCGCGACGAGTTTAAGTTGGGTCTAGAGTTGGGCACGCTCTGAAGGTCTACGCCTCCTTTCTCCATCCCTCTCGCTTTTCGATGAGCGCCACCTACACGGAGCATGGTCTCTTCATCGTGCGCGCTTATCAGACTCGGGATTCAGGAGAGCACGAAGACACGAAGGTCACGCCACTCGCTGCCGCGGCCGCGTTGTCGGAAGGAGCACGCCGCTCATACACAAAGAAGTAAAAATTGTGACTGTTTTTCACGTTTGTCCCGTGATTACTTGGGCGTTCGTTTTGTGCATATTTCTGTTTGAACAGTGCGCTTTAAGTGTCGAGCTGTGAGAGGTGCAAGTTTGCGCTCGTCCCATGTATGCTGTTTTGTGCGTGCTTTATGCTTGAGGTGTGCGCTACAGGTTTAGAGCTGCTTGCCGTTCTTCACGTGATTTTGGAATTTGTAGCTGTTGATGAAACAACGCACAATAGATGCTCAACTACCTCTGTGAAGAGACTTTTCGCTTTCGTGTTATACCAATTCCTAGATAGGGGCATCAGCCATGTTTTTTTCACCATTATAATCATCATCATCCTGACTACGCTCACTGCAAGACAAAGGCCTCGCTCATGATCCACCAATCAAATCGTTGTTGTGCTTTCTGCTGCCACGTTATACCTGCGAACTTTTTAATTCCCTTCGGCCCACCTAACTTTCTGTCTCCCCTCGTGCGCTTTCCTTGTCTGGGAATCCTGTCAGTTACCCTTAATGACCGCCTTTATGTTGCCTACGCGCTACTTTTTTTAAAATCATCGCTAATCACGTATCAGGGAAATCAAGGTACTGGTACAACGTGCCGATATTACACTGCCTTAACTAATAGAACCATGGTGAGAATAACCTCTGAAGTTCATTTAAAGCTGCCACTTGATGATAAGCTCGTTCTTCATCCTTACGCGGTTAACCAAGCCCTCACAACATCACTAGGTGAGCGCTTGACTAAAAAATTTACATAAAAGCGAGGGTGTTGTTGCGGTTTCTACAAGCAACCGGACTGAAAGACAGGCTGTTCGCGAACAATGTTGCTGCCTTGTGCTAAGTTAGTGCTCCGGTCACCACATTTTTTTTCCCTAATGTCACAAACTCGTCTCTCTGTTTATTTTACACCCATTTTACTCCTTCACAAGTACAGTGTAGCAAACCGGAGTCTTCCTCAGGTTAACCTCGCTGTCTTTCCTTTATCCTTCTCCAAACAAAGGCGGACATTCCTTGAAAGTTGCAAATCATTCACTGGCCTCGGAAGCGAAGTGTTTGAAGCGTGTAACTTTCTTTACCCGTATTGGCCAATCCCTCAGATTTTTCATTCATACAAATGAACTCCTGATTATCACGTGATTACTCGTTCCACTATATGCCTTCTCGTCCTTAATGGTTCTTAACTATGCACCGAAAAGTGTTTGCGTAATATTGGGTTTGTGTGGTTACTTATTGTGTTTTTCATTAAGATATGTGTTCAACTTTCACTCGAGGGCTAAGGAGTAGCCGGTGCCGTACTTGTGCGCAAACATCTCCTTATATATCGTATCAATAAAAAAAAAACGCTAGTCGTTATGACTTACAACTATGCGTCTTTGTGCTCCAATCAGAAATGCGCTTACGTTCCTCAGATAGAAGGTACAAAAAAATGAAAGGAAATTATGTAAGTGTCACCTTAACGACAAATTGTTGTCGATAGACCAGGCCATGATGAACAGTATGGCAACTGCAACGACAGAGAGCTGATATTTTCCTACAACCCTGATCAAAGCTTTTTTTTTTTCCCCGGATGATCTTTAGATGCATCATCTATCGATGTCTGACTGCTAACAATGACTAAAAATGTTTTGACTTGCGTAGGGCTGCTAGGCGTCGTGGAGCACACAGATTCAGTACACTAGAAAAAGCAGATTCGAGCCGACAGCTTATTCAGCGCTCCACTAATTACAGAACTCATTATCCAAATTCGTTTCGTTCTCTCACGGAACTAAAAAATAAAATGAGAACGTGCCTTTCGATGTTTCTTCTGAGCCACATTCACTTTCATACTCTCCTTACTCGCCATATTGAAGATGCGAAACTAGAGTGAAATCTTTAATTAAAGACAGCCGCCTTGAACTTGGCTTCGAATACAAGAGCAACCTACAAAGCTTGTTTTTATGTCGACCCTGGTATTGCTTTAAAAAGGCTGTGAGGAGAAGGCAGCTGAAATTTCGAAGCTTGATCGCAAAGTTTTCTCATTAGAACTGGAACTGATTAGGGAACATTCCGTTACTGCGCGTTTTGTAAAAGCTAAATACAAGTTAGAGTTAATTGAGAGACAAAGGATAACCGAGCGCATCTGGTGCTGTAAGTGAAGAAAAGCACGTTTGCGTGATGTTAAACTTTCGTGTTTTACCCACCAAATTCATGATAAGAATGTGAGGACTGCCGTGGTGGAAAATATCGTAATTATGATTACTTCTTTTTTAGCTGAAGATAAATCTAAGTACCTAGATGTTTTTGCACTTCACCGCCACCAAAATGAGTCTGCTGTGGCCGGGACTTGAATGCGCGCCCTCGAGTTTAGCATAGCGTCTCTCATCATCATATGATGGTGTTGGGACGTTAAACCCCCGCATATCAATCAATCAATTAATTAATTAATTAATCAATCAATTAATCAATCAATCGATCGATTGATCGATCAATCAATCAAGTTTAGCATAGCAGCACCTTAGGTGCGAAGGTGCCGTTGTGAGTGACTAGAACTATGTCACAGTGTGTCAAGAACCAGGAAAATAAAAAAAAGCGAAGGCACACATATGACAGGACACAGCGATATCATAGTTTGTTAATGTAATGCAAAACTCACGCTTAAAGTCCGCAAAAGTTAATCCGAGCCAAAGTGAAAGAGAACACTATGATGCCTTTGTTCTCGATGGTATTCCATAGAAGGCATCCTGCATAGTTAGCTCGAACTAGTTTCAATAAACAGCTGTCATTCATTCTCTAGTCCGCATGGATTAACGAGAAACAGCAGTTCAAGCTGGGGGATACCTAAATACAACAAAAAAAAAAACGCTGGCTTTTTGCCGCGGATGCTTGAGTGGCACTGTCTAAGTGATAGTTTCTGGCACATCTAGTGAACGTACAATCTTCAAATATCGCTTGTACCAGACTGCAGGTGCTGCAGGTCGCGGGGAAGACAACTGCGCCAAAAGTTCACCCGTGATTTACTATCACAAATGCGTTTCCCTAAAAACAAACATACCTGATTTCAAGAACAGAGATGAGAAGAATTTTTTTTTAAGTAGGCAGATTGTGCCTGCATTTATGAGAGAGAATGCTGTCATTTCTCTGCTATTTAGTCAATACGCGAGACGATGCTTTCCATTTTGAATAACATGCTTAATGATGGCATGTAAATCTGTATAAGAGATAAGGATATGCAATCGATTTTCAGCAAGGCTATTAATAAAAAATATTTTCTTTGAAACCTATTGTTTCAAATTTGTTTTAACCTGGCAAGAAGAATTCAGGATTTCTATCTTCCTGAGCGACGAGGGCCCTCGGAGGAATGTGAAAAGCGCTTTATTAAAAACTCGAACGACCGTAGTTCCACTAAATCGTTTTTAAATGACTCCACTGCGTGCTTAATGTGTCTCGCGTTTGCAAAGCACATTAAGAAACGCTTGTTCATGCGTACGACAGGCAAGAAAAGCAAGCACAACCAAAAACGATATTAACATTGAGCTCATTGCGATTCCTCTTCAGACACTTCAGCAATTGATTGCATATAGAGCCTTGCCGTGGAGCATCGGTGATGACATCGGTAATGACAGTGATGAAAGCTGCGTTAATGATAATGAAACAGGTAGCTTCTAACCGAGAGCAAGAGTACCTTACGCTAGATAACATGGCTGATCCCTGTGTCATAGAAGTCGGTGTAACACTAAAAGGAAACGTGCCTTTACAGAAGTAGCTGAATGTTTGTTGTTCATTATTTCGCCACAAGGACGAAGGAATGAATGATATAGCGGCAAATCGTAATGCCACACGAAGAACGGCAAGCAGCTTGAAAAATGCAGCGCTGACGCAGAAGAGACTCACGGAGAGAATATGCACAGGATGCTAAGTGCTAAGGGCTCAGCCATAATTCTTCATCGCCATCCTTCACACGCAGCATGAATAAAGTGCGCGTAAAAAAACAAACGTATGTGCTGAGGCTGCGTCGCTTATCCACAGAAAGAGGAATAATGGCGCAGTGGGTGCTGTCCCGCTTCCGAAAGTTATGATTTATAGCGTAGTCGACACCTTGCAGACAGCCAAAACTTCAAACACAGTCCTTGGCGTGGCCTCAACACGAATCTTCGCTCAGAATTCACGTTAGGCAGCATGCTGATCATCGGAGAACTTTTAACAGGCACTCTCAGTCATGATGGCAATTTCAAATTTAATATTGTTGGATAGCCCCTCTAGCAGGTGGACAAGTTTAGGACAACACCATTTTGTTGCCATAATGTTAAGTAGCACAGGAGGAAGAGGATGATTAGGAAAAATTAAGCGGAAGGACAGGGAGGTTAGCCAGTTCTTTGACCGGCTAGCTACCCTGTACTGGAGAAAGGGGTGAGGGAAATAAAAGATGTTAGAAAAAAGATGTTGAAAAGAGAGAGAGAAAATAAAAAAAATAGCGACAGAGGAAAGGCAACATCAAAGGGTATTAGATACTAAAGTCAGTCTCTGAGGCCAATTGTCCGCAAAAAGCATAGCAAAGCTTTCAAAGCCTTCTGAGCTGAGAATGGGCTCAGCTAGTGACCCAGAATCTTTTGTTCAAAGGTTCAAGTACATTAGTCTATTTTAAAAAGTGTGTTCAGTAGCGCACTTTTTAAAATGGACCACAGGGACAAGAAGAACACGATACTCGCTTCTTGCCTTGTTGTCCATGTTAAAAAGTGCGCTTCTTGACCTTACGGTTAAATAATAATTCACCAACAAGCCCAGCTCTCAACCTTATTGAGCAATATATATTTGATTTGGGATAGTTGCGTCGTTTTTCCGGTCAGCAGTGCAAGTGCATGTGCAGATCGTGACCGTCTTGCATGTAGTTGTGTCCTTCACTGACCGTGTTTTATCATGTTGTTTTGTAACCCTTGTTTTTATAGTTACATTACATTGAAGGACAAAGCACCGGATTCATTGGGCTAATGCACTTGAGGAACCCGATTATTGAAGAGTCCTTATGAGTGGCTTCATTGCGAGTCAGAACGATGCAAATGGTGGAGTTTCAACGTGGCTTGATGGAATATTTTTTTCGCTGTTTTATTACTACGCAGAAACGAGCAATAAAAGCAACAAAAATAAAAACGGCTTCGTGAGTGAAAGCTGTCACGGCGTCTCTTAAGCATCCCCCCCCCCCCCCCCCCAACCTGAGTGAACACATGGAGGGGCAAGTGCATAATATATGCACCCCAGAAGCCCACTCACCATCCAACAGATGTCAGCACTGTTTCTTCCGCACTCCGCTCTCAGGGTAAAGCGAAAGCGAAAGTAAAAAAAGCACGGAAAATAACATACGTATAGAATAGCTATGGTGAAAAAGCGACGGAGGGTTACACTTTCCAAGCACTCGCTGTCGGGGCACCCACCCAATCGTCTCAATGGCTGCGGTACTGTCTTTTTCCCTGGGGAACCTTAGTCACCAACACCACCACCACAGGCATCACATTTCCATATACGGCAGAGGGAGGGCAGTGTTTTGGCGAAGTGAACCGAGAACGAATGACAGTGCAGCTTAGCCGTAGTCGGCAATACACTCCCAGTGAACAGATTATCCCGAACACTTCGCTGCGTAAGTGAGAGATGGATCTTGTTGAAACGTTCGGCACTGGTCATAAAACATCCCAGACGGAAGACGGTAATGCAGATATTTTCTCGGGGAATTTCCTATTTCGAATTTTCGTTGTCAGGTTGAAAAGTTTCTTCTACTGCTCCATAGGTTGTGTTAAGTGAAAAGATGAGCGCTGAAAAAGAAGAACAAACATAAAAAAACGCACCGTTGCTTCAATTATTTCGGCATTCATGCAGATATCCTACGGATTTCCGCGATATCAGGTAGCAAATCATGATTATAAACACCGAATAGAACGTGGCATAATACGTCATCCCGCGTTCGCGGGAATACAACCAAAGTTGGGAGGAGAGCTTGGGCGGTGCGAACCAGCCATTCATCACGCACATTTAGGAGATTAGGCAAAGCGACTGCGGTTTCTCTCGGACGAAGTCTTGCGAACGGATTCAAAACTCGCCCGTATTTTTTCTTTTTAGAAATTCTTGCATTGACAAAATGTTTCTTCCCAACTTTAAAATGTTTGCTTTCTAGCATCATTTTAAATTCACGATAAACTGCATGTTCTAAAGTAAAAAAAAACAAATTAGTGCTTTGCCTTTTGGAAACACCGGCACATTAGAATGTATAAAATGAATCCCTGTCTTTATTAGGGGGGTGAAGTCTCTTTCTTTGTTTCTTTCTTTCTTTTTTTCTTTCTTTCTTTCTCTCTTTCTTTCTCTCTTTCTTTCTTTCTTTCTTTCTTTCTTTCTTGTGTCTTAGTTTTTTTTCCTTCTCATTCTTTATTATTGTCACGTGATCAGACGCAAATAACAGTCTATATTCGAGAGTTCTTGGCACCTCATCTTCTAGCAGTGGCATACAAAAACCTCCAAATTGTCGACGTCGTCGTCGACAACGTATAGGTCACTTCTCTATGACTCCTGCGCTCATGACTCATGACTAATGCGTGTGCTCTGCACTCTCAGTAACAATCTTATTTCCTTGCGTACTTTCTCTCCCGTTGATCACTTTTATTTAACCAGGACACGTGTTTTGATATCTGACATGCTTGGACGCACTCATTGGACAAAACCGATCCAATGACCAAACCTCGGCGTTTTTCTTTCAGCACACCACTAATTACTGAGCTCATTATCTACTATCCCTTCCTTTTGTCAGCGTGTTGAAAAAAAAAGAACCTCTTTCTATATTTTCGCAATGGCACGCTATACATTTTTACGTTTTGGTAAATATCCGTCACATTGGGGTGGTATCTGTAAATATGGAAAACGACTTTGTGAGTGCCTGAACATGAAAAATAAGCCCTTGAAAACTCTAGTTATTTCCTAATGGAGTGTTTTCAATCTGAATCCATGATTAAGGGTTCCTGTTTTGTGGTGGTTCCACGAAGTTTTCCAATTAGAGTAAAGAATATAAGCGAAAATATTCTGAATGAGTCTTTGCCTAGTTCAAGCTTCAGGAGGCACCTCAGAGTGTGAATATTAATTAGACAGCGCAGAAACTGCGAAACTTTATTGACAGCCAGAGATATTACAATATCTGTATCACTGTACGCGCAGTTCTTCACCTTCATGCTTTTAATTTTTATGAGGCTGACCGTTTTCATTTTCCTACCCTTCCTCATCTTTACACTCCCTTTTCCCATTAGAGTATAGAGTAGCCAACCGGGCAAGTGCCTGATTAACCTCCCTGTCTTCTCTCTTGTTTTTATTTCTTCTTTCTTTTTAATTTCGCAATGTAAAAACAAAATGTTGATAATTCTAATGCGTTGTCGAAAAAAGCGATGTCGCCATCAGCTTCTTTAAAACAAAAAGTCCCAGCTGCGCTGCAAGGGCTCGACATTGAATGCGATAGCAACTCTTGGAATGTCCACGCGAAAGACGGCAAGCAGCTGGAAACAGCACGCTGCTCAAACACGAAAGGTGCACGAAAAGAACGCACAAAGGAGGAGTGCGAACTAACAACTGACACAACTAGATGATTGCTGCGCACTGCTTAAACACGAAGGGACACGTGAAAAGAACGCAAAGGTACACTCAGGAAGAGCTTCAACCAAACAGTGTCGAAGTTGTTACTTTGTGTTTGAGCAGCACGCAGCAAGTGTCGACTATTCTCAACCAACTACCCTCTACTTTGGATCATCTATCCAGCATCCCACTTTTGAGCTAAACGAAAGAAAACAGCTTATTTTTGAAAAGCGGCATAGAACTGTCAGAAAAAACGAAAGAGGCGCGGTACGAAGGGAACGTGTTGATTGGTAATGAGTTAATCCTTATGTGGACCCCAATTTCAACAACAAGACGCTGCCGTAGTTGGAGTCCATCTGAGGCTTTATTATTACATTATCAACCAACACGTGCCCTTCACACAGTTCTTTGAAAGCTGTAGTGCTCCCTTTCTTGTTACTGTCCACAAATTTTCTTTCACACACAATGACTTTTTTCTGGGTGTTTGCTGCAGCGATGACCAATAGACTGTATTTTTTTATGAGGGAGAGTGCTGGTTCATGTATATGTGCTTAACATATGACATGCAGCAAAATAGCTGCTATCTTAGTTGAGGCATAGCTGAAGTTTGCACTCGACGCAATAAAGGATAAGAAACGACAGATCTGCGCAGAACACACGCCACTGTCACAGCGTAAGTTTTAGGAGCGGCCCTTTTAGAGTCAATTTTAAGCTCTCTTAGCTCGACTACTACACGAGTGGGTACCTTGCAAGTACAGTAGCGAGTGTCCCGCTGCGAGTCTTTATAATGCCATACGCGCACCTATATTCTGCAAACTTTGTTGATGTTGCTCTGATGATGAAGAATGATTGTTAAAGCCTTTACAATGGGGCGGAAGCGTTAGATTCACAATTTATGACGCTGGTTGTGTTTTTACTCACTTGTCACGCAACGGTGCATTCGTTAAAGCGATTCTCACTTCGCACCTGTATATTTCTTTGAGAAAAGAATCAAGCAGTGGCGGGTATAGCTTTTGCGGAATAATAGTCAATTGCCAATTCCGGTGTTTCTGGCTTCTATTTCAGCTGTGCGCGAAAGCTGTGACATACACCTGCGGCGGCGGTGGACAACTACGCCACCAAAATCAGCTGCTGTTGTGCGTTCGCAACAGCTCACGATGCAAAAACGTTTTTTTTTTTTTTGCTGGTGAGCACTGCCTGCATCTGAGCCTCTCTTGGTATTCCAGACTAGCATATCGCCTTCTCCATTTGTCACGAAGTGAGCTTGAACATACTTTGTGGGCTTAAAAAGCTCTGTAGCTGCTGCATTGGGCTGGAGGAACAAGGAACTAGAATAGAAAGATAAAAAAAAGATAAAAAAGCTAGAAGACCTAATTGTGAAATGACTGTTACACAGATACTAGCTGCACTTAGGGAATCTACTTTATAAATCAGCATACAATTCAGCGGTCAGAGTGCGAATAGAGTAGCGAAAGCATCAGCCATTAAAAAAAAGCCTACTGTTAAGTAGAACACAACAATATTTTTTTGCAGTTTTTGCAATTTTCTAGCTGGGAGTTGTGGCGTACTTGCTTTTTCCTATGCTTTTGCCGCTCTCATTCGTGTAACGAATTCATGTTTTTTGCGGTCGTGCCTACTTACGCCAAAATCTCGAAATGGTCAATCCCTTCCTCACGAGTCCTTTTGAAATAGCTGAGAGACAGAAATAAGAGAAAAAAAAGGAAGGAAAGGTATAAGGGGATCAACAAAGTGAACTTAGAATTCGTTACCCTTCTCGGGGGAAAGGAATAAAGGGGCGGAAATTTGAGGTGGACAGAATCACAAGAACATTTGGGGGAGCAAGTTAAGTCTACAGGTGGTCGCACGCATCTGTTGTTTACCTATTTTAGTACCGCTTCCGTTGTGTTCCACGATTTCGACGCACATGCGCATGATCCTAAACTCATGTTTAGTGAAATCGAACGCGTCCTGTGCAGGCTGCACTCACTACAACACCCAGTGATAGATGCCCACTCCGGATGCTTTCTGACCAACTGGAAATAGCCGAGCTTTTTCCATCTAAGTGAGCGTCTGCTCGCCCTGACAGATTTCGTAACAAGCGAAATAATAAATCAACCCGCCATCGCTACACGATGGCGCTGCACTCTTCTGGCAGGGTCTTTGGCTGTGTCACCGTCGATCGACAATTCACCGACGTGCTCCGCTGTTGGCCCGAGGCAAATGGGTCCGTCTCACCATTGTCCTGCAGTGTGTTTTTGTTCGTCGCGCGCTCTCCGAGGAAGAAACAAAGCCCGCCATTCTTCCCGTCCCGGCACTGTCAGATATTAGCAATGCAGATGCTGCGACATGGCAGGCAGCGCTCCGGTTCTATTACCGACCTTCGTGCATGTCGTCTGAGCCCAAGACGTTCTATTTGTCTTTCTTTTCGACCGGCGACGGGAACATCATTGCGCTCTAACTTGTTCAGTTTGGTCGGTCGTCACTGCGAGTAAAGTTTCTGTCGGTCGGTATTTGCACCGCGAATGAAGAGTATACATGGCTATTGTTTTTAAGGTGAAAGTCCGAGGTGCCTCATCAGACGGGAGGAGGAGTAAGATAAACATTTATTTAGCGCCGTATACACGTAGCTGGTTGTTCAGCGTGTGAGAGTATGCACTGCTGGTCAGCCGGTCAGGAAATCTGGCGGCTGCCTCTGCCCGCTCCCTGTGACCCACTTGTGTTTCCGGCTCGGAACTGACCCAGCGTGGTCTCGCACTGCTGAAGGGGGTAATGATATGTGCTAACTGAGCATTAGGAAAACTTGACCGTCCCGTGGCGTCGGTAACCACACGAGTGACGCCACCGCATGACGTCATCATGACGACACACATTGCAGGATTTGCGACGCCATCATGGCGTTTACGACGGCGGGGCGTTCATGGGACGCAACGTCACACGTTGCCATTGTAGCGTCCTCCTTGGGACGGTGGACAAAACCGGAGGGCGCGCGAGTAGAGAAGAAAATGAAGATAGTGCGTGACGTGCAGTGGTACGTGAACCTATGGCTCGTGTTTTCTGCCTCCTTATGCATTTAATGAAACATGACATGTGAAACAACGTTATTGTGGTCCTGAGAGGCGAGGCAGTGGGCCAATCATGTAGGTCCCCACACAGCCGTTGGCTATACTTCCATGTCGGAGCAGAGAGGCCATGCCTCTCCGCACGTTTACTGGCCCTCTGGACAGCTTGAAGTTGGACAGTTTTTTTGCTTCGAATTGTCTTATGTAAATGCATGAGAGACACTGAGTCTTATTGGTCGGCGGGATCTAGAAGCAACGCGGATTCGGTCATGAGTTCTTGCAGTAAGCTCGTGTGCGTAATGCGCGCTTCTTCGGTCCCATGATTTGATTGATTTGTGGGGTTTAACATCCCAAAACCACCATATGATTATGAAAGACGCCGTAGTGGAGGGCTCCGGAAATTTTGACCACCTGGGGTTCTTTAACGTGCGCCCAAATCTGAGCACACAGGCCTACAACATTTCCGCCTCCATCGGAAATGCAGCCGCCGCAGCCGGGAATCGAGCCCGCGACCTGCGGGTCAGCAGCCGAGTACCTTAGCCACTAGACCACCGCGGCGAGTCCTTCTTCGGTCCCAGGTTGACCGTCCAGTACACCAGAGTGATGGCTCCGACAGTCAGCTCTGCGTCGTGTTTCCTCCGCTTTTATTTTGAAGTGTGGCGCCTTCACGTCGTTTTTTGTGAGCTCGTATAGATACCATGTTGTTTAAACGGTGTGCGGTTCGTACATTTACAGTGTGAGTCGTACCGCTCGTACCAGTTGCTGATGTACAGTGTCCACGTTTGCGCAACCAAGAAAGCAAAGTGATTTCATGTTCATGCGAAACGTCTTCTATAGCATCAACAATGGGACCATCGGCTCAGTAGAATCGTCCGATGATCTGACGACTTGGGTTGGATGGACCAGATGGCGCTGGTATTGTGGCTTTTAGAATAAATAAATAAATAAATAAATAAATAAATAAATAAATAAATAAATAAATAAACACTCTCATTGATTTATTTGCATTCGGATTCTGGTGTACCGATGCCCCAACGCTCGAATAGCGCTGGACTGCATACCTTATCATGGAGTATAGAATGCCCACAAGAAAATCCTACCTGAATGCAAGTCCCGACTAAGTGCGTTTTTAAGAACGATGATGGTACGCCCGAAAATTTCTTTAGGGTACTAGCGAACACGTGCAGACGCTGGGAGCGCTTGCACGGCGATGATTGTTTGCTGTCTCCGAGAGACGGTCGCCTTTCGATCGATCCAGAATACTTAAGACCCGTGTATTGGCAGTAGCACGTGAATATACTTCTTAAGGTGCAGGTTAAACAGTACGCCAGTTGCCCAGAAGTTCCACAGTTTTCCGCTACGGCGTCCCCCCCTCCCCCTCCCCCCTCACAAAAAGTATCGCAGTTTTGGGACGTCAAACCTGAACTAATATTTGGTGGCGCCCATAAAAAAAAGGGCTAATCCCTCTTTTTGGGGATAGGTGTAACACGAAAGGGAAACAGGTCTTCACCGAGGTAGTTGAGCGTTTATTTTGTATTGTTTCGCCACAAGAGCGAAGCAATTAATGCTACAGCAACAATCAATTGCAAATTTAACGCGAAGAACGGCGAGCAGCTCGAAACTCGAACAGCAAGCGTATCGTTGTTGAACTCGTGCAGCTGCCACGTGCATCGACGATGTTTCGCCGCAGACTACTTAGATTGTGATAGCCCGGGCTTATATAAAATAAAACTGCTACAGTAAGCACTGCAGCAAGGAAACAATGTCGACGGGCGAGTGTCGTGCCTTGGTAGAGCGAAACTGACCCCCGTAATCACAAACGCTCCTCGACTCGACTTCCACACTTCACTTGACAGAGTTGAGCACTGCGCCGCTGCTTGGCTGAAAATTGCGTTGCACTGCTCAAAAATCGCAGCAGATTATTGCTGATATGCGGTGACTTTCCCTGCCTAAAGAAGGCGCTCCCATCGACTTTCTCGAGTGAAGGTGAAGCTTTGAGTGAAGGGACGTTCTAGAATACGGGGGTGAGGCTAGCAGGACGAAGAATGCGTCTTTGCGTATCGCCTTAACAATTGCTAAAGCGCAGCGTGCGTGAGCGTTGGCGTTGGTTTCAGCTAGGGGTGCACATTGTGCCGTTTCTCTCCATAACTTGCGATCTTTGAAGACGCGCATATCGAGTAGCAATTGTTCAGTACGTGTTTGTTGGTGTCGGCTTTGTGCGCGATTAGCGATACGCTGTGTTCAGGTATGTGTTAAAACAATTAGTTACCGCAACGGTTTGATCATGATAATGGGTGGTAGTCGTTACCATGGAGACGTGTCACTAACGGCGTGAACGTGGCTGTTTTTACGTTAAATGGTGCTATAGCTGAAAAACGCCAACAAAAACTGCAGAGGTTCTCTTACATCACTACACAATAAGTACTACTTCTAAGAGTACACGTTTAACTATCAAGTTTAACTATTAAGTTATACCTATTTATATGACGGAGGGATCAGCCATGTTTTTTTTTTTGTAAGTTGAACGCACGATTAAACATGTTGCATGTGATGCCGATTAAAATTGTTTCCTGAACAAGAACATCTAATTTTAATCTTTGTTAAAAAGAACCACCAATTATATGATAATTATAAGACATGACATTTTCTATTGTTTTCTTGGCATTATTATTGATTGTTCACCATTAATAATGCGTCTAACGAAGAAAAAATGCGCTTCTCAAGTCATCCAACGTTCTGTTAGGCTTATTTTACAGCGGAATATTTTATACTGTACGCACTTTGGAGCCCTAACTGAATTCCCGCAAAGCGACCGATGTGTGTCTAATGCTAACAATTGAACAGACCAGGAAAGTTTTTCCGCCTTGAAGACCAGCAGTCAAAACCTCTGGCTGCTTAAACGGAGCGTCGACCGATCAGGGCTTTTTGTAGTACAGCTGCGGGCATAATGAGATACGAGTCGGTGTAATTATCCTAATGGGGCGAAGCACTTCGATTATCTCATTTCTTGCGGGAAGTAGTCACTGTATACGAGCGGAGCCGTAGTAAAAAAAAAAGCAATAAAAATGACATTATCGCGCTAATTATAATTCACGAATTAATACCGATGCACGTTCTTTAGCAAATTTTTTCTTTTCGAATGAACGAAAGACGAAGCGGAACAGAAGTATTAGCGTAAGTGTTCTTGTAATAAGAAAAGATCCCGTCGAAATCAATGTTTGTTTAACTAGTAACCTTTAAGATCAAGTGGCAACAACAAATATAACAGTAAATATGACAGAACCTAGTACTAAGTAAAACATCGTGTAATTTTTTTCGGAAAACACACTATAAAAACGTTTTAGCATGGTTGTTTCGAAGTCAAAGCGACGTCGTTAAACTGCGCGCAATGGTTTTTCATCCTCGCAAATAAAAAAAAACTTTAGAAGCTGTTTTGCGTATTTATTAAGAGCCCACGAAATTCGTAACATCAATGATGATAAATTATTCATCTGGCCAGACATAATTATGGACCAAATATGGAGGAGCACGGTCACAAATACGGTGAATTCAGTCTTCTTCTAGATATGCCTAGTCCGCCGCAGTGGCGTTACGGTTACGGGAGTGGCGATGTAGGTGGAATGCTAGAGGACCTTGTACTGCGAGATGTCAGTTCGCATTAAAGAACGCCATGTGATTGAAATTGGCGGATACCTTTTGATTACGGCGTCTGTCGTAATAGTATCGCTGTCTTGGCACGTAAAGCCTTAGCGATCATCATCATCATCATCATCATTGTAGTTATTATTATTATTATTATTATTATTATTATTATTATTATTATTATTGTTGTTGTTGTTGTTGTTGTTGTTGTTGTTGTTGTTGTTGTTGTTGTTGTTGTTGTTGTTGTTGTTGTTGTTGTTGTTGTTGTTACATATGCCTAATCTGAATCGCTGAAGTACGGAATGTGAGAGCGCAAACTTTGCGCGCCTTCTGTGTGACTGGTCTCATTTTCATGCACGTAAGTTTCTCGGCGATACGCGAGACAAAACTGGCGACCACTGCCGTAAAGAACCCGGCACACATGAACCCGTGATGCAGACTTAGAGCCCGAGAGAGAAGAGAAACGAAAAAAAAAAAAAGATGGCAGGGAGGTTAACCAGATGCTAGGATCTGGTATGCCACCCTGTACTGGGGTTGGAAGTTAGGGGGTTGAAAGAGAGAGATAAAAATACATAAGGACACAACACGGACACACACTCAAACAGAAAATCAATCCACTCAGAGTCGCAGGGATAAACGCGATGCCCAGTCATGCATATACAGTCTGCACAGAACAGTAGCGTCACCTCGTCGGAGTCTTGTTGGAAGCCGTAAGCTTAACGTAGGATTAAGGAAGCGTAACCTTGCATGCGTAAAAAGCGGCTTATTTCAATGTGACATGCAACATTGGCAAGTAAGAATGCGGAGCTTCCAAGCAGCATCAAGCCTAGAGAGAGGTATTGACAGGTCGCGGTCTTTTGTATGTACCAAACGGGCGGCTTAATCGGCCCGTTCATTACCGATAATTTCTCAGAGACTTGGAAACCACTGAAATATAATGTGGCGCCCTTTGTCTCTTATGTGGTGTAGAATTTCTGCCGTTTAAAAAAACCAATTGTTCGTGTGGAACACGGCGTAGACTGGACAGTAGGGGCTGCAGTTCCACCTTACTGTCGCAGAAGGTATAGTGCACCGTTGCGTGCTTTGGTCGTTAATGAAACGCAGCGCAGCGCGAAGTGGTGCAAGCTCTGCTGCCGTTGATGTAGTTGCGTGAGCTGTCCCGAATTTGATGTTTGTGACTTGTTTTGCTTTTGTTAGATAATGCCAGCGAATTGTGACGCGAGAAAGTCAAAAAACAAAATCCTCTACATTCGTAGCATAGCACGGGGCTGCATTCCTCAGAGCCTTAGCATTCTTAAAAGAGCTATAATGTTTTTCTTTCTTAAAGGCACCGGTTCTGATAACAAGGACAAATAAGCACACAAACTTCTTCCTTTTTTTCTCTTATTTATTGCCCTTTGGTCGAGTGCAGACCAAGATGCCGACTGGACAAGTCACCATTTCAACCTCGCTATCATTCATCTCTAGTTTACAGTCTTTCGAACTACAATTGTCTTCCTATTTCAAACCTAATGATTACACTGGAACAATAAAACTTTCTGTTTAGCGACTTGGTTCATAGGACGAAGGAAATTAGCTGCGAGGAAACTAGAGAAGAACCCAGAAGACAAGGACGAACGCAAACTTTCACATCAAAATTAGCGCTCGTCCATCTCGTCAGTGACATTTCTGTTCGCCCGTGAAAGTTGTGAACTGTAGGAACACGTTTTGAGCTAGTTGATTCTTGACACCGACGCGTCAATACGCGCTGTTTTTGCCTCGGCGTGAAAGTTAGGGCTCATCCTGGCATTCTGCGTCTTAGCATAGTTTGTGCGCAACCAATTTTCCTTGAACTGGAATGTTGAAGGAAATAGGAGCCAAAGTCCAGTTCTATGTTAATTCAGATGACCACACCGATCGAAATAATTGGTGTTCGTTGAGCTGTTCAATTTACAGAATTACGTACGCACGCGACAGTTAGTCATACCCCTCTAACTCAGCGAAACTAATTAAAAGAAAAAGTTTGTGAACTAAAAAAAAGAAAAGAAAACTGGGAGGTACGACACCTCGTGATTGTACAAAAATATTTTTAACTGCGTTTTATATGCTTCGCACCACTATAATTTTCTACAGCAAAAGCTGTTATGAGATCACAACTCGAGTGTCGCGCAGTGCCGTAGTATTTCGCCGCCGCCGCCGCCAGTGTCCGTAACCACATCACGCGAAATTAGAAAGGAAATCCAGTACCAGTGACACAGTGGGGCTCGAACCCGGGTCAGCTGGGTACCAGCCCATTATTGTATCATTGAGACGCCGGTGCTTGGTACTTGTTGGCAAACTTGCCTTGCTTGATGTCGCGAAAGATATCGCGTTAATACGACTTATAAAGCGTTTTAAAACAGCGAAACAACAAGCAGTCGTCGCACAATGCGAATAGAATAACGAGTGGGTCGTTCAACGGTCCAACCCATTACAAAAGCTTGTTTTTGTTCAGCTATTAACTGTGGTGCATACCGTCTTGAGGCGTAATTCCCCATCGTCGTCAGCCACTGCATGAACACCTGCCAGAAAATTTCTCGCGGTTGTTTAGTGGATACCACGTTTCTCGGAAGAATGACGAAAAATAGCATAGCGAATGCCGGCCTACTACCCCAAAATATTTATTATTAATGCCCTAGTGGGTACCAAGCAAGTGTGTTCGGAGCAGATACCCAATGAGTGTTTCGAAAAAGCTCTGAAAGGCCGCTCTTCTAGCTTTCGCTGTGACTGTGCTGTGCCTTCCGCGCAGGCCCGGCCTTTTTCTTGCACGTATGAGAAATATTCTTTTTCTCTGCATACGAAGTGCGAAGGGGGCAGGCTGTCGTAGGTTGTCTTCGTCACTATAGGTGTAACTTAGAAAGGACCGCATATAACATTGTCATCTGCAGTGTGTGCTATACACTGAGCACCCACTCGTGCCAAAGAAATGTCTTTATCCTCTTCTTCTTCAAATGCTTTGATGATGATTTTAACGTCGGCGAAGCCAGATACAGCACAGAGAACGGTACCATATTGAGCGCGCGTATGTGCCAAGGAAAGTCGTCTTCCCCATGTTCATCGGGCGCGTTGACGATGATGTTAGTTGCGGACCACTTTAAATGAAACGACGTCTGAAACTTTAAAAAAAGAAAAAAAGCAAGCGAGAAAGACAGAGAGAGAAGAAGGGAAAAATTAAGATGGAAAATAGTAATAAGAAAAAATGAAGGGAAAGAAGGACAGAAAAAAAAACGCGATTTCTTCAGGCTCGGTGCCACTAGAGGAATGTTGTATTAACTATTTTTTATAGAAAGAAAAGTGCCAGTGAAAAGCAAGTGAAGATCTGGCGTTCCGCAAAGATAGTTAGTTCAAGGACTTAGCAATGCTCTTTCTGCTCGAATGCGGTCCAGTAGCCTTCCCCCCCCCCCCCCCCTTTTTTTTTGTAAGCTACCGCCTCTTCACAAAGCAGTGTCCGTTATGCTAGCTAGCTTCGTTACTTGACGGGCAAGTGGTTCAATTAAACGATGCCCGCAGGGTCTGCATTAAAGCTGCAGGCGCATAGTCTTGGTTTTAAACATATAACTTCTGCGAATAACATGAATTCTTCCAGCGGTCTTTCGGAGACTGCGTTCAGTTTCCAGCTGAGGGTCTTCTCATTCATATCCCAGGAATCGTCGAACTTTGGCTCGAATTATGGTGAGGCCGTAGTTCGCGTTGAAAAGAAGGGAGTGCAACCTCTGGCGTCTGCACATGGTTGCTTGAAGGACGTACGTGTGTAGTAAATTTTGTGGTGGAAACTTGTCTTTTTTTTAGCATATTACTTGTGACAAAATCGTAATGCGATCTAACAGACAATGAAAGTATAGGGGATCTTATTCAGTGGTAAGTGCAATATAAATAGGAAGAAATGAGAGAAGACTTAAAGAAGTTTTGAATAATATTGTGAGTAACAAAGCGAATTGAGCCTTCCAACTTCCTCTTGGGACAAAAAAAAAAAGACACTTGACTGCTTTTTGCAGCACAGCGATATTCCTGCGCGATGGAAAAGAAAATAATTTTGTAAAGCACTCCCAGTTGCTTATATAGGAATCAAGAAATGGCGTATACTTATGCTCCTCTAACAAATATGACAGTTGACCAAAAATGAGCACATTTGTACAAAGCTTGTGTAATGTAGAATCGGGGGTTGAGCTTGCGAAAAGTGGTTAGTCTGCTCTCAGAATGAAATGACCAAACACACCTCTTAGCGTAAACACTCGGGCGTTGTGGGAAAACCTCAGTTTAGCGTCTAAAGGTGCCACACACACACACACACACACACACACACACACACACACACACACACACACACACACACACACACACACACACACACACACACACACACACACACACACGCACACGCACACGCACAAAATAAACGGAAAATTGAGCGTCTGTGTCAAAAAGCGAGTTTGATTTCTTGCTTGCTTGCTTCTTCCCTGATCTGGTTCCAACTTACTGCGAGCTTTTGGCCAAAAAGCCGGCTGTTAATCTAAATGAAAAAGAAAAATTAAGGCATACGCAGGGGAAAGGTAAAGCGATTTCTTTTTTAAATAAAATACGGTAATTGTTCTTCGACACGAAAAGAAAAAAAATCCAATAAAGAAATGAATAGGGCTTTTCAGTGATTTGGAAGTATTTCTAATACATGATTTTTAAGTTGGGGAAAATAATGCTGAATAATATTGATATGATGACATAAGTTTGGTTTGGTAAAAAAAGATCATCAAAAACTTAGTAAGCTAATCTCCTTGGGTCACCCAGGAAGAGTGTGTTCTTTCTCCCTCAAGGTTCTCTTCTACCTCGTAGCTGCTAAACTCATTCGATGCAGGTGACGTTTTCGCGGGAGATTTCAACTATTTATTACAGGCAACACTTCCTCCTCCTTACACGTATAATAACACTGTTTGCTGGCTAATGAAAAGTAAAAATTGCCGTTCTGTGCACAGCTATGCACAAGTTGTCGCAATGATACACAAAAAAAGAAAACTGTCAAGGAGAGTAAAATAACCTCGTTGAAGATACCGGCCACAATTAGAATAATTCGTCAGTGTCGAATAGAACACGAGAATCTTGTATGAGCGGAACACCGGAGAAAAATTCAGGAACGTTTTAAATTACGCTCGCAATTCACTTAAAGCGCGTATCTTTCCAACGACGTACCTCCGTTGCTCTGGCGAAGCGCAGGCGCTTCGGCGGCTGCCGATGCTCTCAATTAGGCAAACAAGTGGGTGTTCGTGCCATTCTTCCAGTAGCGAATACAAGTGAGTTACATCGCACAAAATGAGCAAGCGCTTTGAATAGCCCCATTCAGGAAACATTTGACCAACTATGCAAGCTTTGAGGCATCATTTAAAAAAGGAAGTGTGCCGAAAGATTGTCTAGCAACTAATTTATTCGGGCAAAAAGAAAAGTTGAACCACTTTAATTCTTTCTTCGGTAGGTCCCTAGAAGATGTCTTTTATAATCAGCGTCGTTACATCTCGCTGAAAAGCTCACTTCTGGGAGAATGCTCGTTATTCATTGCAAGAGTGCCCCATTGACCACACTTCCGCGCTTCGCGGACCTTTTAAGCAAATTAGCGATTATCCACTTAATTAGCGGGCTTTTTGAAAATGGCAGGTACATAAGAAGCTCGAGTGCCCTTACAGACATGAAACAAGAAGAACTTTTAACGAAGAGCTTCTAGGTCTGAAAAGTAAGAACCCACTTTCTTAAGGAGCTGATATAATTATCAGTCGTGCCGCCGCTAAGGCGAAGCAGTGAGTGCAATGAAAACCAATTAGAATATTACGCGAAGCAAGGCACGACCGTTGGCGTAACTCAACGAAACACTCACGTGAAGGAACGCTGCCGCGGCAGTGAGAAAAAGTGTCCTTCGTAATGTGTATGGCTTCGACACGCTGTGCTAAGAGTCCCTCGAAAGGTGTACGGCGCGCACGATCACTCTCGATCGGGCGCAACACGCATTTCCGGCCGATCCTTGGTACATTGGTGGGGCTGCGAATGCATTTCTGCGCTTATCGCTTGAAAATGTATAAGACGCACACACACGCACGCAAAGGAAGATAACCATAGAACACAAACTGAGCTTTGCTTTTAAGGTTTAGTGCAATACATTACGTGGCTAGGTGAAAAATGTAAGTCACTGTCCTATGTGTTATCGTAAAAGCTTCTAACCCGTATGTACCACGAAAATTAGGGAGAGAGAGATGAAGAAAGACAGATAGATAGATGATAGATAGATAGATAGATAGAGAGAGAGAGAGAGAGAGAGAGAGAGAGAGAGAGAGAGAGAGAGAGAGAGAGAGGCAACGTTTATTAAAAAAAGTGTGGTTCATCGCGGGAGGCCCCACTACTCAACTCGATCTGGTTAACTGAAAGCGAAGAGAAGGTGTGAATGCGATGCGAGTTCATCTGTTTAAAGAGAGCCATCAGTAGGCTAAACTTGAGTCAAACGTGTGTGTAACCTAATTAAAAAGCACAAATATTTTAATGTAACGTCTGGATTAGCCCAGTGACGAACACTGGGGGTGCACGTTTCAGGTATGATAGTTAGCCGTCTGCACGGAGTGTTTAGGCGGTACAGACGGTTGACCAGTTAAGGGCCTTTACACGCGCTTCCCGCGAAGCTGCAACGCAAGTTCCTGGACCCCCTACCGCAACGCAAACGGGGTACAAATAGGCCAATTGGCGACGCTGCGGAGGGTGAAAGAACGTCGCCAATTGGCTTATTAGTCCTCTGCTTGAGTGCGGTAGGGGCCCCAGCATTCGAATTGCGGCTGTGCGGGAAGCGCGTGGAACGGTCATAAGCAGTTGAGACAGATATTATTAGCTCGTAACATACACATAGCAATTAACTGAGCCATTCTTGCAGGATCTTGCAGATAAGTCAGAGAAGAACATCGTTGAGGACTTAGATAGTTAAAGATGAAGCTTCGAGCGCCAGGAAGTTGACATTTTCAATAGACATTCGTCGAAAGAAAATACCTTACGCGCAAAGACTTATGCAAGAGGATAGAGAGAAGAAAGGCTACTCTTTTGTATATTTGGGTTTTCCGCAAACGTTGCCATGAATAACTACCAATCACCATAACTGCCGGTATTTTTTAAATGTGTACTAAATGCACTTAATTAATGAGAGAGACCTGTTTTCTGGTAAAGTGACAAGCACCATCCCCCCACGCGGGTGTAGCGGTCATGGTGGTCGGCTACCAGCCGCGCTGGTCACAGTGCGATGGAGGCGAAATCCTAGAGTTCCGTGTGCAGTGTCAGCGCCAAGAAGGTTTTAAGACCTCCTTGGTCATTGCACGGGAAACAACACCAGATGGTCCAAATCTCCGAATTCCTCCACTATATATTCATACGGCGTGTAGCTGTCATAATATTACGCCGATAGTATAACAAAAGTGGCAAACATTTTGAAAAAAAAAATAGATTGATGCACATAGTAGAAAAACAGGTTTTTCCAACTTTATGGCATCTAGCACCTATAGTCGCGGAGAACTTTTTTTGACAATGCGGCGAAGCCTACAGAGCCAAATCCCACGTATTCTACCGCTAATAAATGTTGTCCTAGAATTGTCTCCTTATTTCTGACGTGGGGCATGAAGTATACTGTCTTACTATTTTTTTTGCTTGCAACTCTTTGACACAGGACGCAGCCGACAGCAATTGGAGATATTGGCATTTGTTTTAATTTTTTCGTTGTCACTTCGAGTTTTTGAACGCGAGAGAAAACCGCGCCTTTCAAGTGTACCTCGAATGCCAAGCGGCGTTCGCGTCGATACAAATCGCCGGTCGCGCACGGATGTCACTTTCCACAGCGCTACAGAACGCGTCACATACCGGACTACTTTGCGTAGTAGTACATGCGGAAAAGCTCCGTCCCCGTAGCTTTCTCTTCATTGCCAAGAAAAGCAGTCCGCGAGTGTAGTATGTGAGCCATGTGCTGCCAGCGTATGAGTGGTACAATCGACGCAGCTGAGGCCTTGTTTCTTATGTAACCATAAACCGAAACTGCCCGGCACAACGGACTGCGCTTTTTTCAGTATTTGGGTAAGTTCCTCCAGATGACGAAAACACGATAGTGACCCCCGTATTCACAAACGCTCCTCGACCCGAATTTCGTCCTTCACTTGACTGAGTTGAGCACTGCGCCACTGCTCGACTTAAACTGACGCTGCGCTTCTCAAGAATCGCTGCAGAATATTGCCGATATGCAGTGACTTGGTCTGCCAAGAGACGGCACTCGTTTCGACTTTTTTAGGTCAAGGGGAATCGTTCAGTGAAGGGACGTTCTAGAATACGGCGGTGAGGCACAGAAGGCAAAAGCGCACATTTATACTTTCCTGCAAGCTATTCGAGTGCGCAAGCGAGTATAATGGTAAATACACTGACTTGGTAGCTTTCGTGGATCTATGCGATGTAATTTTAAATTTGGAAAGACCAAGCAATACTGTTGTCGATTTACGAAGTTCCGGATTATACGAACAAGTTCGTGGCTTTATAGTGACTTTGTTAAATCTAGGTTCAACTCCTTATATTTTCGTATTGTTTGTTTAACCATACGCTAAAGAAAATTATGAGAGCGGCAGGTGTGACCTGCCCCCGCCCCAACATGTCGGCATGGACACAGGTGACGTCATTGTTGGTATATGGTCTTAGAATACGTAATTGCTCATATGCGAGTATCTAAAAAAAATGCTTGATACAGTTAACTACAGATCGGAAATAAGACCGGCTCACTCTTCCAACTTCGTGCTCATTATGTCTTCCAATTCTAAAAGGAGCACCCGTCCCGTGTATGTGGTGTTCGTGAATGTTTGGGTTTGTGTTTTAGTGTTCACAAGAGTTTTGGAGCAAGACTTAGGTCATGAGCAGCAAGTGGTGTTTGCAAACTGGTCGCTAGCTACCACTAGTAAACCAACTGCTACGAAGCATGTGATTCAACACAAATTAGAAACACTTTTGAGAAAGATGAACGCAATTTTATGTTTCGAAAGACTGTTCTTTAATAGAATGAAACTAGTACAGTAGTAGCGAGTACAAAACAAAAACGTATTGAAAACCTGGGCGTGTGAAGATGTGTCAACAATAAGCAGTAGAAAAGTAGAAAATAGGGTCTTACACAGTTTTCAGGTTGAACCAAGAATGTTTCGTGCTGTTCAAACCCAATGCATGAAGTTACACTAAACCAATCTTAATCATTCACGTTGTACTTTTTTCGCCGTAGCGCTTAAGGTTGCGTGGCAAGGTTGACATGAGGAGGGTAAAGCACAAACGAACCGACCGTAAACTGCTATACCGTCAGTCCCACCTGTGCTTGATCATGCAGATAGGAGGCACTGATGGAACGACATCACACTGTAAGCTTCAAAGAATAAAAACAAAACTCTCTTCTTAGTAAAAAAAAAGAAAGACGTCCTCTTGGGTTGGGTGTTTCCAGACGATCAAAGTACGGTGCCTAAGAAGTGCATGTCATCGTAGCAGACGTTTACTTAAAAATACAGAAAAAGAAAACGAAGGCCGATTTTCTTTGTAGGGTTGATACTCGCAGCAGCAAACGACAGCCTGTTTAGCAAGCTTGAAGGGTCCCGCGAAGAAGACTTCCAACTTTTGCACTTCTCAGAGGAGCACCTGTTCTGTATTAATTGGTCTGACCTGTAAACGCCATTATAGCGCTTTGTTTCTTAATGTAACGCGGTATCATGTGGGGCTTATGGCTAGCATATTAAATATGCGTCTCTGTGTGGACGTAGTCGACACGACTATGCTTCTGCCAAGTGTGCTTTTATGCACGTCTTATTGCTATTGACGTCAATACTTTAGAAAACACTCAATCACTTTGTACAATATAAAATTACTATTAAACTTTACATATTTTAGTCAAGACAATCTCGCAGTTTTAGACACATTCAAAGACACATTGGTGATTACTTTCTCCCCTGATTTCAAATGGGATGCCCTAATTAGGTACATAACCAATAAGTCGCTAAGAAAACAGGGTTATGTTGCGAGAGACTTCCAAGATGTGATCACAGAATGTTAACAAGAGGTATACACACGACTAATAGGGCTTTTACGTTAGTATGCGTTTGTCGTGTGGTCACCACACCATTTCAAAGACATAAATCTATTGAGAAGGAAAGTCATTGTATTCTTAGGTAATTGTTATGATCGCCATTTTCACCAAAATTACGGGCTAGCGAGATACAGCTAAGAAATTGGACCCGCACACATACTTAAGGCCGTCTTGTCCTGCTGCATAAAACTGCTCATGGGGAAACCTTTATTGATGCACCTATTATTTTTACTAATCCTCCTTTTCGACTCGCCAAAAAAAGTCACCACCTTTACATAGCTTTTTTTTTTGAAGTGATTGATTGATTTCTTTAAGTTTTCTTTTTTTTTTCACCATACTATATCGAAGCTTGGAATGGTCTTGAGAACTCCCAGCTCGAGTTGCACGTGGAACAATTGCCAAACTTTGTTCATTGATCAATCACGCATAACTTCTTGATGATTGTCTCTTTTTATATACGTATTTTTAGTGTAGTATGTACTCACTCCTGCATTATATTTATATGAAGGATGACCTAGTAAATAAATAACTAAATAAATAAATAAATAAATAAATAAATAAATAAATAATGCTAGACAGGTACAGGAGGCACACTACACTAACAAAAAGCAGCGCCATGCCCCCAGCCTCTTTGAACGCCGCAATATACCAGGTGGAGACGGCGTTGCCTGCGTAAGAAACACTGATCAAGCTTTTCATTCGCTTATATTAGACGATTCACAATGTGTTGTGGTTCTGACGAACGTGTCTCATACCAAGTGAGCATCTGTCGCGATATCTACATTAGTCCGGGCGTCCTGCAAAACATCGCAATCCTTATGAGCCAATGTATCACTGGTCTCCCGTGTGACTATCACGTCGCCCGATTGAACGACCCGTGCTGTTTCGTCTAGATGTAAGGCTGCGCGGAATATATTTCTTACGGAAGCTATGAGCGGCTATGGACTCGTCAAACATTTGCGAACCACGGTCATGCGAACCTTTGCAGACATCGAGCCATCACTTGAATTCAGTCGCGTCACTTTGTCCAGTTCCTCACGCTCTACGACATCTACTTTGCTTTCCACATTGTACCTTAACCATCGGATACCTTAATCACCTTCATCAACTATAAATGCGTGCGGCCCCCTACACATGACCCGCTGATCAAGGTACAACGTGTAAAGCAGAGTGGGTACTTGGGAGTGCGAGGAAGTGGACAAAGTTTGATCATGCAACTTTATCGTCGTCAAATGGTACACGCATAGATTGGCCACCAGGATTTTGCTTTGCTTTCTATTACTTCCGCTGTCTCCTAGTTTAAAATTAAAACGCTAGTTTGTTGAATCAGCACGAACATAGAGCATGAGATATAAATTCGAATGGGACCGATCTTAAAGAGACGCTGAAGGGAAAAACGATTTTTTTTGCATTAGTAAATTGCTCTTTGACGATGCCGAAAACACCACAGTTGCAGCGATAAGGCACTTGGTGAGCGAAAAAACGCGCAAAATGAAAATATGAATGGTGACGACATCTTGATGTTCACACATAAGGCGCCATGACGTCACAGATTTAAAGGTGTCTAATTGTACCGACGTAGTTCTTAATTGGTTAAAATGAAGTAAATTGTCCTCAGAGGGAGCCATACACGTACCAAAACAAGATTCAGAAGATTTCGTACCGCCAATGTGGCCAGAATAAGATAAAAAAGAAATTTAAACTCGTGATGCAATCGTGGCAGATTTCGGAGGAAAATTTAAACACTTTCATGTTTTTCTCATCTATTAAATCTATGGGGTGAAATTAACGACACTAGAATTTACAGTGAGCAATTAATCAGTCCATGCTGATTTTTCGTTTCACTTTAGTGCTCATTTAAGTTGTGTGGAGTAATTAGCCATACATTTTTCTTAATTCACCGAGTTAATATTTGGCTGGTTGAGAATAAATCAAACAATTTACTGTTTTCAGCAAGGAACCCGCCAGACTCCACAGCTCGGTGAAAGAAATGCCCAGCGGCAATCTGTTCATCAACAGCTTCACAAATAGCGAAGGAGATGCGGGGTAAGTGTGTTACCGCTATCGGGCTGAAACGTGCCACGCCTCTTAAGGTACCGCTTCAATTGGTTGCTCCGTGGAATGGCCGTTCTGTTTACTGGCCATGCTGGTATTCTCAATAACGTCTATTTCGCCAACTGCTAGAATAAGTCTCGAAGAACCTACGCCACTTTACTCCGAATAGGTGGCCAAATGGGTGCAAAAGGCCCACAGAACATATCAGAAGCTTCGCTGAGCACAAATGCGACATACTAAAAGCTGAAAGGTTGCCTGTTTAGCGTAGAAAGCTTTTGCTCTTGTTTTTGCTGGTCAGTGTAGAGGCGGAGGAAAGGCGTCCGTGGCACATATAGTGTTGCTGTGCAGAAGAACTTGCTGAAAGGTCAATTAATTAATTATTTAATCAAAAAAATAATGAAATAATTAATTATTCTCTTTTTTCTGCTGGCATAGAGAAAAGCAACCGCGACCCAAAGATGTTTCTCAGCAGGTGCAGGTGTTAGCAGCGCGGAATAAGTTTTAGTGGTCACGAGTCAAGACACTTCGAAAAAAAAAAAGATTGAAGAGCAATAACAAAACAGCGTATTATATATATATATATATATATATATATATATATATATATATATATATATATATATATATATATATATATAGAGAGAGAGAGAGAGAGAGAGAGAGAGCAGGTTTTTCTACCATTCTGATTGACCCGTTTGAAGCAGTAAGGGCGAACCCACCACGGTTGTCTAGCGGCTAAGGCACTTGGCTGCTGACCTGCAGGTCGCGGGATCGAATTGCGGCCATGGCGTTCGCATTTCCGATGGAGGCGAAAATGATGTAGGTCCATGTGCTCAGATTGGGGTGCACGTTAAAGAACTCCACGTGGTCGAAATTTCCGGAGCCCATACGGCATCTCGCGTAACCATATATGGTGGTTCTGGGACGTTAAACCCCAACAATTATTATGAAATATCAAAGCCTACCTGTGCACGCGATCCACCAAGCGAACCATTACTCTTTTGTATTAAATGAAGTTTGAGCGCCTGAACTCGTGGTTTCAAAGATTTAAAGTTCATCAACTCCAGTGCCTGCGCTCGAACACAAGGGCCCGTCCTTCCGTTTCCTGCGTGCGTCATGGATTCTTGAAATGTGCGACTAGAAGGGGGGGGGGGGGTGCGGATGCTTGTCGAATTAGAAAGTTTAAAAACCTTAAAAAAAATTAACAAGCCTTCCTCCTCCCCACTTTTCAAAATCTGAACGCCCAGTTTCGCCAAGATGTCGAGACGAAGCCAGATTTTATATTTTTGTGTTTATTTTTGCATGACGAGGTAGGGACACTGTTAAAAAAAACTGCGCTCAAACATGGAGGCAAGAGAGACTACAAAGAAGGACTAATTTTTTGAGTTGGTATTTGTCCACCCCGTATTTTTAAAACGAATACTTACCAACTATCCCAGCTCTGTGTTATTCCATGTTTAATAAGATAGAATCGGTAGTCGCCGTCATGGCATGTCTAAAGTCCGCGAACTCGGCCCACTTTTATATCGACCTCGAACGCCGTATCCCGAATGGCCGACACGTAGTGAGACACCGGTGCTAGATAACTGAGCTTAATACGATGGCATTCTCTATAAGCGATACCGTTCTATATGCGGGCACCGAAGGGAGACCCGTTTCTGGATTGGTGCCCATTAATCGGATGGCCCCTCCAGTCTCGCCAGTTCACGGACGACACGTGATTTCGAAAGCGAGGCACGTCTTCTTTCCAGAGGCTGGCACCTTCGCGGCCTCTGTTGTTAGCGCACCGATTGGATGCACGTTTTTGGACTGTCCGCTATGTTCTTTGTTCTCGCTCCCTCTGCCCCCCCCCCCCCCCCCCCACTCCGCTGTGCTTGCACTTGTGCCAATGACGCATTTCACTTTATTACAGAACTACAGTTGGGCTCCTCTGCATGGCGTGAACTCTCCTTTACTTTCAACTTTTCGTGTAAGATGAATGATGTCTCCCGAAGAACCGGCGTAAGCTAACGACACACATAGCCAAAAGAAGTAGTTCCTGTTGCTTGGTCATTAGGAATTTGAGGGCCTTTTCATATATGTTCGATACTTGCACGCAGAAATTTGGTCTGCCTATCTGTCTGCCTGTCACACGATTCATCCACCCGGCAAAATTTTAAGGCCTTGCTAAAATTGCACTTGTGAACATTGTCGATCGAGAAGGAAATATGCGTATCTGAGGTGCAGCATCAATACGTAAGCATTGGGCGGTGTGTTCCTTTACTAGAAAATACACAGACACGTAATTTTAAAGACCCTGGTGTTTATTATGATGCGCTAAAAACACGACGCTATGCACGGAAAAAGCCGTCTGCCGACGATAAGGTGCTGCCACCTGGTAGGGCGGAAACGGTACGATAACAGCATCATGGGTGGCTACGGATGAGACCAGGAGTTGCAGTGACCCTTGCAGCAAAGCGCGCTTATACGCGGCCAATATTTCTCCAATTGCGAAGCACTTTAGGAGCAGAGGTTGTTGTATGCCGTCGTGCCCTTGTGTAACACGGGGAAGGTCACGTATAAAAACAGAATAAAGAAGAAGGAAGCAAGCAAGAAATAGGAAGATAGAGAAAAAGGGGGCAAACAGAAAGCAAATAGAATTGTGTAAGAATAAACAGGCAAAAAAAGATAGAAAATGTGCAAAATAGAAAAGGAAGAAAAACAACTAGAAGTAAGGAATCAGAGAACTGAGAACAAAATGAAAGCTGGCCAGTTCTGCGCTTGCATCATGCTTGGCACCACTGGTGGGAAGCTGCCTTAGTTTTTTTTCACTAATTAATTTCTTGTAACGAGTTCTGTGCAACTCTGGCAAGGACAGAACTGGCGAGACAGAACAGAGCATGGTTTTCAGAGGCCTCTTTGAACGGTGAAGTATGACCTCCACTTCAAGCGGGTGCCCCGTACAGGTGAAAAGTTGATGACAAAATTCCAAAAAGATAGTGTTCGACGACACATTCCGAGAAGTTCACACGGTCACGAAAGAAAACCGTAATGATTCGGAAAAGCAATTACAGTTCACACGGTCACGAAAGAAAACCGTAATGATTCGGAAAAGCAATTACCTGTGGTATGTACACACCTGTTTACTGTTTGGACTGGCGCTTCCGCGGTACACAACGATCTTCGAAACGCCTCGTCGAAAAGGTGGAGTGAAATGCAGGTGAATAAGTAAGTTAGTTTTGCTTCTGCACGCAGTTTGCTTTTGTTACCGTAATGAGTGCCTCTGACGGTTTCCATTATCAGCTTTAATCCTGATTCTCTCGCGAAATGAACTTTCTTTGTGGCAACTCGTCTTTTTGCGTGCCATTGATGGTTTCTAAATTGCCTCGGCTTATTATGACGTCAGAAGATTGCACGAAAGGGCTGTGTGGATAGATATTTGTATACTACTTAAGAATGAGTGAAGTTCAGTTTACCACTTTTCCGATATAGGCTCATTGGGGAGTCGCACCTAAGCATACGTGGAGTGGCGGGCGTACATTAAGAGATAATTATTTTAATAATAACACCTGGGTTTAACTTTCCGAAACCAAGATACGACTATGAGCGAAACTGTGGTGGAGGGCTCCGGAAATTTCGACCATCTGCTGCTTTTGAACGGGCACCGATACCAAAATGTACACAGACCTCTGGAATTTCGCCTCGGTCGAAATGCGTCCGCCACGGCCGGGATGCCACCCGCGACTTTCGAATCAGCATTCAGTTACCATAACTGCTGCTCCACCGCGGCGGACACAAAACATCATCTTGCTTTCTCGTCTGCAAATGCACAAGAGATCCTATAGTTAAAAGGCCCTCGTTCTTTTTATCATGCAGTTAAGCAAGCCTCATTATTTATTAAAGCGATATACTTGGTAATATGATGGCCTGTGGTTCGGTCCGTGAAACGGAAGTTCAACTAACATCGTGAGTGACTGCCAGGAAGTCGTTCGCTTCTCTCAGGCTGGCCCACCGACGTGATCATGAATGATCACATTTATTTCGCTAGTTTCGAGCACGTCAGCCGGCCTGCCCTGGGACCAAAAGATACCCGATCCGTGGCTGCAGAGATGGAGGTAGTAGAAAACACCTACTCGTCGCTACTTCAACACTACAAACTGGAGCGACGGGTACATCCTCCACCCCATCCAAGACTAACCAAAGAAGAGAGCGTGATTTTCGGACGCCTACAAAAGCTACACTTACATACATGGTATATTAATGCACTGCCTCTACCCAACGACACACGGCTACATGTGCCCGCTCTGCAGCGTACCAGACACCCTGGCACACTTGCTCCTGGAATGCCAGTGCCATGCAAACCACGACGTGCAACTGGAGCGGGACCAAGCCCCAAGAATAAACGACGAGCACCTAATGGAATCGTGGGAGGCCAAGCTCGTCCTCGAGGACCTGGAAGATCAGCGATAACTCGTCGCCAGGGCCAAGAGGGCAGTCGAAGCCAGAGGGTTCCTGGACTGTAGGGAACCCTCCCACCTTATGCTGACACCAGGCCTTGCTCAGAACACTGTTTTCTAAATGAACGTTTATTTATCTCTCTCTCTCTCTCTCTCTCTCTCTCTCCTCTTTCAACTGTGCTTCTGCCTGGGGAAGAGGACGGGACAAATGCAGTTATTTATTTGAAAATAGTAGAGTGAAAAAGGTATACCTGCAGTGGTCGCGGCGGCGCATGGCTTGTGGTTCTCGGCTGCTGACCCAAACGGCGCTGGCTCAATGCCGCCATCGATGGCTCTCACATTATCGATGGAGGTGAAAACTTGATCCCCACCCTGACCAAGAATTTTGTTGTTGTTTTATTTGATCATTCTAGATTTTTGGATCACGCATAAGATGATTTTTCGCTCACAAGCAACGACGCCGTCACCGATGTTTCTGCGAAACGAGCTCTTTAACACTATCACGTTAAAACTGGATCGGCGGATCTGAGCTTTTATTGTCACAAGAAAAAATAAAAAAGGAGTCTTTTGACTCTCCTTCGAGAGTTCAGACTCCGCCGCGTATACGACTCTTTTAAAGCAGTGACTCTCTTTGGCATGTCATTGTACTCTCTTCTGAAAGTCATGTGACACTCAAAAGAGAGTTAACGTACCTCTTTATAGGGAGTAGTGTACGTGGTTTGTCGGGACTCGCCGAAGAGAGCCACACATAATCTTTTTTTTCTCATTTAGAGTGCATATGTCGAAAAATGAATATGAATTGCTATATTTAGCTCTAAATTACGTTTAGCGTGTGTTGTTTAAAATGGAAAACTGTGGTAGAATAAAAACCCGCAAATACAGATTACGCGCAAACTACAGCTACTTTCAGCTACGCTTTTTTTTTAGCTCCGCAGAATAATTTATCTTGAGCATTCCTTCCTCAAGTTGTGCAACTGTTCGTCTCCTAATCTGTGTAGGTGGTGGTGGTGGTGAAGAGCTTTATTCGTACCAGCGGATTGGGGCGTAGCCATAGGCTGCCCCAGGGGCGGTGGAGAGACCCTGTCGCCCAGCCGCTTCCCGCGCAAAAATTTCAATTTTGTTCACTACAGATGTCCAGATATGAGTGGTTCGCAGAAATATAACTGTTAGAGCTTCGCCAGAAATGCCAAGCTTAAAGTTGATATTTATCGTAATTTCAAATTTAGATGAATTATTTCCAGCAAGAAAATCCAGGGTATGTGAGAATCCCGTCTGGTAAAAAAAAAAGTTGTGAACAAGGCTCTCGTGCAGAAGCTGAAAAGTCTTGTTCGTTTTTAAAGTGTCATCATAGCAGGCGGTCAGCGTTTCTTCCTTTTTTTTACGGTTTTCAAGAAAACTGGAGCATATGTACTGAGCTGATACATTTTAGTGGAAGTATCAACGGGAGCAGAGCTCACAGCTCTTCGTGCCGCATTGACATTCATTAGCGATCAACAGCCACAAAAATGGACAATTTTCAGTGACTCAGAGGTGGCGCTGCAATCCCTTCTATCACCTTTACGCCACGGCCTGTGCGAACAGCTGGTATTTGAGATTGCAGAAAAGACTCACCAATTCATTGAGGAAGGACGAGAAATAGCCTTTCAATGGCTTCCAAGTCATTGTGGAATAACTGGCAATGAACGGGCCGATCGAGCTGCCCGTTCTGCCCATACTGAAAGCAATGAAATATCAATTCCGCTTTCCAGAACTGACGCTGCACGGAAACTTCGCATGCTTGCTCGCAAGCGCACCACGTCACAATGGAATGAGTCACATTTCATCCATGCACGGTTAGGTACTTTAGACCCAACCCTCAGTCTTCGAATTCCTCCGGAATTACGCCGACGAGACGCTACTATATGCTGTGCAGATTATGGTTGGGCGTCGCATTTACCAATGCGTACGCGTTCCGCATGGGAATGGCTGACACTGCTGCATGTGACCATTGTGGCAGTGATGAAACAACTTGGCACATTCTGTGTGAATGCCATCCCGGCTGCGGCGGCTGCATTTCCGATGGAGGCGGAAATGTTGTAGGCCCGTGTGCTCAGATTTGGGTGCACGTTAAAGAACCCCAGGTGGTCTAAATTTCCGGAGCCCTCCACTACGGCGTCTCTCATAATCATATAGTGGTTTTGGGACGTTAAACCCCACATATCAATCAATCAATCATCTGTGTGAATGCCCACAATACTGCTCGCAGAGACAGTCACTCTGCAATGCACTAGATGAACTGGACAACCAGCCTCTTTCGGAAGAAAGACTCCTGCGCTGCCGACAGGACTTTATGTCGCAGAAGAAGGCTGTGAAGGCGCTCCTGCGCTTCTTGCGTTCAACCGGCCAGTCCAAACGACTGTGATCGGAACTCCCTGAATGTGTGCGCATGTGTGTTTTTTTCTAATTTATTTTATATCTTTCTATACTATCCTCTTTCCGACCCTTTTCCCCACCCCCGTACAGGGTAGCAAACCAGTTCGTCTAGGTTAACCTCCCTGTCTCTTCCTTTTAATTATTTCTCTCTCTCTCTTTAGTGCGAAGTTCGAACGCGTGCTTCGGTTTCACGATTGCGCGTCATTTGTACATACCAGACCACCTGACAGAGTCAGCTGACCTGAACAATAAACGCACGTGCGATTACAAGCGATTCCAAAGTGTAACGCAGCAGATAAGCGCTGTTCGCACGTTGACAATGATGTCCCCCGTCCCTGCTCATGTGACTTCACTCTATTCTATACGCACATCAAGTGACTGCTTCTCCGATGACTGTAGGGCAAAAAAAAAAATGGCCATCATCGCGTCCATGAAGGGCGCACATGCTGATGGGAGGGACAAGGTGGTATGCTCTATTATTATTTTAGAATAATGGTAGAATAGCTCTGCGGTCGCTCTGGTAGACCGTGGTTGCCTCCACGACTATTTTCATCCAGACTAACTAGTTCTTTTGATAGAACACTGTATTCACGCTGTTCTACTGGTATCTGTAGTTTCCGTGATTTACCCATGGCAGTAGATGAAACTGAATGAGTTGCTAATAATTGATTGATTTGTGGGGTTTAACGTCCCAAAACCACTATATGATTATGACAGACGCCGTAGTGGAGGGCTCCGGAAATTTCGACCACCTGGGGTTCTTTAACGTGCACCCGAATCTGAGCACACGGGCCTACAACATTTCCGCCTCCATCGGAAATGCAGCCGCCACAGCCGGGATTGAATGAGTTGCCAGACGGGTCTCTTATTTGTATATGAAAGTTGGAAACCCACCACCCAGCCCTTTGACGGCCCGTTTGACGTCATTTGAAGTCATCGTATGGAGCGGAAAAGAGCTGTAACCTAATCTTTATCGAAACGCATGGGAGGGTGTTTTTAATATTTACAGGTGCCCTAACAATCAGCATGTGGTTATAACTTTTTTCGCGTTTTTCTGTTGAAACGAATACTGAGCTCTATGCTTCATGAGTGGTGGCAAAGGAAAATACACAGTTTTCCTTGAATTGTTAACAGGGCCCCTATATTACCCAGAGGTCGAAATCTAGTTGTGGCGTTGCAGTTGTGTACGAGCCTATACAGCGAACGTGTTCGTCGGCTTTGCTGTCCACCTCGTCCAACGCCTTTCCTCGTCGTTCTGGGAACACGGGGTACCCCACAGGGAGCAGTGTTATCACCGCTCCTTTTCAACATTGCTATGATGCACCTTCCAAGCGAATTGGCCAGGGTGGAAGGCACACAACACGCAGTATATGCCGACGATATTACAATCTGGACCACTGAAGGGAGCCTTGGTGAAATGCAGGAACGCCTTCAGCAGGCCGCATCCATAGTCGAGGCGTATGCCAACGATTGTGGACTCCAATGTGCTCCAAACAAATCAGAGCTTCTGCACGTTAGAGCGAAGCCAAGAGATAAGTCAGCCATACACATCTCCCTGTCTGGGGTTCCCATCAGAGAGGTGGAGGAGCTCCGAATTCTGGGCCTGTTCATTCACCACAGACTCAGACCGGACTCCACTATAGCAAAACTCAAGAGAATAGGTGAACAGGTAGGGTGCACGATCCACCACGTTTCCAACAAGCGGGGTGGTCTGCGGGGCAGGGACGCGCTTCGGCTCGCGCATGCCTTCGTGACTAGCCGAATCCTCTACGCCGTCCCATACCTCCACACTAACAAGCAAGAAGACGAAAGAATAGATGCCATCATTTGTAAGGCTACTAAACGAGCTCCGGATCTCCCGGTGGCTACTTCCAACGCCAAACTGAGGGCGTTAGGTGTGCTCAACTCCTACCAGGAGTTGCGGGAGGCCCACCTTATGAATCAATATACGCGGCTCGCTCAGACGGCTCCCGGGCGCCGCCTGCTGAACCGCTTACATATACAGCACACTTGCACTGCAGAGGAGGCGGAGCGTATTCCGGAACTGTGGCGGCATATGCTCTCGGTCTCTCTACTCCCCAGTAACATGGATAAGCACACGCACGAAAGCAGAAGACAGGTGCGGGCTCGTACGCTTGAGAGGCAACACGGCTCCCAATCTGGTGTATTCTACGTAGATATAGCAGGGCCTTCGCCCACGGGATTTTACACGGCCTGTGTAGTTCACCGGGAAAAGCATGTCAATGGGCCCTCGTTCCGAGCACAAAATCCAGAGCGCGCTGAGGATGTCGCGACAGCGCTTGCTGCTACGGACCCCCACTCGAAAGTTATCATCACGGACTCCCGGAAAGCATGTGCTCATTACTTGGTAGGAGAGATATCCCGCCTAGCCAGCCAAATTCTAAAACGGGCTCTCGCTGATCCAGCCCCGAAACGCATCGTATGGGCTCCTGGCCATCAGGGCTTACGAGGTAATGAGGCCGCTGACGCGGCCGCCCGAGCACTTACCTACCGGGCTCCTCATCTTGGCTATTATGACTCGGAGGCCAATACACCGCTTCTGCGGTTCAGAGAAATTCTGATCTATTATCGCGACACTCACCGCCTTTACCCGGCTCCTGCAAAGGGGCTGAGTAAGGCGGAAGAGCGAACTCTAAGGCGCCAGCAGACAGGTACTCTACTCTGTCCTGCAATCCTAAAACATTTCGATGCGAACACAGATGGGCGGTTCCCACACTGTGGGGAGACGTGTGATATCTTTCACATGGTATGGGCATGTCCGAAAAATCCCCACCTACCCCCTACCCCTTCCCGAGAGGCATGGGAGACTGCGCTCCTCAACTGCTCATCACTAGAGTCTCAATGGGCTCTGGTGAGACGGGCGCGAGTAGGGGCCTCGTCATGCGGTGTCCCGGACTAAGGACGCCGACCATGTAGTGGGGTCATACTTTGGCCCCGTACCTCTCTCTTTTATAATAAATGTTTTTCATCATCATCATCCTCGTCGTTCCTGATGAAAACGCACAGAGCGCGCATATCGGCTAGCAGAGGAGCATGCGAGCATAGGTGTCTGTCGGTAGTTTATGGGCCTGACGTTGTGTTTTTGAACACAAAAGTATTTTATGCCTCGGTCTTTTAAGGCTCCAACGACGTATTTACGTCACGAATATGACGTTGTAAATTATACCCAAAAGTGCGGAGAGCTGGACTCGTTGGTTGTACGTCATTAGAAACAGCGCGAGAAACCACAGGACACCCGAAAAGATGGCAAAGCAAACAAAAACATACAAGAAAAAGTTTCGTTATTGGGAGTCAAACCTACGACCCCTCGCTCCGTAGCACCCGGCGTGAAATGACTCGGCCACGAAACGAATGTATACAACTTCGCACTAAAAATGGGTCGTCGTTCGACCACAAGTATTGACGATTGTGGAAATTTATGGTCTTCCATTTTATCCAAAGAGAAAAACAATCAAACAAGGTGGCAAAAGATGGCACCATGCCACGGTGCTATTAACGATTGGGGTTTATCGTGCATTGTACCAGCATAAGTACCAGTGTAAGAAAACGAACGATATGGAGTTTAAATGACCATATAAAGCAGCATCGCCATCTCTATGGTCGTTTTAACGCCCTTTTCTTCGTTATCGTACACTGGTATAAAAGCTGTTACCATGTGCAATAAAGCCGAGCTGTTAGTTATCGCGTCTTCCTTTGTGACCTTGTTTTTTTTTTTTTTCATGATGATCTGCCAACTCGCCCAATAAAGTACCGTTGTTTCTATTTTGCAAAAAAATACACAAGACAGGCAGCGTCAACTAGCCCAACATTTGTTGTTATTGATAATTCACAAGTTCAGAAACAACACAGCAAACAAAAGAATGATAAGAAGGAACAGCGCTGTTGAAACTTTAGAGAAATTAGAAAATGACGAACCGAACAAGTCAGTACATTTGGGAGTTGGAAAAGAAATGGGCTATTACGGTAATAACGTAACGCTGCGATTAACAGGTTCAGAAGAGGGCGACGAGATACCGAAAATGAAAAGTTAAGCGTGGACGCACCGAGTGGCAGTGTTATGTGAGTAGTATTCAATCTTGAAACGCTCGTACTGCTCCTAATTTCTAGACTTCTCCCCGTCTCTGAAAACTGCGCCAGCAGCCTTCTTTGCCGAGAAACGGAAGCCGCATTTTTATAGCATCTTCCTCAAAAGTTTTCTCCGCCACGTGGCAGCTCGCTCCTTTAAAGGGAAGCAGACCCGAGCGCCTCCCCGCGGTGTCACTCTTCGGGATGGCACTGGCGGGTTCCCTAATCCCGTTTTACGCTCGGGAAACGGGGCTCGCCCGTCCACTTTTCAGATCTGGCGCCACTGCGCATAAAAAAAAAAGGAACCAGGAAGACTTTCACGGGGACGTGAGCTAAGCCGCACTGAGCCACCCTTCCGCCGTGCCGGGGATTTGCCGACTCTGAGCAGTTTTGATCCGACAACAGCGGCCGGGCCTCTTTCCATTTCGTCGCTCGTCTAATCCACCCTGTCTCTCATGGTTGTCCCGAAAGTTTCATTCCTGTTCACGAATACGATGATTGTAAGCCTCACGTCATTGTTTTCGTATGCGTATGCTTTGCGGCCTGTATCTTCTCTAATGTGTAGGCTTGCACGTTTATTCAAAGTTCTCGTAAGAACGCGCATATATTCTAATGTAGCAAAGTAGGAAGAGAAGCTACGTCATTCCCGGGTGTACTGAAGTGTAGAATTTTTTATTTGAGCGACCATATAAAAAACAAACTAAAAAAGAAGTATAAAAAGAAATTTCGATATATACGAACATATGCGAGTGCACAAGACTTTCCATTTTCGCGTCAGTCTATACTGAGGGTGCGGATGGCGAAACTTCTATGTAACTTTGTTACATTTTTGTGTGAAATCAGAGTAAATCTTTCGCAATCACGATTTTACCTGGCATTTGAAACATTCTTGCCTTCATCGAGGAAACGCGCTATAGAGGAGTGAAGGAGCACACAATAGAACAAAAAAGAAGCACGATGTACAGAAACGCGTTTCTTTTTTTCAATTCACCAACTAGTTCTTTAGGTAATGATGCATGTAAGTGCAGGAGACTCGTCGTTACAACATAATCCGTTTTTAGGTTATGGTTTCATTAGTTCATCTGAGTTCAGTTCTTGATTACATAAGCTCCTTCACGGAACTGTAATTTCCCACGATTGATAGTGACCGTTTTGGTCTATTTATGTTTTTTTCCCCTTCACATATATTTAACATTGGTTGTAGAGAACTGCGCTGCTTTGGCGTAACGGAGGGAACACTAATGAAGGCACAAGAAAACGCAACCAGAACAGGTGGGCGCAAGCTATGAACTGTAAATTTTTCCCGAGGCACCACCCGGGGCCACACTTTTTGCGTCATCCCTGTTACGCCCATGCAGCGCAATATTCCACAACCACTGTTAAACTTGTATCAACCGGCCGGAAGGAGCGCTCCATTAATCTTCGCATAGAGTTAAGCGAAAATGGGTAGCTGTCACCGACGTTGCATCATTGCAGTGTTTCCGTTTATCTTCATCTCAATGAACGAATGCCAGCTAATGGGCGAGTGTCATACGAATGGGCACTAAGGGAATCGCGACTGCACATGCTTCTAGCGTGTTAATAACGGCACGTGGTGGAGTCCATCGTACGGGGTAACTCAAGGTGGCTGCATCTCTCGCACAGTGAAAAGCCACCCGAGCGCCGTGAGATATTGAGCCAACGCGCCAGTGAAAAGGCACGGCGGCTAGTGGGGTGAGTGGCCAACAATGGGGACTTAATCACGGGATTTCAATCCCTCCCCGCCAACATCCCCGCTTTTGTTCGTGGCTCTTATAACCGACCCCTTCGTCGCGTACATGGTTTAGGCCCTATCAAGACTCGAGTTCTGCGTCCACAAGTGCCTGTATGACGTTTTTAGGAATTTTTTTTTCGTGAGCTGCCTGAAGCCGTTTACTTGGGTGAAAAAAAAAGGAAGTGCTGAGAAATGAGTGTAAAATTAATCGAAGTTTCCACTTATCTCAAGTGACGAAGTACCGAAGTAGCACAAAGCGATAGAGATAGAAAAAAAAAGCTCCCTGCGTAATTAAATAATGATCAGGCTGGCCTTTCTGCAGGGATAATTTAACGTATATAACTTGCAAATTGTCTTATACCTCACGCGTAAAATTGAATATGGGTTCGAAAGCCACATGATTTTAAGTATAGGTTCGAAGCCATATAGGCTCAATATATTAAGTTTAGGGACATATTTTCATGTTCTTATGCTCCTAATATGAAACCACTACAGTGTTACTTCATGTACGGCATTCATTGCATTATTTTTTACCTGTCGCACAGTATTTGTTTCGCTTTTCGAATTCAAACATGTGAACTGTGTTTTCGAACTGTGACCTTTTTGTTTTCTAGTTTGTTCCCCATTTCTAATAATGACCATGCTGCTATTATTTTGCCCTCCCCCCGGCCATTATGTAATATCCCAGAAAAATTTTTTTTCAGGAGGAAATAAATAACGATGTTCATTTTAACTGCTATTCAGCTATGAAACACGCTACCGGAAGATGTAGTGATTGATGATAGCCGCAAATGGCTCTAAATGGATAATCGTCGACTCAAGAGACAGTGGGGTTGGGCGTGTTGGTATAACATCATAAAGGTTGCTTACCAGCGCAAACGACAGGGCAGGAGGGGACAGGAGAAGAGAGGAGACAGAGTGCTGAAACAGCACTTTCCCGGACAGCGCTCTGTCTCGTCTCTTCTCCTGTCCCCTCCTGCCCTGTAGTTTGCGCTGGTAAGCAACCTTTATGAATCTCCGACTCACCCTTATTTGTGTAAGTTGGTTAGACTTTAATCCTGCAGACTTCCTAAAGATATCGTCACTCCATCTGATCCTCTGCCGTAATCGTCCACTTTTCACCTCCATTGCTATCCTAAAAGAACCGAACGTTGGGCGAATTGGTATTTCATTGTGAATGGCATTCTGCGCAAAAAAAAAAAAAACGCATGCAAGAAGGAAGAGGGCACTGACAGGCGCAGGCTAACAAGTAAAGCTTATTTTCAGAAAAAAAAAACACACATTGAAAGTAAAGGCGAGAACTCGTGCTTATGGTTACAGGTTGGTGATTAGATAATAAATCTCGAGTTTACGCAGGCTCACCGGTGCCCTTGTCACACATATGCACCCGGACTTATGCATGAAAAAGGCCGCAACGATGAAACGGAAGTGTTGTCAAGGCTCAAAGATAGAACAGCATGAGAGATATTCGAGGTTTTTTTTTTTTTTTTTCATACTTCACTTCGGTGACGTATGTGTGGTGAGTGCATGGGTAAACCTGCACGAACTCGAGGCAGATTATTTAACCACCAACCTGTAATCATAACTCCGTGTCCTTGCCTTTCATTTGTATGTGTGTTTTTCTGAAAATAAAGTTCAGTAGTTAGTCTGTGCCTGTTTGTGCTCTCTTCCTTCTTTTACGTGTTTCTTGCGCAAAATCGCATCCACTTTGCTATCCGCTCCGTCGTTCTCATTGATTGACGGCTATCTCTCGATAACATTCCAGAACTTGCCCGTGTCCCTCCTAGAGTGCCGTATATACCACCGGAAGTAGTAACTCTGGCTCTGAGTAAGTCCGTGGGATTAATATCCCTGTTCAGTTTGAGTCCAAGTGAGTCCGGTGGGGAAAAAGTGACCAAGTTTGAGTGAGCCTTAAAGGGGCCCACAACCAATATTTATGGTACCCCTTCTCTTGAGTGCAACGGAAAGGTTACTGCTCAGAGCTTGTAATCGCGGAACGGTAACGCAGAAAACACTATATAGCACATTTATAATCAAAATGTTTTATTCGCGGCGATTATGCAGTTTCAAAGAGACATGCTGAAAACGGTGGATGTGATCGCGATAGCGAATATACGCCAGTGTAACTCCAGCAGTTAGGGAAAGGGAAGCCCTAAGTACAAGCGCGTTATGTCGTTTGTCAAGCCTGTAGTCTCGCGACCACTGCTTTCTAGCACGCTAAATTATTTGACAAAGTTACAGAACTTTTTCGGGCCTTCTTAAGCAAGTACTTTTGGCCGTGCCCATGTCGTTTTTTTTTTCAACTTTCGCCAAGTCAAGCCAAGCCATGTCTTCGAAAACGAAACGACACGTTTGCACGTGATCAAGGATTCACGTGATCACGCATGGCATAGTTCACGTGCGGTCGTAGTTGGACGGCTTCGATATACCATCGCTTGACAACTCGAGCGAGTTAGAGCAACTAATTCTGGCTCGCATGCGAGCGCAAACTTGTGGTTCATGGGTCTTGCGCTAGGGGGGGGGGGATATGTCGGTTTCAGTTACTTTCGAACGCGATATAAAAATATAAATCCTACTCAGATCGTGAAAAGCATGCCGTCACCTGTCACCATAATTCAAGCTCTTTTCCTTTCCATCGGAATCCAATCACCCGCTCTGGCCAGGTGTGGGTCCCTTTAAAGTCAAACTATCTTTTTTGAGTCAGTGTAAGTTCCGCACTTTTTGCCAACCTGTGGTTTATAATCCACTTTGCTTTCTTCGCCCCCCCCTTTTTTTTTCTAATATTATGGGTGTAATTTCTCGCTCCAATTCAAGTTGCGTGGTTCTTTTGTCGGGTTCCTTTGTTCCCCGAAGTTCGCGCCTCACTTGCTCATTTGTTAGCACTGGCATAATGCAGCGATCATGCACTTTCTGGAAGTCTAGTCTGTCTGGTATTCCTGTAGCGCTAAGGCGTAGCTTAATATCGTATAACGTGTGCCAAAGCTGCCAACACATCAAAGGGTGTCATCTGTGAGGATTGAAAGGTAAATATAACAAACACGTAATCTATATGTTCTCCACAGATTCCGGGAACGCCACTCGATGAGGCTACATCATCAATTATTTGAGTAATTTGAGTAAGTCTCGCTAAAGCTGTGCCGAATCAACAAAAAAACCTTTAAAGGGGCACTAAAGCTAAATAATAAGGCGATGTTTATTGCTGAAATAACGGTCCCCGTGGTGCTACTACGAGGGCCCGATCGTAGTGCTACATTTGTGCCAAGCAAGAGCTTATTTTGAAATAAAATCACTTTTACCCCATCCGCATCACGTTAACAGACTTTGAATCACCCGCCTCAAGTGGAACCTTTCATGTCACTGTTACATTGTACAACGTTGCCCGGCTTTACTGCGCGTGCACCGACACTAATAGCAGCAAAACGAAGGTAGCAGGAGCTACAGCAGCAACAACGACCATTGAACGATTTTCTGCCATGGCCTCCAAGATGGCCGGCGTGCTCGGTTCAACTGAGCGTCACTAGATGGCACGACTTGTCCACTTGAACTAAGCGAAAATTCAGCTTTCGAACCATGCGCGGCATTTGCTGTGGTAGCGTCCGGCGTTACGTTTTTTTTCCACGAATCAAACAGAAACAAACATGCAGCATTTTACTGCGTGTATAAGTGCACAGAAGGTTCTTTATTTAGTGGAGCTAGTTCACTTACTAGTGAATAATTGCAGGTGGTAAGTCCGACGTTATGGGGATCATTTTGCAAATATCCTAATCGTGGCACATGTGTTCTCGTGCCTTTACCTTATATTTGGGTAAGTAGGGCACTGCTGTTTATATTATTGTCGTTTTAGACATTGTCATGCATTGAGTTTTCACTCTGACTTTATTATTTACTGAAAGACAGAGAGGTCGGCCTGAGCTTGTTATTTGACTTTAGTGTCCCTTTAATATCGAAGCGTAAGGCACGAATATCGAGCAATTAAAAGCATCGGCTCCGAACAAACACCCTACAGAGCGCCCGACGGAAACTTGATAGATTCAAGGTGGACAGCAACAGCTTTCGGAGCCCCGGCTATGTTTTCTGTAGGAGCGTGCATTGGCAGTTTACTCCCGGAATCATGGTACACGCAAAGCATTTTGCCTACTAACAGTATGCCGTAAATACTAGAAACCTCTAACCGTGCAAAGAGGCAACAGGCAGACCGAGACAAGCGCAACGCTTTGTCTGAGTGTTTGTGCCGTTTTTGTGTTATTGCCCAGCTCATTCAGTATGCACCAACCCGCTCATGTCAACGTCTTATTCACTATCGGTTCTATATAGGGGCAGCGGTAGATGTCCCGCCATTATTAGGGAATGTGTGTCGTAAGCACCTCGGCCTAATGACAACATCTTGTCAGTGTGTCTCTTGTCTGCGTGTTGGCTTTTTTCTATGGTTCGTTCTCTTTTTTTTGTTCTCTTTTGTCGCAACAGTTAAGTACCGATCAATGCGGTGCATCGGTCGTTGTAGATGACGAGACCACCTCACTGTGGCTCTTCAGTTCACGCCATAGTGCAGCTATTCAGTATAAGCTGCAGCTACACACAAGGGCTAAACGTGTGACCCAGAAGGCTGGAAAAATAGGTTTCTCCGCAAATAAATGTGCCCGTAAAGACGCTTGGTTATGACGCACTGAATGCTGATATAAACGTTGGTGTGGCAAATGACACTGATAGTGGCTGCTACCATAACGTTTGGCTAAGAAACCTCTTTCCGTTTTGCCCACCTTATTGTGCTGTATAGACAGCGCAATAACCGGGGTGGGGTACAGCACGAGCAATAAGAAAAAATCATACAAGTGCGAGGCATTACTTCTAGAGAATGTTTCCACAATTCCCGCGTGATCCGTGGCGCAGATGCATATTTCTGTATGCGGCAATCGCAGTGCAGGCTATATAAGCATTGAAGCTCGTTTTTGCACTTGCCAAAAGCGACACTTTTGTTTGTCGTTGGCATGCATTTATCCCGTGTGTGAAAATTGGTAGTATCATTGAGGATAGAAGAATCGGGACCTCTATCCTCAATGATACTACCAATTTTCACACACGGGATTTTCACACAAAGGAATGATGCAGCAAGACAACTTTACCTGCTGGCTCGAGATCTTACACATTCGTTTTGGTCGTCTACCAGCTCCCAAAGGTGTGACTTATATGAACTGGATCCTTCGCTCAAGATACAGCTACCATCACAACTTTCCCGCTCCAATGCGACGTCTATAACAGCCTTTGGTTGGTTGTTGCATTCAAAAAGGTGTACTCCTTTCGCATTGGTATGGCAGCCACCTCTACATGCGACTACTGCCGAGCTGAAGAGACCATTGAACACGTCCTGTGCAGCTGCGCTTGCTACGACACACAGCGATGCCAGCTCCGGATGGTTTTGAATCAACTTGACCCTAGACTATTCTGTGTGCAGAAGATTCTGGGACCTCAGACATCTGCCTCAGTTGCGCAGAAAGCGACTAAAGCACTCCTACTTTACTTAAAGTCAACAAACCTGAGCGACCGCCTGTGACTGTGTGTGCTCCCCCGAGTGTGCTCGTGATTGTGTGTACCTTCTTATCTCTCTGCAACCTCTTTTCTCCCCTTCACCCCTTCCCCAGTGCAGGTTAGCAAACCAAATGTGTGTCTGGTTAACCTTCCTGCCTTTCCTTGCATCTTTTTCTCTCTCTCTTTCTCTCTATCACTGAGGATCACACAATAAAAGAAAACTGCGCTGGAAAACACACTCAACTTGTCCTCTTGTTGTAGTTGGTACCTTTTCTGTGGATAGTATAGTCACTCATGCGTAAGCGGTACGTACATTCAGCTTACATTTCGAGGCAAACGTAGCTGTGAGACAAATCAGTGAGTGAGTGACAACTTTTATTTAATGAAAGAGCGAGGGATGAGGGACGATCTTCACGAAGTGGATCATGACGAGCACTGGGGAGTTAAATCACCTCCTTTCCTTTCTCATGTAAATATGTGACAATACGTGTGAACAGTCTATATATAGAGTGTTCACACGCATTGTATTATATTCTATTGCATTGTACGTATTGTGTTGTACTGTGTTGTGCACATTTTGCATTGCATTTGTTGTATAAAATAAGTCATTGTATACAATGACTTATTGGTCATAACTAGTGTGTTGTATTGAGTTATCCATTCTGTTATGCATTCATTATTATTGCTTTGTGATCCCTTAAATGTAGATCCAACGGTTCTTCGATGGTATCTAGCTTGATGTTGGCAAAGACAAGGTCTATGCACGTTTCCCTTAACATCTGGTATTTGCAGAGGGGAGAGAGAATTCTACGTACTTTTCAACCACGCGTGAATGTTTCAATTTTTTTTACTAGGCCGCACTTATACGAGGGCGTGCTTTCGCTTTATGTGCTCGTCGATGGCTACATTGTCGGTGGTATTTTTTGAAAGGCATTTGCACCGTTTTCTGAATGTCTATCGAGACGTTGACCACGTCACCTTTGATTCCTTACTGCCTGATGCCGTGCGGTAAATGCCTGATGTTCATGAACAGGAGCAGCGGAGTGTTTAATCACTGCATTCGTCCCGAACTGTGGCCTCCGTGGCAGTGTCTGCGTCGGCGTTGCCTTTCGCGGATGAGAGCACGTTAGCATTCGTTCTTGATCCATGGCAGTAAGAGAATGTGTGGTCCGTTGCACGATTATTTTTAATCGGAAAGAACAAACAGTACTAGTAAAGAAAGGTGAAGCGGTCATGTAGAGAGAAAATAAAATGAAGGAAAGGCAGGGAGGTTAACCAGAAAATGGAGTATACGGTTTGCTACCCTGCACTAGGGGAAGGGGGAATGGGGAAGAAAGATTGGAAAGAAATCGAAGAGGGAAATAGACGCGCGCGAGAAAAAAAAAGGAGGGGAGGGAAGCTGGGGTGCTACAGCTATACAATAGGCCGCTGCCACGCAAAAAGTTCAGTAAGGCCTTCACTGATTTTCTGTGAGCACACAAATCATGTCGTCTTTCCAGCACTGATTGTTCAGACAAAGGTCTGTCGTCAAGGCGAGCTAACGCAGCAGCTAGTTGCCGTCTTTGCACGCTGTAACGAGGGCAGTGACAGAGAACGTGCTCTATAGTTTCATCGCTGCCGCAATGACCGCAAGCAGCACTGTCTTCCATGCCGATTCGGAAGGCGAAAGCTTTGGTGAAGGCGACACCAAGCCATAGTCGGCAAAGCACCGTTGTCTCGAGTAGGGAGAGTCCAGACGGAGGCCGGAGTCGACGAGACCTGTCCAGTCTACGCAGTCGCGTGTGCCGTAAGCACTCGGTGTTTCACAGGGATTTTAATTCTGCATTAGCGATTTTTCGGATGGTCATTGCAGCATCAGTCCTTGAAAATGGTATAGATTTTTCTTCACCATCTTCGTGTGCTGATCGGGCAGCTGCATCGGCATGTTCGTTGCCCAATATGCCGCAGTGACTTGGAAGCCACTGAAACGTGATTCTGTATCCTTCGTCGAAGAGGTGGTGAAGCAGCTCTCTAATTTCCAGCACTAGTTGTTCATGAGGTCCCCGGCGTAAGGCGAATATCAAACACTGTAGTGCTGCCTTAGAGTCCGTGAACACGCTCCATTTCTTGGCTTCTTGGTGTTTAATGACTTGAATTGCGCTACGTAGAGCAGCAAGTTCCGAAGCTGTCGATGATGTCTGGTGGGATAAACGAAACTTCACCGTTGTCGCTGTTGCAGGAAAGATCACCGACCCTGCAGACCCATACACTTTAGTTGAAGCGTCAGTATATAGATGAGTATGGTCACTGTATTTCTCATATAACAAGAGAAGAGAAAGCTGCTTTAGCGCTGGAGACGAGAGCCGGGCTTTTGACCCTATGCCTGGAACCGTGAGTTCAACATGTGCACAGGTCATACTCCATGGTGGAGTTGAAATCCTCGATGGAGTTGTATATCCCGTAGGAATGCGTGTGCGATATGACAAGACTGTCTGGCAAAATGAGGCACGAGGTCGGGCTTCTGGCAGTGAAGCTAGGTGATGGGCAGGGGCACGAGTAAGATGCCTCACGTGTGCTCTGAGCACTTCCATCATGATATGCGTCTTTAGCGGGTAGTCATTAGCGATCTCGATTGTCTCAGCTGTTGATGAACATCGCGGTAGCCCCAGACAAACTCGCAGAGCCATGGCCTGGATGCTTTCGAGAGTCCGAATGTTGGTTCTACAGGTGTTGGTCAACACAGGCAAACTGTAGCGCAAATAGCCAAGAAAAAGCGTCTTGTACAATTGCATCATTGCATGTATTGAAGTCCCCCAGGTTTTTCTTCCGAGATACTTGAATAAGTTAGTAATTTCTGTCAGCCTCGTCTTCAAGTGGGCCACATGTTGGCCCCAGCAGAGGTCTCTATCAATGAATACGCCTAGAAATCTGTGCGTCCTGACATATGGTATGGCTTGGCCATCGATTGATATAGCGTATGGTCTCATTGGCTTTCGACTAAAAGCAATCAATGCACATTTCGCTGGCGAGATTTTCAGACCCTGGTCCTTGAGGTACACTGATACCAACGTCACAGCTTTCTGAAGTCTTGAGCGTACCTGAGGCCTTGTCACGCCAGATGTCCAGACGCAGATGTCGTCAGCGTACATGGATAACTGGACCACACTTGGTAATCGTTCTACAAGACCAATGAGAACGAGGTTGAAGAGGGTTGGACTCAAGACGCCACCTTGCGGGACTCCACGATGCGTTGGGTGTTGGGAAGTTGGACCATCTGCAGTGTTCACAAACAAGGTCCGCCCTTGTAAATAACTGCGTGTCCAACAATACAGTTACCCGCCTAGGCCCACTGACTCGATGGCTTCGAGGATGGCGTCATGTAGAACATTGTCGTATGCTCCTTTTACGTCAAGGAACATGGCTGCAGATAGTCGTTTACCTGCCTTTTGTTGCTGGACATATGTGACGAGATCTATAACATTGTCGATCGCACATCGGTGACGGCGAAAACCAGCCATGGCGTTCGGATATATCTCATAGTATTCCAGGTACCATTCAAGCCTGGCCATGATCATTCTCTCCATTACCTTTCCTACGCAACTTGAGAGTGCGATCGGTCGGTAAGAGGCAATGTCCAGGGGAGATTTGCCAGGCTTAAGGATCGGTACCAAGCGGCTAATCTTCCAATCTTGCGGAACGACGCCAGCTTGCCAGGAATCGTTGAAGATGTTAAGGAGTGCTTTTCGTGCCCGTTTACCAAGGTTGCACAGCATCTTGTATGAGATGTCATCCGGGCCAGTTGACGACGACTTATTACATAAGACGAGCGCCGCATCGAGCTCCTGTGATGTAAACGGTAGATCCATGCGTGGGTCCCGTGAGTGAGAGATATGATTCACTGTATGTATGCTTGTGTACGCTGTCTGGCCCACGGTAATAGCGCAGAAATCTTCTGCTACCTCAATTTCATGCCGGCGATGAAAAAGTGCAAGGGCTTTGAAGGGAAAACGCTGCTCTGGAACAGAACGTAGGCCTCGCACAATTCTCCAAATTTGAGACAGTGGTTTATGAGGATCTAGCGACGCACAAAATTCCCTCCATCGTTGGGTGTCTAATTTGTCAATGCGCCGTTGTATCTTCTTTTGGATGCGCCGGGCTGTCCGTAGATCGTCTGTGGAATTGGTGCGTCGGTATCGTCTTTCGGCACGACGGCGTATCGCACGAAGTCGCTCCAGCTCGAGGTCATATTCAGAGTACTTCGAAGAGCATATTATTGTGCGCATAGTCGCATGTGCAGTTTCCTTAATAGCTTGCTGAAGACCATCGGACAGGCCTTCTTCACAAGCATCCTCAAGTTGAGTTTTGAACACACTCCAATCTATTCTTTGTGTTGTGGTAGAGGAGTACGTGTTCGAAATACCTTTAATCTTCAGGTAAGTGGGGATGCGGTCGCTTCCGTGTGTTTCAATGTCCAAAAACCACTTTACCCGTGTAGCAAATCGGCGTGAAACAAAGGACAAATCAAGGCAGCTGCTATATGTAGTGCCCCGTAAAAACGCAGGACTGGCGTCATTCAGAAGGACGAGACCATGGCTGGAAACCAATGATGCTAGACGTCGTCCCGTTGAATTAAGCCTTGAGCTTCCCCAGATGGGATGATGCTTATTGAAATCCCCGGTGATAACCCACGGACCCGGATGTGCCCTTAATATGCCGTCTAGTTTGTTGGCGTCGCAATGACTCGATGGGGTTATATACGCGCCTAGAAGTGCGAATGTCACCTTTCCTTTTTTAACAGACAAGCACACATACTGATTGCCGTCGTGAGGTTGCACTGGCTGGACGACGTAAGTAAGCTCCCGGCGAATAAATACAACAACCTTGCTACTTTCGATGTAACTTGAAGAGAAAAATGACTCGTAGCCGGATAATCTGATTGGGTGCGATAATTTCGGTTCACATATAATCATGATAGGAAATCGGTACAGATGAACAAACTGGCGAAAATCGGATATGCGAGATCTCAGACCTCTTGCGTTCCACTGAAAAATCGACGCTTCTCGGACCTCCTGACGGAACGACTTGTGATTGTCGGCCATGGCTTTACTGGAGGCTTGCAAGGACCGGACTCAACGCGTCCAGCACCTGCAGGCCGCTCCTAGCAGTTGGCGTATCGATGCTTGCCAGAAGACTTCTGATGACACTCAAAATGGATCGCAGCATAGGAATAATTTGACGATCTGCTTTTGGAGCCTCGTCATTAGCAGCATTGGCTTTCACTGGGAGTAGGGAGCGGGAAGGCTGTTCGGAAGGCCGTGCGTTCGCAAGCACCGGCCAGTCTTCAGGGGAGAGAGGCTTCGCCGGTGGAGGTATTCTTGTACTCTCTGGCTTTCTACTGGATGTTGACGGTGGTGTAGACCGAAGTGGTGCATGAATATCACCATGACTGGAGCGCTTCCGTCGGTGGCGACGTCGACGCCGGATTTTCTGTGAAGCTTCTCTATGGGTGGAGTTATCTCTGACCATTTCTTTCAGGATACTCATTTCTTTCTTGAGTCTTGGGCATTCCTTAGACGTGGCCTCATGCGTACCTCGACAATTGCCGCACCTATAAGTTGTTGCACAACAGGTGTCTACCGTGTGCGCCTCCGCGCACCGGGGGCATACGGTGGAGTTTGCACAGACGCCCTTGACATGACCGATCTTCAAACACTTGTGGCACTGAAGCGGCTTTGGGACAAAATGTCGTACCACATGCCGGAAATGTCTCACCTTGACGTGCGTAGGGATTGAGTCGCCCTCAAAGACTATCTTAACGCAGCGGCTTTCCCGAGGCGGCTTATATGCTTAATGACCACTCCTTCGTACGCCGGTTTTATCAGAATGGGTAGATCCGTGTTTGGGATTGCCAAGTCAATGTCGTAAATGACACCTGCAGTGCAGGTCCCAGTCATCAGTACGACCGCTCGTACTTTGACATCTCCAAACTCTGTCATCATTCGAAGCTTCTCCAGCGTGTCTGCATGTGTTGTGTCAACGGCTAAAACGTTCTTACGTGTGTTTAGCCGGACCTCTTTGATTTCATTCTGTGCCATTCCCTCAAGAACATTGGAAATGGCTTGCCTGTTCAATTTTCGAAGGCTGGCGGAAGGATCCACGGGCATGAAGAGAATGGTATGCGGCCAGCGTTCACTCCTTGCCTTCACGGTTGACGTGCTTGCTGGTGATGACGTCTTGATCAGCCTCCTTTTGGCCTTGCGGCTCATCACAAACACGAAGCTGCCATCTGATGAGTCGTCGCCGTCGACTGAGTAGATGTGCGTGTCTTCACTGGAGCTGCACCAAGAGCCTCGTTTCCTTGCGGAGCTTACAAATGTTGAGCTGTAGCCAGACGGGCCAGCAGTTCGTTCTTCGTCCATGGGCACGAGAGCAGGAACATCTCTTGAGCCGTCGCTGGTGATGGACCATGAGCCTTGAGCCACAGAAGAGCTTGAGGGCGCTGACTTTTGACCACGTGGGCCTGTAGAAGTCGCCGCTGCCATCGCCACAAGGCGGGACGCAGAGAGCGTCCCAGGAATCGTGGAAAATATAACGAAAAACAGTTAGTAGTGACAGACGCGTTCTATCAGTAAGTAACTTCGTCGTCGTCCGTGAAGCGGTCATGATGGTTTACAAACGACATGTCTTTCTCCAACATTATTATTGGGAGCGAGGGTGGCCACTGGAGCGTTGCTCTCACTGTGACGTCAGTATACGTCACTCGCCTATGCCGTCGTCAGTGCATCAGCCCCGAATCAGTTCCTTTTCTGACTTACGGGTTTGTTTGTGCGCTTGTTGCCGTAGTTCCGGACGCATTAGAGTAAGTCTTAATGTGAATGAGCCTTTCCAAAACGTCGCGGGAACGTTAAATTTGAGTGATAAAACTGAAATTGGCTAAGAAACTCGGCATTTATCCTCAAGCGTGCAGCTCACTCAGTGGGCACTTTCTTTTTTTTTTTGAGGGTCCGTGCATCCGCAAAGATTTTGCGTCTGGAAATGGAGTGCTGTGTGTGACGGTGTACTTCGCGGGTCAATGGGTATAGGAATTTATTGTCATTATTTGTACTAGGCTGTAAAAACGATTCCCGAAGTTTGGAGTCACAGCAACCAATCTGTTCGGCCCATATATGGTTAAAGGAACTCATGGTATACGGTCTCTACTTCTCGCCCTGCTGTGAGGTTTCGTGCATACGCTAAAATCAAGAAGCAGTGGGATGCATGTTCGATAAATCCAAGAATCGGGAAACATTCAAGCATTGATTATCGCGTGTGCGGAAAGCACTTTCGCGAAAACATTTTGTATACTGCGTTGGTGATGACACCTGGTGTGTACAACGTGGGCCTTTCTGGGAATGTGCACACAGAAATTTGCGACGTCTATTCACCACAGGCCGAAAGGCCTTTGCCAGCTGCCTGCAACTCGGGGCGGCGAGAGTGACTTTGTCCCGATGCTGTCATTTTGCGTTGCATATTCGGATGTTTCTTCTTCTGTAAGCGGCCGTGATGTGCTGAGCTGCTAGTGAACGAACTGGTTGATGCCATAGACCAGCGTGGTCACTGAAAACAGGATACGCTAATTGTAATTAACAGTCGAACAAACGATGCGAGCAGGTATTATTGCGAGTGAATGGAAGAAGCCCGTAGCTTCATTTCGCTCTCTTAATTCAGTTATTATATTGAGTTCAGGATCTTTTTACAGTGTGTACGGTGGGTGGACTGTCTCCAGAGTGGCAGCTAAACATCGGTGAGTCGGAGTTTCACAACGCATCGCGATCAGAATCGCCCCTTAGCGGGCCCGTGCCTCATACCTGGCAAAGCCCGGGTATGGGGGACAACGAGATGCCGCTAGCGCCAAGAGGAGCACCACTTATCCATCCCGCTCGACTTCAAGTTGCTGCAGGCTCAGCAACAATATCGACGTCCCCTACAGAGAGCAGCGAGGCCTCGCAGTGCAAGAAGAGGCGTACAGAGGAGGAAGAGGTTGACAACGATGACGCTACATCGACGTACTCCCTTAATGACATGACACAGATGGATACAGAAGCACCCAAGGAAGACGAGGGAGCTTACACGGTGGTCACCCATCACAAGAACAGAGCTACGGGGATACCGGTGGTATTCAGACCAATCGCTGCCGAGGACTCCTTCTGGAAGGTGAATCCCAATCGCATAGCGTCTGAGATAATCTCTGCTATCAATGAGAAAGTGACATCATCAAGAATCAACAGAGACGGAAGTTTTTGTGTTGGAGTACGGTCTTTGTACTCGGCAAACAAGTTACTGCTGATCAAGAGTCTGGCTGGATTGCCTGTACAAGTGATGATACCTCAGTCTTACATGAAGACCCTAGCAAAGATAAGAGATGTTCCACTCGAATACAGTGATTATGACCTACTGGATTATCTTAAAGATGCTGGAGTAATCTCGGTCACACGACAAAAGAGATGGGTTAGAAATGAAGATGGAAGTATCACAATGCAGCCCATACGAAATGTAATACTCCAGTTTAGACATGACATGCCATTGCCAAAAAGAGTTGCTCTCGGCTTTACGGTTCACACTGTCGAGGAATACATTGAGCCGGCGGTAAGGTGTTACAACTGCCAGAGATATGGGCATAAGGCTAAGACTTGCAGGGGAACCAAGAGATGCAAGGTATGTGCGGGCGCACATGATTACAAAGAATGCACCTCGAAGCGTCAACCTAAGTGTGCAAACTGTGCTGGACCACATCCGGCGTCGTTCTCAGGCTGCTCTCGAAACCGTTTGGCATCAGCGGCACAAAGAGAGAGAATTGTAAAAGGGTACCATAAGATACAAAAAGGTCCAGCACCCAATGCGGATATAGTCGAAGATGTTCCTGCGGCACAAAGAAGTGCAAAACAGTGGCGCCACGACTCTTACTCGGAAGTATTGAAGCGCTCAGCACCAAAACATCGCGTTGGAAAAGAAGTCCGGGCCCAGGAACATGCTGAAGTGGAACTTTCTACCAGGCCAGACACAGCCAAAGAGCCACTGACTACCAAAGGGAAGGGTCACAGCAGCTTGCTGAGTAAAACTTCTTCGAGAAATGCGATCTCGGCGGAGACAGCCGGAAGCGAGCAAGTCATTTTGCCAATAATCTTTGCGGCTCTCAAAGCAATTCTACGATCCCTGCCACAAGCAGGCTCTTTACCAGAAGTGAAATTGCTGCTAGATGTTGAGCATCTTCTCTTGTCGTAATCATGGCTACCGGACTATCTAACTGGTACAAAAGAAGTGCAATATTCCAGTGGAACTGCAATGGTTTGCAGAATAAGAGTGGAGATTTTCGGAAATTCGTCGCTCAGCACGGGTTTCCGATTTTGTGTATTTTCGAAACAAGAGTATCCACTAACTTTCGCTTGTCCAATTATGTGGTGTACCAAGCAGACCGTCCTGCTGCAAAAAGCAGAGTGATGTTGTGTGTGAGACGCGATATTCCGTCGACACTTGTGGCTACTTCAAAAACAGATGCGCCAGAATTTGTTAGATGCAAAGTGAAGTTTGGTAACGTTACTGTAACTGTAGTTAGTGTTTACGTGCACCCTCAAGCAAACGTTTCATACGCAGAGTTGGCTGCAGTGTGTAGATCTGACCTTGATCCCATAATTATATGTGGTGATTTTAACGCGCACCATGAATTGTGGGGTAGTGAGCGTTGTAGTGTAAGGGGATCTGCTATAGTAAAAATATGCGAAGATTATGGTTACACTATACTAAATGATGGTTCTCCAACGTTTCTACGGGGGCATAACTACTGCAGCGCACTAGACATTACTGTGTGCTCCTCTGAATTAGCGGCTGGAGCAGACTGGACTGCAGACGCTGACACAAGAGGAAGTGACCACTTGCCAGTATTCATATATCACCCAAAGTTGAAGAAAACAAGAAATAACCGCACAACAAGAATCACAAACTGGGCAATCTTTCGAGAACTACAGAGACAAAATCTTGAACCCTGTTCTGACGCAGAAACGTATGCATCTAAGATAAAAAATTTTCTAACAAAAGCAACTCGTACAGTACCCATTCCAGATGGGTATTCGGGTGTTGACGCTGAGTATGAGAGGCTTCGGGCAATACGACGCCGATCTGAAAGAAGATATCGCAGGTCAGGTAATTTAGAAGACTTCAAGGTTGCACAGAAAGTACACACTACAATGCGTAACCAACTGCAGAAGCTTTCAACCAAAAGGTGGCATGATTTATGTGCCTCACTTTCCCCATTTACCTCGGCGACTCAACTGTGGAACATGGTACGCGCCCTCCGACAGCCAGTAGTCCACTCGAGACCACTACAGGCTCTAGCGCTGTCTCGAGGAGTTAGCGAACGGGTGATTGCCGAAGAATTTTGCGATCTTATACTGAGAAATGGAGAGACCGCCCAAACGAGCGAATATAAATCCTCAGCAGAATCAGCTTCGGCGGTTGTAACAAAGTCCTCTGCGATCAGTTCATCAGATCTGGATGACAGCTTCACACCAGAGGAGCTCCAATATGTGTTGTCTTCAGTAAAACGAACAAGTTCACCAGGAACAGGTGGAGTCACATACGCTGCTCTTGCTAATTTGTGCAAAAAAGGAAAATTACACCTGTTGGACATCTATAATAAAATTTGGCAAGAAGAAAAAGTTCCGGAAAGTTGGAAGATATCAAAAGTAGTACCGCTGCTAAAGCCAGGGAAGAGCCCTATGCAGTTGGACTCGTTTAGGCCAGTTAGTTTGACAAGTTGTTTTTCAAAAGTGATGGAAAAAATGATCAATGAACGAATTTTATGGTGGCAAGACATGAAAAAACTACTACCAGAAAGCATAGCCGGCTTCAGAAGAGGTAGATGCACAATGGACTGCATTCTGGATTTGGTCACAGATGTGGAAAACCAACGAACGCAAGGGAACATCACTGTCGCTGTATTCCTTGATGTCCACCGAGCATACGACACAGTGAGTCACGTTCACGTTCTGGAAGGCGTGGCGTTACAGGGATTCAAGGGCAAGATACTGCGTTGGATCGCTGACTTCCTGAAGCACCGGAAATTTTTGTAGTTACGCGGGAGGGCCCAACGTCAGAACATGTCGTCAACCAAGGAGTGCCACAGGGCAGCGTACTAAGCCCTACTCTCTTTAATGCAGTCATGGCGCAGCTCCCGTATAATCTTCCACCCAACATCAGATGTTCAGTATATGCTGATGATATAAGTATATGGACGTCTGGTCCATCGTTTTTGGATATACAACAAACTCTACAAGAAGGATTGGATAATGTAGACCATTTTCTAAAACAAAGAGGTATGGCACTGAGTCTGGCCAAAACAGCCATACTTCCGTTTACATTAAAGAGATCTGGAAATTTCCAGATTATTTTGCAAAATCAGCCTATTAAAATGGTCAAAACTCATAAATTCTTGGGAGTAATTTTAGACCGGAGACTAACATGGTCGCCTCATGTCCAGTCCCTGGAACAAAAAGTGAATCAGGCCATTCGAATCCTCCGGCATCTCTGCGGGGCCAAATGGGGTGGTACTACAGAGTCGTTATTAGCCCTACATGTTGCCTGGATACGCCCCATCGTAACTTACTCACTGCCCCTGCTGCACGGACTCCCAGCCTCCACCGAAAGGAGACTGCACTTGTTATTGGCAAGGAGCTTGAGGGTATGTCTGGGTTTACCACGGTCAACATCCAGTGATTTAGTGTATGCGGAGGCTCGAGAGCCACCTTTGGCAGTACTGCGAACTAAAGAAACATCTCGAAATTTATTTAGAATTTTCACGCAACATGAAAGTCATTTTTTATCTGGTGCACTAACACAAAGAACGGCAACGAGACTACAGGATACTATATCATCATTTCAAGCAGTAGTACCAGAATTTAAACAATGGAAACCTTCAAAACCACCTTGGACGCTGCCACTTCTCAACGTTATCCGTGAAATAGACGGCATAGAGAAGAAAGCAGCCATGGCACCTCTAGTAGCGGCACAGTTGGTACTTCATCAGCTTCATGTAATGCATAATGAAAAAACGAAGATATATACAGATGGATCATGCACAGAAGAAGCGTCAGCCTGTGCGGTCTTTATACCCGAAATTCAGGAAAAGAAGATGTACAAATTATCGCACAAATCTTCATCGACGACAGCAGAATTGGTGGCTATCTTTGAAGCAGTTAAGCTTATCTGCGAGAATCCAGATCCACGAAAATGGGTGATATACACTGATAGCAAACCTGCTCTTCAGCTAATCAGAAATGTGAGATCACCTTACAGAAATGGTGAAATACCACAATGTATCGCAGAAACTGTGGAATATGCCTCATCGCAGGGTCACAACATCGTATTCCAATGGATACCCAGCCACATTGGAATAAAGGGAAATGAAGATGCTGATAGTCTCGCGAAGAAAGCATTGAAGGAAGGACGGGATTGCACAATCCCTATATCTGGGACGGATATTCGACATTTTATATCGCAAGGAGCTAACCATTGTTCGGTGGAGAAGTGGTTTGAGAGCCCTAAATTAAAGGAAACGGTACTTTATGAAGTTGATCCACACAGACAATTTTCCATAGCGACAGACCTTCCACGACACCTAGAGACATTGATCCACCGACTTAGATTGGAAGTAGCATACACAAACAGCTTCCTGCACAAGATACATCGATCCAACTCACCGGAATGCCATTGTGGTCATGCAGAAGAAAATGTTCGCCATATTCTTTTGGAGTGCATTAAATACGCGAAAGAAAGAGAAAAATTAAGGAACAAATTAGCAAGTTTGGACAGACGGCCCCTCACAATAAAGAAACTACTTGGACCATGGCCTGAGATGCATCTTCAGAAAAAGGCAATAATCTTCCTGACAGACTTTTTAGTGGAGACCGGACTGGACAAGCGCCTATGACTGACAGCCAGAAATGAGTATCATGTAAAGGGTGGTCATGTATATACTGGCATTAGAGTAGTAAGGTGTGCGTGAAAGTAGTTTATGACTGTGTGAACTGCGTGAAGAAAACTGTGTATTGACATGTTATTTGAACTGGTTTCAGTGTGCTATTATGTGTTTTTTTTCCGTATTGTTAATTTTTGGGTACCGTTCTGTATTATTTTTTTATTTTTCGCTGCAGAACTCTGTGATATGGAGTAGCCGAGGCAATAGGCTCCTCAATCTCTCCACAGCAAAACAGTTAAAACAACAACAACAACAACAAGGTATTATTGCAACGTTCTCGAATCACACCGCATCAGTGAATACACCCCGTGCAGTGAAGCAAGTGTAGTGAAAGCGTGAATTAGAAAAAGAAAATTTATGCGGCTGAAGTTCCATTTAATGAAAAAATGTCTTATAAATAATCGTACAGTAATAATTCTGCCGAAACTAGCAGGGCGCGCAAACCCCGGTTGTTGTGAAGAGTAATGTTACTGCGGCAAAAGGGCTCCACATGCCCTTATAAAAGGTCAAGCGAGTATGATAACCAAAGCCAAGGCATCGACTCCCTTTAACCATTTGATGCCGCTCTAAAAACTAGAGTGAGGTGTGGCCGTGAATTCTGCGAGGCAGTCCAAACTGAATCAAACGTTACCTCACCGCTGCGCACTCTCCGCGCAAAAAGCGTCGATTGATTTGTGGGGTTTAACCTCCCAAAACCACCATATGATTATGAGAGACGCCGTAGTGGAGGGCTCTGGAAATTTCGACCACCCAGGGTTCTTTAACGTGCACCCAAAACTGAAACAAGAGACAGGGGCATGCCATCGCGCTTGCCTCTGTAAACATAAATGTTCGTGCAGTGTGAGAATGCTTTGGTTTACGCATTACTAGGTGATTGTGATAACAACTCACCTTTTACCAGACCGCCTCTTCGCGTTGTGCGTCCATGGCACCGCGCTCACGTACTCTGTGGTAAGTGCATGGCGCGGCGATGACCGTACGTTGGCTCGCTAAAAATCTTTGTTGGCAAACACTCCTGATTGTTTCGCATCTAATACAAACACAATCGACGCTTGCGAAGAGAGGTCAGCCATGGCAGATCGACCTGAATCACAGGAGTTGCCGAACAGTTCGCATAGCCAGTACCACGTTGTGTCGTTTTATACGTCACAAAAGGATTCCGGTAGATGACGCCACAATATAGCCTCGCCGCCAAATAAGTGTAAAGAGCAAAAAAATTGTGAGAGTTTTTTTGCTATTACGAAAAATTGTTTTCCTATTGCCCTGACCTAACGCCATTATAACTCAGTGTGGCCTTTGCGTGTCCTTGCACCGCTTGGGAATGTTGTTTGAGATGACAAACATTCCACGTGTTCTAGAGTTCCACAATTGCTTGCATTCTCTGCTGTGGGCAAAGTTGTCAAGTGCATTTCATCGTCGGTGAACTTCTTGAACGCACTGTCCAACGTGCAGCGGAACGATGCGGATAACATTTAACGCTGAGTGCTTGCCTCCGTACCTGCGGAAATGATGTGCTGTGAAAGGTAGCAGTTGCAACAAATGTATGCCTGGAGACTCATGTGTTCTAGATAAGAAACAAGGGCAACGGTTTGGAATACAGAGCTCGATGAACGTTCATGCATGAGTATTCCTGAAGCCCAGTTTCCTTCTTGAACACGCGTTGCGTACTAGTGTTCGTGTTATTGGTGAGGAGATCGCCAGGTTATCTATCGCACGAAAACTCACATGCCTGCATTCGCATACCTATAACGGTAATTTATCAAAGCATAATGCAGAAATTAAAGCGCATGTAGTCTCCGCATATTTTTTTGTGTTTTATACAACTCTTTCCGTGCTCATCACTATTGTGTGCAGTGTAATAAACTTGAGTCTATTTCTCGAGCCTCGACTAGTTAATAAATTCGAAAGCCCCGCCGCGGTGGTCTAGTGGCTAAGGTACTCGGCTGCTGACCCGCAAGTCGCGGGTTCGATTCCCGGCTGCGGTGGCTGCATTTCCGATGGAGGCGGAAATGTTGTAGGCCCGTGTGCTCAGATTTGGGCGCACGTTAAAGAACCCCAGGTGGTCGAAATTTCCAGAGCCCTCCACTACGGCGTCTCTCATAATCATATAGTGGTTTTGGGACGTTAAACCCCACAAATCAATCAATCATTAATAAATTCGAAATGTCATAATTTCAGCCTGAACAGGTGCCATTTTTTTTCTTAGAACTCAAGAACAGCTCGCACGCCGAAGAACCTGCGTATGTGCGAAGCAAACAAGCAATGCTCAAAATGTGACAGGTACGCTGATGCTTGTTTTAATATATCTGTTAAAGATGCCGCGAATGTCGAATTAAAGTTCCATGAGTAAGTCTTCTGGTGAAACCGAGGCAAATCGAACGGCAGAACGTGTATACATATAAACACAATGTAGTCATCGGTCTATAATCGTTTAGCCGGCATTTACTTGGAGCGCACTCGTGAAAGACTCACCGGTGATCGCCTTAGCACGAGTATTTTGCAATCAGGGGCACGCAAAAGGTAATCTGAGATCAAGTTTTGTGCTGGTTCCAACAAAATGACGTCAATTGTTTACCAACAATTGTTTATCAAAGAAGGCTTGTTGTTAGTTGGTTCACGACGTGACGGAAAAGAGTGTGGCGCTAAAAAAAAAAGAAGAATGAGGTGACGACCTGAAAATCTGTCTTTACTTTCCTAGTTTTTAAATCCATATGGCAGTTTCGGAACGTTAAACTCCACATATCAATCGTTTTTAACTTCATACCTTTATTCGTCAAGTATCTCACGCAAGAAAGAGAAATATGGTACCTTAAGCTTTAACGCTAGTTCTGGGTTTCGCGATGGCGTAAATCAAGATAATGTTACTGTGTTAAGTTGATCATTTGACGGAACCCAGCCACATAAGGAATGACGAAAATTAAAGAAACAAAGAAAAAGTAAAATGAACTTGCGGAAGTGAAAGAGTCACTGCCTTCTTTTTTCCGTTTGTACTGCAACAAGAAGAACTCGCTGACGGCTTAAGCTAGCCAGGTCCATCAATCATGCACTTGGAAAAGTGGTGACAGCTGAAAGCACTCAAGCGCTGCTGAAGTTTTCAAAGTTTGCCGAAATGTGACGGAGCTTTGTTTCTGTTGGTGCCTGAGGCGTTCACAACTGAACAGATTTTCTTTCGCTCGAGACATTCGAATCGGAGGACTATAGAATCCTACATATGGTGTCTTGGAGAATGAAAAATTTCTCCGTCGGAGACCAGAGTCGTAATAGAACTTAAAAAAGTTGTTGTTCGAACTATAGAGATATCATTTCTTGCCGATTCCTGCAGGGACAGATTTTACGTGAGAAAGCTCGATGGCACCTTGCATTGCATCCAGGAACTATAGTTTCGCTGGAGTCGTCAGAAAAGATATTACCTTGTCTTGTCACCAAGCACTCATACTTTTTTGTTTAGGTAATCTTTGAAAACATGAAAAACGAGGGAAACATATCTTTCGTATGTGTTAATATGACTGATGTGCTCCAAAAAAATTGCCCGCAGCTTCCCTCGGGGGAACACTGAGGAGGATGCGGAGCATATAATTGGTTAACGGGGTGTTAAAGTGCGACTTACTTGGGTCGATGGCTAAATTGGTTAACGTGGTTGTGAAATGGGGTGTTAAATGGCGACTTACTTGGGTCGCTGGCTAAATTGGTTAACGTGGTTGTAGGAGGGGTGTTAAATGAGTGAACACGTACGACACGTATGCGAAAGGGCGGTGTTTATTTATTGCGACGAACTTTGAGCACGATTGCTTTTAGATGCCACTTTGGCCGGCGCTGGTCGAAGGGACGTCGATCATTGCGACCTCGGACGTCGACGCGCCGTACAAACCAACCGACGAGCGGCAACTAAGCGAGCGAGCACCGACCTTGAGTATATATACAGCGCGACGGCGCATGCACTGTCAGCTGTCGAATGTTCGAGAAGGGGGAGAAGCGCAACGGCGCATGCGCGCGCGTCAGCTGCCGATGTTCTCGAAGCGCGACGGCGCATGCGCGCTACGTTATACAGCTAGCGAATGTTCGTGAAGAGGAGAAGCGCACGCGGTGTGTAGAGGAGGAAGGGTGCACAGATGGTGGAGGAGTGAAGCGCGCGCGGTGTGTAGAGGAGGAAGAGATGCACAGATGGTGGAAGAAGGAGGAGGAAGCTTGCGGACGGCGCCGCACTACAAGCCTCGAGTATTAGATGCTCCGCATCTAAAACTCCCAAGCATTTCCCCGAGGGTGAACATGGTTAAGTGCGAATACACGGGGTGATGCTATGAGGGGTATTTATTAATTCGCACTATTATATTTATTAATCACACTATGGTGCCTTTATGGTGTAATGGTTCCTGGGAATCGCAATTTGATCACACGGGGGAGTTTACGTTAACTCACTGGCGAATGCCAACGGATTATAACTTTACTCCCCCTCACGACCCGCTCTCGACGGGAGACTGAGAGAGAAGGCGGGCGCCCGAGAGAGAGGGGTGCGCGCGCAGCTGCAGTGAGCGAGGAGAGCAGACTGCGAGCGAAGGGGGAGGGGGTATAAGGCGCGTTACTGACACCGATATCAGCGTCGCGTCCGTGGCTCATTCGGTAGAGCGTCGCGCTGCGGCCCGCCAAGTCCTCTTTCTTTTAAAGATAGAGAGAAGACTGCGGACGCCGCCGACGGCGGTGGATGGTTTGGGGTCGCTTATAAAGTGTATTCACACTTAAAAGAACTTGATTGATTTGATTGATTTGTGGGGTTTAACGTCCCAATCCAAAGAGAACTTATACTTTGAATGACAATGAATCAGCGCAACTATACTCTGTACAGATCGTAAAATTTTGTATCTAAAGAACATTCTAAAAAAAACTGTAGTCTATTTTAAGCGTAACTTTCTTGTCTAAAGTTTAATTTTCGCGTAATAGTAACAGTGCTAACTTGTCCAACATTTACCAGCAAGGTAAATTTTGAGGTTAACGCCATAGTCTTAGAAATGTTGTACAGATTCAAAGTGTTATATTGACATGCATGTTTTACGCCATTAATTAAGTAAATGCGTACTTTACGCCTTACCTTTGGTATCCTGCTATACTCTTCGGATTATTCGGCTCCCATCCTTATTGTAGCTGTTATGCCCAGTGGCCCGTAATGAAAAGAGTCGCAGGATATCCAAGAGACTACGGCTACGCATTCAAGTTGTCTGATCAGGACGGAAATTTTGTACTCATGACCTAGGAGCTTTACTTTTTTTTGACAATGCCCTAGCCGCTGTAACGATGAATTTTCGGATTTCAGGTGGGAAAAGTATGAGAGCACAAAAAGTAGGGCTGTAATACTGTTCGACTGTTTAAAGTTTGAATGGATGAAGATAGAAGTGAATAATTACAGGGTTCAAGCACTCACTGTGTTCCCAAATGCGAAGTATCATAAGGTGGATTGTCCTCTCCGAGCCATTGTAACTGATCGCGGAACAAGGCAGGCGGATGTTAGCGTGACTCTGTAGAGACAGACATATTAAGGGGCTGGCATCGGAGGATCCATGCAAGATCGAGAGCTCAGATCAGCCAGTGGAACTACTCCGAAACGACTGACCAGGCCTCAACTCGTGCTTCTCGACTGGCATCAACGTTTTCAGATTGACTGACGCCAGGGAGCTTTTGTACTCGATTTCCCACAAGCACCTATTCGAAGTGGTTCGCAACTCTATTGAACGTTCTGGCGTAATGGCGTGCCAGAACCCTAGTAGCATCTCCGTAGGAGGATCCTTAAAGTCACGTGAAATGCGTCCCTTACCTCAACGATTGCGAGTTTCCCGGATAACTTCTTTCTACAAAAATGAGGTATCGGTTCATGCGTTGCGCCGGTACTTGAGGCGATAGTTTTAGCCGAAATAATATACTCGTTGTCCCATCTGCTTACCGATGAATACATTGTTCAATTACTTGGACGCACTGGCATTCTCCACTGCACTCCGCTCATCGCCCACAGAACCTTGAATCATCATAGTTTCTTAAAATCAACTAGAGGGGACTCTGTCACTGCGTTCGTTCAGCGACCATGGGAATGATGGGTAGTACACACAATTACCTAGTCTTCGTACTTGCGGGTGGCAAATCGTACTTGCGGCTTCGTTTGTTGCTGCGTTTCGGTTTTGTTTTGAAAGAAAGATTCAACCCTCTCAAACTTCGTGACCCGATTTGGAAAGGCTAGTCTAAAACAATAATGTAGTGAAGCGCAACCACTGAAGATTTGCTTATTTTTGTTTCGTGAGAAAACAGCTCCAAGCCACACAGACACACACGGCGCCAAAAGGAGGGCAGAAGTACGAAGATTAGACAAATGTGTGTACTACCCATCATTCCCATGCTCCCTGAAGCGCCGTGCGTTGCAGCTCCCATAGTCACTAGCGTCAAAGTCTTATCCCCCTCCAATGGGCAGGGTAGCAAACCGGCTGTCTATAGGCTGATTAACCTCCCTGCAGTTCTTTTTCTCCTATTTTCCTTCTTTCCTTCCCTCTAGTGTATATTAAGAAACTTTATGTGAATCATAACTACAACTACGACTGCCATCAGAGACTGAGTGACGCCACATTGATGTGCAGGCTGAGGGTTGTTGCAGCGTTTGTCAACTAACTCAGCCATCGCATTAGCACGGCTGACTCATCCAAGTGCGATAAATTTGACTGTGCAGAGGCTAACGACATTTCTTGTGCCACTGTTCCCTATATGAACAAGATCGCCGGACTCTCCATTGTGCCTTAAGGAGATTTGATGATCAGCCCTTTGCTCAAGAAAAGATCTTGGGAACATGGTCTAACAGTATATCAGCGCAGAAAGCCACACAGGCCCTCCTGCAGTACTTCAAGGCATCATCACTGAGAGGCCGCCGGTTGAACCCCGCAATGTATGTGCAAAGTGCCTCTCTTTCCCTCTCTCTCTTTTTACTCCCTTATTCCACTTTCTATGTGTAGGGTAGCAAACTTGACTTCGTCCAGTGAACCTTCCCACATATCCTATATCCATTCTCTTTCTCTCTATTTTAAATGTTTGTTAATACTATGGGAATTGCCCTGAATGGGTAACAGCCGCATTCATGAGTCTTGAATGTACGACAACCGAGTTGAATTTTACTGATGAATTTCCTGACAATAATTTAAACTTAAGGTTGTTTTACCGTCATAGAAAATGCCGTGCTCGCCACGTTCGAATAGGGCCCTTTTGCTTTTCTATTCTTGTCACTACAAGCTTGCAATGTGAGGCGTTGCGATGTCAGGCTTGAGTTAATCTTTTACTATCGTAACGTCAGCGTCAAAAGTAGTTTCTTTTCCCACCTGAATCATCTTCTTAATGCAGGTTTGCCGCAAACGTTACTATAGACTGTAGTCGAGACACTTGAAAGTACAACAGCCACCGGCAAAAACAGAGAGTAGAGGGAGGCGAAAGTTTTGAAGGAATGTCCTCAAGCTGTCGCATGTCTTGAAAAATGGGGCAGGAATATTCGAGCTTGACGCCATTTTCTCAGTGCCCTGCAAGCTGTCGCGATGCGCGCCATTTCTGACACAGACAAACAAAAGAACGACAGATGTGGAGTAAAACGCAGATGCGCGTAAGTAAGTACCTTGCAGCACGGAAGTGGTCTATGAATTTCACCTGACTTGTGGAATGTTCTACGTTGGGCGAACCGGGAGGTGTACCAATAAGCGATGGATTACTCTAGCTCACTAGGAGATGACAGATGGCACCGGCCAGTTCATTGTAGGATATGTGTCGAGAAGTATAACGAAGGCGTCAGTTTCATGAAGGTGTTGGGGCGAGCGAGAAGTCAGAGGACACATGAAACTATGTAAGCTTCGTGCGTAGGTGGACATAGACCATATCAGTGCACCAGCAAAACATGTATGTATCTTTCCAGGAAAAAAAGAAGCTTGTTTTTTTTAGTAGATTGGAATCTTGGTAGGGCAGTGTACTATCTACACGCTGTCGTGACTGTTATTACTAAAGCCCATTGTTTCAGGAGAACAGTTTGTGTGATTTCAATAAATCAGTTGTTAGTCTGCGTTCATCCTGTCTTCTTCTACTGCAGTGTTCAAGTTTACATAGTGCCTCAGCAACTAGCCCCCCGATAGACTCCCCAAGGTGGGATGTAACATTATGATAGTTCATAAATTACGTATACCAGCCACAAGAAAATCATTTACCTATCACTTTAGAGGGCGTGTTCGTTATCTCTACGTGCGGTGTATTATATGACTTGAGATGGACTTCCTCAAGTAACACCTTTACCTGTCGTGAATCGATAAAGCCACTTAGTGTGCATCCTTGCAAGCGTTGCAAAATGTCGTTGGTACATATAGGAGTTACTGGTCTCGCAGCTTATGCGATGGTGCACACATTTAATGTAGGCCAGCGCACGGCCCCTTGGAACGCAGGGCGAGAAAGAATAGGCATGCCTTGGCGTCCTGAACGGCGCACACAAGTGCTCTAGGGCACTTCCGGCGAGGCAGGACGTTAGTTCCGGTTCGCAGCGCATACGGTCTTAGGAACGGCCATTTGCTGCGCCTGGACGAGCATGGCCCAGCGCTTTCCTCGGGAATTCCGCTGATGCTCGTTTCTTTGCGCCATACGTGACTGACAATTGTTCGCCTTTGGTAGTTTCGTTATTTTTCATCCGCGAATGGGAAGAATTGCGCGGCCTGTTCTCGTTGCAACTGCGGAAGAGTGAGCAATACACTAGAGGTCCATTGCATCTGCAATAGGAATCTGCGGATCGAAGATCTTTCCACGCCGGCCAGCGGGGCTATTGCACAACGCACGCAAATACCATTAGGGTTAAGGTATTGCTGTGTCCGCAATATCAAGCTGGTTCTTAATGAACGTACTCACTGATCGAAGTCGGTCGTGCAAAATGAAGAAAAAAAAATTGTATTCGTATTTTTTTAACTCGTGCAAGTACAAAAAATAAAATAATAATGAGAGAGGTATAGGAGTCAGGGGAAGATGAAATCTCTTAGAGGGGAAAAATTCGTAAACACAGGAGCGCGTGGTGGAGTCGATGTTTCGACAAGCGAAATTGTCTTCTTCAGGGCTCGAATTATTGAAGCTGCAACTCTCGAAGTTGCTGCGTCGAATAATGGCTAGTTTGTTTATTTACAAACGTTTGTTTACATGCAAGCTCACTGTTTACAAACTTTTCATTTTAAGGTGTTTAAGAAGCGTCTACCGGTATTCTATCTTTTTTAAATGTTGACCATATCAACGCCTTGTTGTGTGACGCATGGCGTGGGCAATTTAGTGTATATCAAACGCCCCACTTGGCAATTGCATGTAATATTACCCTTTCCCCGCACCTCTCGTAGCTTCTTCTGTGTTTTCTGCAGTCAACGAGAGTTGCAATGTGCGTGGGCTTGTTGGTGATGCTTTTGAAAGATTTTTCATAGCGCCAGGCGAAATACGGAAACAGGAAGGTTAGACAGACAACGCTCTATCCTGTCCGTCTATCTCTTCCTGTTTGCGTATTTCACCTCGCACTACAAAAAAAAAATTCTTTCTTTTGCAATCAAGCTTGTAGTTTTTTGTTTCACGAGACGTATCGTGGCACAATAATTTTCTTTATTTTGTTCACTTGTACCCGGTCTTCGGGAGAGTAACAGATCACACACGTTACACACACTTGGTTTTTTTTTCTTTCGTCAGTCTCGATATTCAGAAGCATAAAAATATCCTAGCGAGCTGTGTCAAAGCTGTATAGCGTGCGCATGTGTCGCAATGAAGTAGCTGTCAACACGTAGAACGTTAAAACAGATAATCCCGAGGAAACAATTGTGTATAGAACTTGTACTTTAGATATGTGAACATGCATTGGCTCATTGTGAAATGCTGTACTAAACTTTTCTCATATCTATTGACGTACTGTTGGTCTATAGCTGCTCATTTTCGGTTACTATACACCGAATAACAGGAAGACAAAGAGCAACGCATACCCTTTGGGCGAACAAGGCGCAGAGCATCCAGCGCGGCCGCACATGGAAGCGTAGGAGAGCATGTGCATAGGGACCCACAGGAGATAACTTCGTATCGTCTGCTGCAGCGCTGAGCGCGACGCTACCGTGTAGAATCATGGCCGTGGCGCTGCTCTTGCACTGCAAGAACGACACGTTCTCGTGCGCCTGCGCCACTTCGATTCCAAGCGCAGCCACTCCGGATGCATTGGCGCTCCGCGGAACGAGGTCACGTTGAGCCGTGTTCACATTATAGGGGTTATGACACCCCGTTCATAATTGGTGTTGTCTGGGTTAATCCATGGGGGTCCGCAAACAGGCTGGCAAAATTAAAGCACATTTGGTCGAGAACCTAATGTACATTGGGCATTTTTATAAACACTCGAGGTGCCCAGAGCCTGGCAACACTAGCACACTCGCGAGCCGTGACGTACAAGCCTCTTGCTTTGCTTGCGTCTTTATTTTAGGGCTATAGCCTTGCATTCGTCTGTCCGTGCCCTGGAACGGTGCCAGTTGTGGCGTCTCCCCCTTACAATCTCTCATCAATGAAGTAATAGGCGAGAGAGTGTAAAAAAGGAAATCGGAACTCGTGGCATATCCACGAAGTAAATGATGATGAGTGGGCGAAGCATTGAGACCATTTGGTGTTACCGTCGATCACCTGCCACATTCACCACTCGTGCAAGTAATTGAGTGACAAAGCGGTGTACTCTTATACACAATGTGATGATCACAATTGGTATATTGTGTTAAATTGTGAACTAGCCTGAAGATGGCATGGACAAGGTCTGTGCACGTTCCCCTGGTGGTTCTTGTTTGTATACAAAATGAATAGTAGAACATATGCCCTTCAGTTGCGAATTTGACTCGCTGTCAAAACGCGTCAAATTCATGTGGTATAATTACAAATCACTCAGTATTACATTCCAAGTAAAAAAAATGAAGAAAAGTGTTCGTTTGTGTAAGTTTTAGTAATTAAATTACATAAATGTGTAACTAATTGTCTAATTATTCTGCACCCCGACAGCTTCAGTACTTGCACAAAAAGAGTCCGCTATTCGGCCCAAAATGCATGCACAGTTTGTTTCTTGGTTGCATTTGTTTCGAGCAAAGATAAGAAAAACTTTTTGCATTGGTCCTGAAACGCATCGCGTCCAACAATCGTCGAGCATGTTGGTACATGCAGTAAAGTAATTCTCTGCATAATGAACTTAAATGATCACCAGTGGTCCACACAGGAGGCCTGCCCGAATTCGCCAAGTTTCAAGCAATCTGACGAAAGACGCACCGCGTGACGTGCCATTGATGTTGGCGTGTACATTTTTATACACCGTGACTGAAAGGGATGTCGAGACGTCATATACTACACAAGCCAATAGTTGTCCGTGATCATCATCGTCATCCTCATGGCGTAAGTGGGTCTGTACTGTGCCGTGATGACAAAAGGAGAATGTGTTGTCTCGAACTCGCTTGTTCTTCATCGTCATAACGTATTGGGGGTACCTTGCTTGTGCTCGGCTACGGCGCACACCAATGCCCCTAACGGACAAGCCTCGACCTTAAAGGGGCCCTGCAACACTTTTTGAGCCTGGTGAGAATACGCTGACGATCGGTAGTAGCCGCTCACGAGAACACGCGAGCCAAATGTTATAGCGCAGCTCACCGGCCTGCAATTCACAATAAATTATCAAAGCCAGCTTAAAATTGCTTTCTCTTCCCTCGACAAGTGACGGAAGTTGCTCAAAATTTACACGTATTTTGCCCATCTATCAGCCATTGGCTGATTTGAACATGGCGCGCTCGGTTGTTACAGAGATCGTCGCGAGGAACCGTCACTTGTTCACACTGAAAGAGGCGCGCATTCGAAAAAAAAAAGAAACAAAGAAGTGCTCAAGATCACGAGGCTCGTGGGACGTTTTTTTTTTTTTTTTGCCCTCCCATCCCTCCCTGTTTAGCTTCCAGCGCTTTCGTCGGGACGAGAGAAGAGAGAATACGATTGCAGCGTGTGACAAATCTTTGTAACTCTGCTCGTACTGAATGGATTCTTAAAACTTTTGCGACATTGAATTTGTGAGGCAATACGCTTTTCCAGTGAATTTATACAATGGTTAATCAAAAAAGTGTTTCAGGGCCCCTTTTAAAAGCTTCGTCTTTATCTCACCCATGATTTCTCACAAAGTGAGCGCGGAACGAGGTGCCACAGACAGGGACAGGCGAGCGTCGGAGAGCTAAATTTTAATATGAATGAATGTTATGAGCGAGGCTTGGGTTAAAGCCGCCTCCTCGTGGCAGGGAAAACACTTAGAGAGAGATAAAAATGCAAGGAAAGGCAGGGAGGTTAACCAGACGCACATCAAGTTTGCTACCCTGCACTGGAGAAGGGATGAAGGAGAGAAACGAGGTTGCCGAGAGATAAAAAGCTACACACAATCACGAGCACACTCGGGGGAGCACACACAGTCTACAGGCGGTCGCTCAGGTTTGTTGTCTTTAAGTAAAGTAGGAGTGCTTTTGTCGCTTCCTGCGCAATTGAGGCAGATGCCCAAAGGTCTTAGAATCTTCTGCACACAGAATGGTCTAGAGTCAAGTTGATTCAAAACCATCCAGAGCTGGCATCACTGCGTGTCGTAGCAAGCGCAGCTGCACAGGACGTGTTCGATGGTCTCTTCAGCTCCGCAGGAGTCGCATGTAGAGGTGTCTGCCATACAGTGGCGTAACTAGGGGGGGGCAAGGGGGTACAAGTGCCCCGGGCGCCACTAGGGAGGGGGCGCCAAGCCGAGTCCTCGGGTTGGCGCCCCCTGGAAAGGTTGTCAATGTTTTTTTCCGTAAAACCGCCTGGAAGGGGGGAGGGGCGAGGTTGTAATGTACGACTGGAAGTGGGGATGGTGGTGAAGGAAAGGGTTGCCGCAATGGCTTTTGCATCGGGAAAAGGATCCTCTATTTTCATTTTGCTGCGCTACCTCCGTGCCTTCCCATGACCCTCGGCTAAGCTTTGTTTTGTGCTCCGCAGCACTGGGTTAGATGAGTTTCAGCGAACCCCACCAGCCTCCCAAACCACTTACTGAAAGCTTCCCTGAAACCAACCACGTACGTAAACAAAATAAAATAAAAAAGTTCGAATGCACCTTTTTTGAGTAAGAACAGAAAACTCCAACGAAATAGCCGATCGTCCAACGACTAATCGTCCACGCAGCGGCGGAAGGAAGGGCGAATATAATCCGTGACCTCGGCACCAAAGGCTAAACAAAGGCGTTTATTCGCAGAGTTCTCTGGAGGAAAGACGGAGAAAGCGTGACACGACGGCGACGTTTGTTGATTCCCTGCATCGCGGGCGCCAGCAAAGCAATAGAAGGGCGGGGGTCAACGTTTCCCACATGCCATCCACCGCCATGGGCAGGTTCATCCTTTGGCCCAAAGAACACGCACCTGCGAAAAAAGCGCAGAGCGTAGTGTACCCGACAGCATGTGCCGACTGCCCCGCTTCGTACGTTGGAGAAACCAAGAACTTCCCTGAAAGAATGCGGCCGCACAAGGATGACCTCCATCAATGGAACAGCGAACGGAGCGAAACGGCAGAACACTCCGACCAGTTTAACCCCCATACCAGACCCGAGGGCGCGGTGTCTAGCTGGTTGCTTTGTTTTGTACTCACCCTGCATTCCTTGGGATGCACAAATAGCGCGAAAGCTTAGGTACGAGAAACTTGGGCCTGGGAAGCGCCCGTGCCGTCAAGATTTTTGCAGTGTGGACTGGAAGAGAACAATGACGGGTAAGGGACTTCCGGAAGTTTGAATAAAAAAAGAAAAATACTATACAAAAACGCGGGCGTAGCTCATCGAAATCAGAACTGGTGGCCCTTGGCCTCCGAAATGGCCCGCCGCGCGCCAGTAGGCAATCGCGGAAGCCTACATTAGCGCTTTTAATGGGGGGGGGGGGCTGTAGTAATAATTATTATTAATAATAATATTATTATTATTAATAATAATATTATTATTATTAATAGGAGCTGTAGTAATAATTATTATTAATAATAATATTATTATTATTAATAATAATAATAATATTATTATTATTATTATTAATAATAATAATAATAATAATAACAAACATTATCACGGGCATAATGAGGGGCGCGGAAATATATTTGCCCTGGGCGCCGTCCTATCTAGTTACGCCACTGCTGCCATACCAACGCTTGAAAAATTGTACCGGAAACGCGCTGAATGAGATAGTAGTTACAATGGCGCGTTGACTGAGATAATCGTAGAAGCCACGCATTATCTGACTGTTCCGTTTGGAGACTGGGACCATATATTTAGCAAAAAAAAAAACACTATGAGAGTTCTGAAATATGGGTTCGTGTAGCCGCAAGGAAAAGTTATTTACTTCAAGCTTTCTTTCTTTTATATCGGTTCGCGTTTATTTTTCTCACGTATTTCCGTGACGGAAATACGTCATAAAGATATTGGTAGACCTTGACGTAAAACACTTTCGTGTTTAAAAAATAAAACAAAAACAGAAGTCATAGTCTGTCGAAGGGCCACGGGCTGTCACCGAACACGCCTTTAAATTTACAAAATGTCAGTTTTTTTCTGGCCAATGCTTTGTTTTGCGGTGAGCTGCGGGGTGAGCTGCTTTGTTTTGCGGTGAAGCAAGCTCCTAAAGCTTGCTTCAGTTTGGCATTGAATACAGCCTGAGGTAGCAGACGATGGCTTCGGTCCATGTAGCGCATGACGTCACCCACGCCATGGCAAAATGGCTGTCGCCGGTGGTGGGTTTGTGTTTTCAGCCGGTGACTTCTAGGCCTCGCTCTGCAATCAAACATTCTTGTACGATCCATTTTTAATGTTTACACAGGCAGAATAGACCTTCTCCTTTTATTTATTGCTGAAAACCGCAACTTGGTGGGCAATGACGGCGTCAAGGCCCCTTTAAGAGGGTAGGACACTACTCATCGATCTCTACGGCTATTAATCCTTCGTCTATAATGACCAGTGTCTTCTCTCGCTGATAATCTCACAGTCACGCTCCAGGTCTGTCCTTTCCGCAGCGTTGTCTTTTCCTCGAAGCGGTCCTTCTCCGAATGTCGTCTTTATTCTCTTCTTTTCCCTTGGACGGGACAACGTATGCTCGTCTCGTTTGCAAGGACATTAGCAATGCAGATCCCGCGACATCGCCTTCCGAGCTGTTGATTTTATTACCATCCTTCGGTGGTGCAGGTTCGCGCGGAGCACGAGAGTATCGCTCTTGTTAACCCTTTTCGATTTTCATCAATCTCCGGACATCACCGAAGCGATGGTCTGTTCTGACTTTTTTTTTGTTCACCTCGTTATTACACTGACGTGGTACCCTAATTGCAGGGCCGTTCTGTTATTAGAGAAAACTATGCATGAACCGAACTCTTCTGCCGTTTTTTGCAAGAGGGTCATATTTTCTGATGAAAAATGAGCTGATACCAAAGGTAGTGCGGCCTCATAGAGCGTCCCACTAGGACATCTGGGAATAACTACCCTATCAACTTTCATACGGGCAGTGCTTGCTGGCATTTGCTAATGTTAGCTAGTATCTGCCCATGTAATGTATTTTGCGATTTGACATTGTTTGGTGTTGTTGTGTGAAGTTTGCATGATGTTGCACTTTCGCACTTCTAGCTGTAAAAAAATGCTGTATTTCGCAATTTATATCGTATCCAGCTGTGGCTACTCATCATTGTAAATTGAATACTATCTTTAGTCAATTCTATTCAATCATTGCGTTCTCAAACTATTTGCTGCTTCCCGATGCTCTCGTGACTTAATAATGCGAGGAATCTTGTTCTGCTCTTTTTGAAGAGTTTCCATTGTAGAGTTTCCAGAGTTGCACCATTTGGCTAACAACTTTAGTTCACGCATTGCTAAAAGAGGTCAACGTCAATCACTAGAAAAAAAGTAATCTTTTCACTTATTTCCTTGACCGCTTGTTCCGTCGTTCTTGTGCGTCTGCCTAGTCAAGATGTGTGCGTACAGTATGATCCTCACGGATTGACACACTACACCAAAGCTTTCAGTATAACGACAAGTGGGTGTCATCGTTCTTAACCACCGCGTCATGTTGCCTTGTCGCTAAAGTGAGATGCCATTCGGTGTAAATGTTCGAATCGAAGTTACACTGATACTTCACGCAATGCCGGTGGTATAAAGAAATCTACGTACATTATCTATAGCCTTAAATTGCTGCATTTCACTTCACGAGGACCATACACTATAGAGGTAAACGGAACAAAAGTAAAGGTCCAAATAGTACAGTGTAACGAACACACTATTGGGAAGTGTGTACATCTTCAATTATCCAAAGACCGCGTGAACGTAAAAGCACTTCGTGATTAAAAACAAATAAAAGAAACAGTATGTGCTTATGTCTCTCCAGGATGTGTTCACATGCTTTTGGAATACGCGGGAACAGTGCCACGTCTTCCAAAACTGCCAAAAAGGAGGAATTGTTCATGCTGCAAGTGACATGTAACACCCGCGCTCGATGATTTCATTTCTTCAGACATATATGGATAAGGAGGAGAGATTGCAAACGTGCATGCCGCAACAGAATTTTGTTCTCAAATTGCCCTACCTGCTTCAGTAATGATACACGAGGTACTGATAGTCGCATTTCGTTTTGCCTTTCATCTTGGGGTAATACAAATGCCACGCATCCCGCATACATCTCCATCTGCTCCCATATACAGTTCCTTGTTCTTGTTGCCCTTCACTTGTGGCTCGTACGTACCCTGCCATCGGCTAGTCAGGCTGATGATGAGATGACGATGATGACGATGACGATGACGACGTTAAGAGAAAATAAAAGAGCACATGCAGCATATGCAAATTACACGGTATAGAAAGCGTACTCATGTTTCTTGATTAGCGGTAAATAAATGTTCTAGGGCAATTGAAAACATAAGAAATATTCACTACTATAAGCCACGATACCTTGTAATGTCAAGAATGATGTGCATTTTACGTTGTTAGGGCATCACCATTCCCATCTCTACCAGCGAAAGTTTCTCTATGAGAAGCATCATGAACAAAAGGCCAAAAAAAAAAAGATTCCCATTTCTTTTTTCTTTTTAGGTATTCTTCTCATTTCGTCTCGCCCCGGCAGACGCGACAAACTTCGATTCGGATGGACTGGTCCTGTGAAAAGCAGGGCAGCTGTCGTTTCTCGTCCCTTCGTTCTCTGCGCACCGCCCGTCTCTATTCCGCCACCTTCGATTTCCTATGGACTCGCACTTCGCCACTCGGCCTATATGTTTGATTCTTTTGCTTTTGTACACATACGATATGATTCGGAACTGCTTCTTCTAGGTCTTTTATTTTTCTTTTCTTCCCGAAGAGGACATCTCTTATTTTTTTTCTCTCCTAGGGTTTATTGCGCACCCTGCTTATTCACTAAACGCCCCTACCCTCCTCTGAGACAACATAGCTAAGGTGCGTGAACAGGAAGCTAGCGCGGCTTTCGACTTTACATTGTTTTCGGCTCACAATTCGCTCTCCTGGACGTCGTCTGCTTCTCTCGCCCACTTTCGTATGTCGTCTGTTTCTCTGTCGTTCAGCTCGTCGTCTGCTTCCACCAACACCAAGCCTCGTTTGCAATGGCGTGAAGCTTCTCCGATGCGAGTGTACGAATCAATTCGGAGCCCCCGGTGATTGGTTCGCTCGTTCAAATCTTACCGGGACGTTTACGTTTTTTTTTTCTATACGCTTTTCTAATGCTCGCGAATCGAAACCGGCTCTGCATAATGGCTCGGGTCTTCATCGCCGAGGCAATGAATTCGACCGTTTTCGGTTTTCGTGTGCCCTTCACGGTGTGGTGCCGAAAGCACTGATGATGGTACTCGCCTGTGTCGGTGCGCCTACCACAAACTACGTATTGCGCCATCTGTCATTTATATCGTGACTCTACGAGTCAATCTATTCGAAGAATTTATTTTTCGAATGACTGTCGCAACGCGTTTATTTCACCTTCGCAGAAATAGGCTATGTTTATGATATGACAGCGATTATGTCGATGTAGGCTAGCAAAGCACCGAGAAATAACTGGGAAGGAGTGAAAAAAAGAAAGCGATTCAGCGTTACAGACTTCACAAGCTTTTATCATGTTCTAGCTTCAAATCAGATTCGCGGCTTCTGTTACATGCATGCGACGGAAGCAGCCAGCGGATACCGCATTCCTAGTTCCTGAACTAGTAACGACATGCAGTGCGGTTTGTTAGTTATCACATTTTTTTCTTTGTTAAAAACTTGGTTTTCCGGATCATATTTGTCTTACAAGGGACCTTGAGAAGAATATATAATATCACTTAGTAGAAACAGAAAAGCTTGTTGCTGCTGATAACGAGTTGAGTCGCATTAAATTTTTTTGCAGTTGATTAACGGAAAGCTTCCTCATATACAGACTTCCAAAATAATTCATGTAAATTTGGAGGTCTGTACTACTAAGGTAATCTACGATATATACATTTGAAATGACACAGTTGCATGTGACACCACTCTGATTGAAAATGCATTTATAGATTACATTAAATCTGTTCTTACTCTTGATAACTCCGACGTTTTTCCTTTTACAGGGCATAATAGAAGCTCTATACGACATTGTTGTTTCAAACCAGCGTGTGTTGAATCTCATGTTAAAAGTCGATTAAAAAAGCAGTCCTGGTAATATTAACAATGAATTCCTCATTAGATACTCCTTCGTGCTTATGAACTAGTCGTTTTCTAACTCTCATTTTTCAGAAGTTTCTCTCGACGCCTGTTGTCCCTATAGCATAGAAAACGGCTAAAACTCTTTCATTATTTAAAGTTGGAATCAAGCAGTCTTTATTGAACAGCAAACACATCTTTATCACAAGTCATCCTTGTAAAATACTCGAGCACGTCATTTTCAAACATATAGAACGTTTAGGCTGCAATAATGCGTTGTCTGATGCCTAGCACGGTTTCCAACGCAGATTTAGTACCATTACCTAGCTCAGTGAATTCATTCATGACATGCTCCAGGCCCTTGATGCAGATGATCAAATTGACGTAATAATAACCGATTTTCCTAAAGCTTTAGACACTGTGTCACATTATAAACTGCTAAATAAGCTCACCGTCATTCATAAAAATGAAAAATTTGGGGAGTGAATATTTTTTCCCCCTCATCAATAGGTCTCAGTACGTACTCTCCAGGTGCTCTCATTCATCCGCTTGGACTATGACGTCTGGTGTGCCCCAAAGCTCAATATTAGGCCCACTCCTCCTTCTGATTTTAATGATCTGTCAAGTCATATTCCTGTTCAAAAACCGCATGTATGCTGATAAAGGTTTTTTGTATCATACGATGAAAACTCCTCGTGATCAGATCATTCTTAACGATTACTTTGCATATTTTCAATCATAGTTTGACACTTGGTAAATGCAAATCAGCTTCCGGAAAACGGTATTCATGTCCTTTACGAAGTGCTCTTCTACCTCTCCGTTTACCTACTCGCTTAGTGGTTGCCCCTCTTGGAAAAGTTTCGCAATATAAATATCCAGGTCTCATTTTCACTAAAGATTCATCTTGGTCTCTCCCCATTGATCTCATGTGTAACTGACTCATGTGCAGACTCGGCTATCCGACTTTTTATGAAGGCTAGCGAAAACTGTTTTTCGTCATTGATAACAAGGTGAATTCGATTAACATATTTTAAGAAGCCTCGAAAGCGTGAAGGAATGCTAATTATACGTCCAGGAGTTAGGTATGTGACAAAAAGCTGCTTGCTACATTTAGATGATGAAAAACAAAATGTGTTGATTATAATCTTTACGTGCGATATAAAAGTTCCAGAGAATAACCGCAATATAGACGAAGAACACGCAAGAGGGTTCTGATTGACGACAAGTTATTCATCGCGCACGTTTAGCCACGAAATCACACCTTCCCTTGCTCCACCTGACATTTTCGCAGGATGTATGTCTCCCACAAACAGGTATGTCGGATGAATGCACTGCACTTAAGAATGACAAACGAACACAAGGAATAACTTGTCGTTAAGCAGAAGCCTCTTGCGTGTTCTTCGTTTCTGTTGCTGTTATTCTTTGGGATTATTATAACGCACCCTAAAGTATATGAAGATAACGTTGTATGCCATATAGTTTTATATGTATCCTTCAATGTCTGTGTGAATTGATTGATATGTGGCGTTTAAAGTCCCAAAACCACCACATGATTATGAGAGACGTCGTAGCTAGTGAAGGGCTCCAGAGGTTTCGACCATCTGGTTTTTTTAACGTGCACCCGAATCTGAGCACACAGGCCTGCGGAATGTCTGCGTGAAGGAATACATCATTTTAGAAGAATAGATGAACAGATCGATGTGGTAACAAACAAAACCGCAGTTGAACGGTCTTCTAAAGGAAGTATTTCAGAAAAACTTATGGGATAGTTGGCTATACATCATCAACAGCTCTTGCGCAATCTTTTCAGCAAAAAGAAGGGGAGACAACGACGAAAGGCGTACAAAGCATGTCAGCGCAAACGTGTTTTGTACGTCTTTTGTCACTGTCTTTGCAACGTTTGCGCAAGAAGCCTCGATCAAGTTATTCTGATGGAAACTAAAGCATCAAGGGAACAGGCTGAAAAAACGTGTTGTTGGTTGAGTTTGGTGCGTACGAAGGAGATAACTGCGCAACACGTGCACAAATCTGGCGCACAGACAGGCGCAGACTTGCAACTCACCTTTATTTCACACAGTCCACCTACAAGTACGTTTCACAGAAACCATCCCCGCGCGTGAGCTTATCAGTAAGGTATCATCACAGAAATCTTAGAAATCATAAGATGTCACTTTGACAATGCTCATCGATAAATCTCGTCTCTTATGTCATGCAAAAAACACTGATGAGTCACTGATAATTCACTTCCCTTCTTCCTAATTTAATACGCTTCGCAAATTCATCTAGCGCTCATTATCGTGGCAATGGCTAAATATCTTTCAGTTTCGGACAACACTTGCATTTCGACCAGTGTATGGGTAGATGCCTGCTTGTGTTATTTTTTTTTACTGATAATTCATGTTTCGCAAGCACACGCTCACATGTTTTCCGGTCTGTCCTACATAACTCTTTCCACATGACTAGAGAACTTCATAGACTACGCCAACATTTAACTGTGTATATGTATTCGCATGCCTTTTTACGCATCCATGTATCCTGTTTTGGCGGTCCCCTACGAGTGCATAAGCCCTACAAGCTTCTTAAGAGCCGAAAACACGACTTCAACTCTATGTCTCTTTCCATTCTTCTTTAGGTGGTGGGACGTTCTGTGCACAAGGGTACAACTACACATCTCTTATTCACGCTACGTTCAGAAGTAACGTTTGAGTTTTCGGCCTTGAATTCCTTCACCATTGCCTCCACTACTGCAGCTAGCACATATTGCGGGAAACCTACCTCTTTTTACCTAACCATTGCTGCACAAAGCGTACGCAAGATTTCTTGAATGCCTACATGGCACACTGCGACGCTGTGGCCCGCTTCACTGTTTTTTAATGGCTGGAATGATAGGGCAACAACCTATTTTGGGACCTCGGATTACATTTCCAACAAACATGGTCGTCAAAAACGGTTGCAGCTGTGGTCTGAAAATACAATCTGGCCATTTTTTTGTTAGTTCATGAGTGAATAATAACCCTTTGACATGGTGCACCAAAGATACTCGTTTGATTAAGGAAAGGAACGAAATTATACGGATAATGAAGGAAGTACCAAGTTTGGTAACATGTGTGCCAGTAAACCATATATCTCATTATAAGCTGAAGAAATATGATATTGGAGTAAGGCATGATGACACGCATTAGATGCATGAGTATTTCTTAAAAGTACGAGCTTTGTTACGCACCTTATGTAGAGTGTATGTACTGTGCATTCACTCAGTAAACTAGGTTGTTGAAAGTTAGCGCTGTATACGTGTGTAATATGTCTTTCGCTTCGCCCCGTCTTGGTCGCGCTACACGTTTGGAGCTCTGATTGGTTAGAAACGTCTATTCAAATCAATTCTGGGTGGGGTTGGATGGTGATGGCTGAGGCTGGAACTTGTAATTATTTTTTCAGGTTGTAGACCCAGCCATAGATTGTCGCTCTCGTCTTGGCATTTCACTCCCACTGTCGCCACCAATACGAAGGTGGTCACGGGTTTTTTTTCCCCTTCCCGTAAGTTATGCGAGTCATCTTGTTCGGATGTGCTGCCGAATGTGCTGTGTTTATCTCCCTTACCTCTCTGCTCTCTATCTTTTATCTACCCCATCCCCCTCCCATGCGCAGGGTAGCAAACCAGCTGCCTACAGGCTGGTTAACCTCCCTGCCGTTCTTTTCCTCCTATTGTCCACGCACTCGACCTACCGACGAGGGGAAAGCATCCCCAGGAAAGATAGCCCGCGACCCCTTCCCCCCCATAAAAAACAACGGGAAAGAGGGATCATAGATGGGAGAGGAGAGGAGCGAGCGTGTGGCGCCCTCTTTTGGGCGGGGAGCATCGCGGCGGCGTTCGAAGCAGCCGGCTCTTCATCGGGCGCTCATCGTCCGCGCAGCCTCTCGCAATCAATGTGCGCAGGCATTGCGGCTCAACGCGGCGTGCCATGGCTACCCTGCCCGGATTGTTGGCGCAGCAGCAGCGCGTGGCGGAGCCGCAACAGGAACTAACTTCCGCTCTTCGCCGGAAGCAGACGCACGGAATAAGCCAGCGCGTCGTCACGGTCGCCCCAGTGCACATCCGACGTCAATGAGCCGGAGTGCGTTCGTATTCGCCAGAAGTGTGCGCCTGTCCCGAGACGATGTCGCGCGTCCGGAACGTTATCACGCGACACAGTAACGTGAACGCCGAGCTCTTTCACTAAGCATATTTATAAGCTTTTCAAAGAGCCACGGACAACGTTGGGGTCGGGGCACCGCTCGAGTCCGCATTTGAATCTGGGACGTGCTACTCGCCCTTCGCGTTTTTTACCCGCGCAAAACAGCGAAATAAGGTGACTCGAATGCGGTGGCTAGCGTGACACGTATTTGTGATCTCACGCGAACGAAGTATTCTGTGCTCCAAGTGATCACGGACCACTAAGGAATTACTCGGGTACGTTCTACTGGACCCCGCCAAGAAGTTACGTATTCTGGTTGGTGATTCACGATCTACTTCCCCGCGAGTCAAGAACTCCTTGAACAGAACATCTCTTTTATACCTTGATCACTTCAACAGCTGGACAGTTCTGATTTCAACCGGCGCAACAGTTATCTGTCTGCTCCGTGACCTGGGCCCAACAGGTACGCTGTGTGGAACCTCTCCAATGACTGAAACAATTCGTTACTAGTTTTCACATTTACTTCGCAAGAATTTTATCAGCTTTAATAGCTGAAAGCATCTGGTATTGCTCAACTTCTTTAGTCAGCGGAAATCTGGTGCGCAGACGTAACGCCATCTCATCGCCCCGACTGCCGTGTGTGGTAGTCTCTCGGATTACTACCGAAGCTGACACAAAAGATCGGGGTAAGTTGAAGTTACGCGTTTTTTTTTTCTCGTACTGTCTACGTGATGTTGTGGTAGCGATTTCAAGATGCAACGCTTCGAGTAAAATTTTATGCTGTTGTACTCGTTGTTCATTTATTCATTAGTAAGCCCATCGCAGGCCCCGGTTCAAGCACTAAGAGATAGGACCGAAATGCAGTTAGTAGGACGAAGCACTATCAACAAGTTTGGCAGAAAGGACATTATCGTACATTTTTAGCACGCAAAGTGCGACTACAGAAGCTCGTGGAAGTTTTCATTTATTGAATAAAACAGCTTTATATGAAAGATAAAAAAATGTGATGGCCCTTGGCACAACCGAGAAATTGAATACGGTGTGGTACGGCAAAACGTAAGTTTTATTGAAGGTCGATTACGAACACACCTGAAAGTTGCTAACGGCTTTTCAATTGGTGATTGCTTTGTCATTAGACTATAGAAGTGTTTGCTAGGCGTAAGCAACGCCCCAGAATGGCCAGTGCTTAATATCTGAAGTGATAAGTCTAGTTTAATTCGTGGTACAACACTACAAAAGACGTGGTTAGCTCAAATAAATTGAAGGCTTTGTACTTTATATTAAATGCGAAGCATTTGTTTGCGTACTACAAGCACTGTTGTTATCTATCTATCTATCTATCTATCTATCTATCTATCTATCTATCTATCTATCTATCTATCTATCTATCTATCTATCTATCTATCTATCTATCTATCTATCTATCTATCTATCTATCTATCTATCTATCTATCTATCTATCTATCTATCTATCTATCTATCTATCTATCTATCTATCTATCTATCTATCTATCTATCTATCTATCTATCTATCTATCTATCTATCTATCTATCTATCTATCTATCTATCTATCTATCTATCTATCTATCTATCTATCTATCTATCTATCTATCTATCTATCTATCTATCTATCTATCTATCTATCTATCTATCTATCTATCTATCTATCTATCTATCTCCATCAATCCATCCGCCTAGGTCTGGGTGCTCTCATAATCACCTCCTGAACTTGGATTACAATAAGTTTACTTCGGGAGGCTAAGACGGTTCGCCGAATGTGACTCGCTGGTCATGACATGAATAATGTCACACTCTCGTCGCGTACGTCGGCAAACACTTCACAAAAAAAGTGGCACATACCCAGGGGCGGGTATGTGCCACAGGTGATAGAAATTTTATATCTATTCAGGAACGGTGGGAACACACCTGTGTAACTTTAACGCTTGAGCGTTAAGAAAAACCTGCCATAGGCAGCGTTGCCGGACGAATGCAAAGAATAGATGTCAGTGTCCCAGCAAGAATAGAATTTTAGCATTCTGTGTCGCAATGAAGTATTCTACCACGTGTTCGTGCCAGGCCGCGGATATACTTTTCAAATAGACCCTAATGTTCGCGTAACGTCAATTGTTGTAGCAGTACTGTCTATCAAAATTTTTAAACATTACATATGTTTATTTGAAATGACATGATACAGCCATCATGTGGGGGTTAAAGTAAGCTCTATTTAGGTGCCATCCGCTGAGGTTAATTTGTGTAGCAGTGTTGCGGGCTACTAACCTCGCGCGCACCAGCACAAGCACCACACTTCTTGTGTTGCGAATATTCATGTTGCTGTTGGCATAATTACGCAACTGTAAACAACCGCTAATATATAAAAAATATGTGGCTGTTGATCGTATGTGTGTGCTTGAATTTGTACATTTATCTAGCTCCACTTCATATCGTCTTGCTCAATAAAAAATAGAACCATATCGCCCTCCATCCGCATGTTTCGTATAACATCGATTCACAGCGTACGTGGGATCTATCGAATTTTTTTCTTATAACATGTAAGTGCTGTCGATGGGGCGACCATAATAAAAAGCATGGTAAAGGGCGTTAATTTCGAAATGTAAGTGCCTGAAAAAGAACGCATACATCTGGTGTTGCCCATCTGTTGCCGTATTCATAATATGCTAGATGCTGGTGTTCATTTTGTTCGCGCTCGTCAAGAATATCGTGCTTAAAAACAAACGCCAAATTCAATTTTTTCACTGACACCCAGACGTAAAGAACATCACCTAATCCTTTTTGATAAGCCATATACTACCAACGACGTTTGCTTAACGAAGTAATCTGTATTTCCCAATGTGTTTCTGAGAGATTACACATCATTCATAAAGTTGAAACACCCTGCTGCAGAACTTATGAATAATTGAATTCGCGCGTTCCACTTTAATCAAAAGAGTGGAATTGTCCTCCCACATTAACGGCAGAAGTTTCAGTAAATTTTTCGTGCTTTCTGTAACTGGTGTTCAATTACTCCACGTTCGATGGATAGGTACGTTATACTTACTGTAACTTGCTGCGTTTTCTCTTATGTTTTTTAGTTCTAATTCTCGATATCATGTTGGCTTGTTCATTAAAATTTTTCTACTTGATTCATTGTGTTAATTGTTTTTGACAGACATTGCTTGTTGTGCGAGTAGGAACAACGGCATTTCTTGTACTAAATTTTCGTACGAGTTCCCACTTCATTATGTAATATTTTTTTGGCTCTGAGGCTAAATGAATAAATAAAATAAATAAATGAATGCGTAATAAACAAACAAACAAACAAACAAATAAATAAATAAATAAATAAATGAATAAATAAACAAATATTTAAATGAATAAATAAATAAAGCATCTTTGCACTATTAGGACTAAGCCTGAAGGAACATCAGAGCTGAGCTTTTATATTTTTATTCACTTTATTTCTCGTTCTTTCGTTCTCACTGTTTTTTCACATCAGTTTATCACTGTTTCTTCTGGTTTATTTTTTTTTCGCACCACATTATTACTTTTTCTTTTATAGCTCTTTGTTTTTCTCTTCCACTTTCTCTATTTCTCGCTTCATTTTTCTTTCTAGCTTGTCTATCTTTCTGAATCAGTTTCTTCATCACTCACCCTTTGTTTGTCTACATTTTTCTTTTTCTGTCTAGCTCTCTGTTTTTTTATCTATTTTTGTTTATTTTTGTTTCTTTCTCTCTCTGCCTATTTTATCCTCTCTGTTTCAGTATATTTATGTCCTTATTTTCTCTCTCTCTCTCTTTTCTTTCTTTGCACAAGTTCTTGTACCTATCCGAATGTTTGCATCCCACGCCAGCCGAATCGGCACATTCTTTTTGCGGGTCAAGCAGAGTATGAAGAAAAAGAAGACAGCGCGTTGCGGCCGAGTTATCGCATTCATGACAATGGTACATTTCTACGCAACGGACGAAGTTTTTCCTCACGAAGATATTTGACTGTTCTTACTCGCTAGTGGGGCTTCCCAATTCGTGTGGTGCGTATGTGAGAGAGTTTTTTTTAGTTCGCCGGACAAAAAACCAATTTGCCACACAGCTTCGATGTCAGTAAAAGATAAAACAAACACTGCGGATTCAAGATGCCGTGAGTGGTGTTAGAGAAAGCGGAGCAGCAAGTCTGCTTTAGCCAAACGTGTCCGTTACTTTGGGTGAATCAATCTGAATCCTTGAAACGTTATGGTGCATTGTCCTTGCGAACGTTTAAGTTAAGTTCGTCTTGCCTTAAGTTTAGCTCCTTGCTCTAGCGAAGCGTGAGAAAAGCAGAATGAATTTTATCTGCTCATAGGCAGCGTAATTTATCTGCTTCCAAGGGTGATAAATTCCAAGGACTGTCATATGTTTGCGATGGCATTAATAAGGAACAGCATGCTAATATTTACGGACAAAGTTCTCTCATGGGGAATGTTTGAATGAACCGATCGCATTGAAATGAATTATTCTATTCGCATTTTCAAAGCCACTTTTTAAACTTTATATATACGCCTCTCGAGAATACTTTGAGAATGTGGGATTCAATAAAGAAGGTAAATCGGACGTTTCTGATTGATTTCATATAGATAGAGCGAGACTAAACAACTTCCTGACCGTTCAGAACAATCTGAATGATGAAAAGGGACAACTTAGATGGTGAAACAAAATGTCACACTCTGTCTGCGACAGGGGCAGTCAATGCAAAACAGTCATTAGGACATGCGCTCGTATTTTGTGTCATAATCATGTGGTGGTTTGGGGACGTTAAACCCCACAAATCAAATCTTCGTATTTAGTCTAAGTGAAAGATAATTGTTAAGGCATTTGGTTTCATCATTACGCATACGCTACTGCTAGTATCGATTTAGCATGCCTCAATCATCGGACGCGTTTCGTCATTTCTATATGCTATTTATCGTCACCGTCATCGTAATTTATGCCCTGCCGCGGTGTTCTAGTGGCTAAGGTACTCGGCTGCTGACCCGCGAGTCGCGGGATCGAATCCCGGCTGCGGCTGCTGCATTTTCAATGGAGGTGGAAATGTTGTAGGCCCGTTTGCTCAGATTTGGGTGCGCGTTAAAGAACCCCAGGTGGTCAACACTTCCGGAGCGCTTCACTGCGGCGTCTCCCATAATCATATGGTGGTTTAGGAACGTTGAAACCCCACATATCAATCATCAATCAATCATGTTATTGTCCTTTATTCTGTACGGGTTCGCACGCCCTGTTGTTTAGAATGAATGAATTTAGAAACAACTCACTCAGCATCTTGTTAACCTGAACACACAGCGCTTTCATAGCAGCGTAGGCAGCAGAAAGAGAGAGAACTCTTTATTGAAAAGCAGATAATTAAGCCAGCATATGCAAATCGATGACTTGCTACTCTGCGTGGAGAAGGAGATTGGAGATTGAAAGTTACGACAGAGAGAGAGAGAGAGAAATAATTAAGGGAATATGAATGATAGGCACGAATAGACGGTGAAACCGTCCAGAACACGACATCCTATTCGGGCTCTTTTTCTATCAACAGAAATATTAACCCCGTGACGGGTGAGTTAAATGGGGCACTTAACAATATGATTTAGCATTTTACGAATCCTGTGGTATAGACAGCCATAGTGTTCCTGTTTCGCAACAGAAAGCCGCTTCGACAAGTAATCAAAATGCGTTCATAGATCGAATTTTTAGCCGGTGAATAAGCGTCACTTCAAACAAGACAAAAAGATATTGCTCCGGGCTCATCCTTTCGAGATATTCGTTGCTTGTTTGCGCTGACATGCATTTTTCAAACACCAGCTAACTGCCCCAGAAAGAAGTCCCATTTCTCGGTGATACTTGACGAAGAAAAATATTAATAAGACTCGACGAGACATTTGTATGCAATGTTGGAGGTTTCATGGGAAAGCATTTGCCGCCTGAAAATAGGTAAAGTTAGTAATGCTAGCTGAGTAAGTAATGCTGGATTTAGTAATTTGACCTGGTTGTCTCAGCATTTAGCTCTAAAAGAACGTACGAAGGCAGGAACGCAAACCAAGGCGCTGACTTGCAACGAAGCACCCGCCATGGTGGTTTAGTGGCTAAGGCAGTCGGCTGCTGACCCGCAGGTCGCGGGATCGAATCCCAGCTGCGGCGGCTGCATTTTCGATGGAGGCGGAAATGTTGTAGGCCCGTGTGCTCAGATTTGGGTGCGCGTCAAAAAAACCCAGGTGGTCGACATTTCTGGAGCGCTTCACTACGGCGTCTCCTATAATCATATGGTGGTTTAGGAACGTTGAAACCCCACATATCAATCATCAATCAATCATGTTATTGTCCTTTATTCTGCACGGGTTCGCACGCCCTGTTGTTTAGAATGAATGAATTTAGAAACAACTCACTCAGCATCTTGTTAACCTGAACACACAGCGCTTTCATAGCAGCGTAGGCAGCAGAGAGAGAACTCTTTATTGAAAAGCAGATAATTAAGCCAGCATATGCAAATCGATGACTTGCTACTCTGCGTGGAGAAGGGGATTGGAGATTGAAAGTTACGATAGAGAGAGAGAGAGAAAGAGAGAGAGAGAGAGAAATAATTAAGGGAATATGAATGATAGGCAAGAATAGACGGTGAAACTGTGCAGAACACGACATCCTATTTGGCTCTTTTTGTATCAACAGAAATATTAACCCCGTGACGGCTGAGTTAAATGGGGCACTTGACAATATAATTTAGCATTTTTCGAATCATGTGATATAGACAGCCATAGTGTTCCTGTTTCGCAACAGAAAGCCGCTTCGACAAGTAATCAAAATGCGTTCACAGATCGAATTTTTAGCCGGCGAATAAGCGTCAGATCAAACAAGACAAAAAGATACAACTCCGGGCTCATCCTTTCGAGATATTCGTTGCTTGTTTGCGCTGACATGTGTTTTTCAAACATCAGCTAACTGGCCCAGGAAGAAGTCCCATTTCTCGGTGATACTTGAAGAAAAATATTAATAAGAATCGACGAGACATTTGTATGCGATGTTGGAGGTTTCATGAGAAAGCATTTGCCGCCTGAATAATAGGTAAAGTTAGTAATGCTAGCTGAGTAAGTAATGCTGGATTTAGTAATTTGACCTGGTTGTCTCAGCATTTAGCTCTAAAAGAACGTACGAAGGCAGGAACGCAAACCAAAGCGCTGACTTGCAACGAAGCACCCGCCATGGTGGTTTAGTGGCTAAGGCAGTCGGCTGCTGATCCGCAGGTCGCGGGATCGAATCTCGGTCACGATGTTAGCATTTTCAATGAAGTTGAAAATTCTTCAGGCCCGTGTGCTTAGATCCATGTGCACGTTGAAGAACCCCAAGTGGTGGAAATTCGCGGAGCCCTCCACTATGGCGTCTCAAAATCATATGGTGATTTTGGGACGTTAAGCCCCCATAAATATTATTACTGCTAACAACGAAGCTCCTGTTAGCCCGTTACAACGAATGTAGCTACCAGCTGTATTTCATTGGTTCAATTACATTATAGAAATACCGTTATGAGTGGGTCTATCTCCCACCTCAAGTCTCACATAAACTACAGCAAAGAGTTAAGCGTCCCGTCGATCTCACTCCTTCCAAAGTACACATCATTCCTATGGGGTTTACTACAACATGTTGCTTCTATGCATCATTTTTTATTTTATTATTATGTCCTTGCAAACGCGGTGCGGCGTGTACGTTGGCTGAATGACTATAAAATCACGTGTCTGATCTGCATTCATTCTTTGGTGCCATCTGTAACCGCTTATTTCTGCTCCATTTACGAGTGAAATTGTTTTATTTTGATATGCGGGCACTCATTTCGAAGACATGCTTATACCCGTAAAAGAACATTGCGAGGCTTGTTACCGCCGAAACTCCCAACTAGAATCACTGTTGAACATAAGAACTTGATCTGCCTTGACCGCAGCTTCTACGAAGACCCTCTCATCACTGCAACCGTTAGCAGACGTGTTTGTTGTGCCTTAGCGAAGAATTTCAGCGTTGCAAATGAGCAAGTTCCAATTAATATTCGGGAAAAGAAACTAATATGACCAAAACTATGTTCGGCTGCATTGAAAGGCGAATGGTACTCTCTTGACGTTTCCACTGCTTCTAGCGTATAATAAAGAAGTAGTTTGGGAACAATACTAAAGATGTTTTGCGTTTATGTTTCAGTTATAAGCATAGTATACTCGGAAATGCATCTGCTGTCGGTACGTCAAAAGGCACTTCTCATAATTTCTTATGTCGCTTTTTTTATGTCTGTGCCATCTGAGCTTGGGCTTTCAAATAAGTTCAAAAATTAATGCATTTGTAGGCTCTTTTTTTGTAACCCTAATGGCTGCTTCGGCCTGAAGCGTCTTAAGTGTGCACGACAAGCCCTTCGAAGAAGCCGCATATATCAAACGTTCACCTTTTTTTTTTTTACTCCGGCGAGTATCTAAATTTTCAGATCCCTTCTGGGTGCTTACCAAAGCTAAAACTTCGGCTGAGCCTCACCTCATACCTAATGCTCGAAGCAGACCAAATAAAACTATCAAAAAAGGAAAAAAAAAACCGCTGCAGCCTCTCTCTTGGATTCAGACCTGGAGAGCTGTAACGGGATACGGGCTTCCCGCACCGTCAGCAGAAGGAGTACTCGATAAAGGATGAGGATAAAGAAATAATGCCGAGTAAAAAGTTATGTTCGACACGAGAAGTAGAAGTGGAAGATGGAACGAAGACAAACTTCGATGAAGAAAGTTTACCCGTGAGTTGAGTGTATGCGTTCGAGAGTATACGTCGCCTTCGATTTGAGGTACTTTTTTTTGTTCGTTGCTTTCAGAGCTCCGAAGATGGAAACGGCACTTTCCGTAACATTCGCGAGAGAGAACTTGAGACGGCGGTCGGCACTTTTTAGTGATAATGAATGGCCTCAAAAGTTTTTCACGACGGGATGCCATTTAAAACCACCGGCACTTGCAGCCGCGTTTCCGGATTTCAAATATTGCAGGCCTAAACAATTATCGGACGCTGTTTCCTGTCGTTTCATTGAATTTTTTCTTATATGATAAATAGTGATACTCGCACGTTGATTTCAGAATTAAAGCCTAAGGTGTGCCTTCTTAACGTGTGTTTGCGTGCGCACTGTTCTTAACTAATTAAATATTTATACAACGCTTGCCTCTGGAAGTGATTCACTGTGCTTTAAATGTAACCATGATTTATGACTTGTTATTTCATTTTTTCAGCAAAACTTTATTACTATCTGGTTTAGATGGAGATGAAATGCTATAGTACCGCGTACTTGGACATAAGTGCACGTTGAAAAACCCCAGGTAGTCGAAATTTCCATAATGGCTCGCCTCCAAATATTGCGGTTGTCGCCCTTAAATCTAGAAAATTATTCTTAATAGTATGAATAATATTTAAAATAATAATAACAACAAAACAAAAAACAATGCTATACAAGCCTAAATCTGTTCTAAAATATTTCTGTATTAGAAGTATAGTTTTAGCAGTCTCAGAACAATGCAGAATTAGCCGGACATTCAATGAAAAAGATCACTGGAAGGAACATGACAGCAATGTATCCTAAAAGGCTTGTTGTTAATGACAGCATCGACGAATGCTTCAAAAATACCATTAAAGAGACATTATTGCGAAAATTCATATAGAAAGGTGTCAGATAAATAACCCTTCATTCGCCCAGCATGGCTGAGAGAATTCATGGCGGCCAGAATACCAGAACTGCCTTAAATAATGCAGTTAAAAAAGCGTCATACGTTTCAATTTATTGTAATTATTTATCCATGAGCGCTAAATCAACATTTCAATTCATAACAAGAAAAACGCAGGGGACATAATGAATGTTCTGTCCACCTGTTGCCCTTCGAAGCAAAAACATTTTACGTCACCACGACCATCATGAGCACTCTGCGTACCGAAGTGCACGTGTTTGTGAAAAAGGTATACTGACGCAACGCAAGGCAATGAAAACAAGAGGCCCTGGGAAAAGCCTCACTTTCATGTGTGTTTATTTGAAAAAAGGGTCATTTTTATACAGGTACGTGTTTACATTAGCGCTGGATAATTGCGTACAATCACATCTTTGTGTAATTGTGCTCTAAAAAAAATTGTGCCTCTACATTACGCGGGGTTGCAGATGCATCACTGATACATACATCTCGATAAGAATTCATGAAATGACGCTCTTTCGTGGCGCGATGAGGTTTTTTTTTTTACTGTACCATCCATCAAGTTCGCCTTGCGTTGCATGTTAAACACCACCTAGCTGAACAACATCTTTTAACACGATACCGTTAAAGAGATCGTTTTATGCTGTCGGATGCCTTCGTTCTCGCGGTCTTCTTCCGTCAAGGGGACAGTGCTACGCAGAAGATTTGCCTAGCGGCTCCCTTCGCTCGGCGCTTGCGTGGTTCGCCGACTAATTTGGCCCGCCCGACAAAACCCGGAACCCGTAGACGGGGCTACAGCTATAGCGATGTCGCGCGAGATGCGTTCATAAGCGCGCCAGTGGTTCGTTTCGTTCACGCAGGCGTGAATAACGCCGTGGTCATCCAACAGCGCCACACTTTCCTTCCCCGTGTTTTTTTTTTACTCGGATGCCTATGAGTGCGCCCGAATGACTTGACTTGGCTCGCAGCGGCTGTGGCTACGCGCTCGGTTGACTGCCGGCCACAAAAAGGGTGGAACCTGGTTAATTAAAGCCGAAACACAAGCTTGTGGAGAGCGGGCGCGGGACAAACATGAAACCCTCTCCACCTCTCTCCTTCCTGGAACAATCCTTCGTACATAAACTGCTCCCACTCTTTTGTGCAGTGAACAGCCGTATGAGAACGCGAAAGTTAGGTTGGTTATGGCCACGGGCGTGCCACGAGAAAGAAAAAAGGATGAAGTTTGGAAGCTTTGTACTTCGCGAAGTTTGGTGGTAGAACTCTTGTTTAAGAGACGCGAAAGCAATTAAGCCCGTTCGTTTTATAATGAAGACGAATGGCTAGCGAATATGTTCAGAAAAAAAATGTTTTGAAAAACGTCGCAGTCAAGTAATACCAGTTCCCGTGCATTAAAACGAAGCATAAAGTGGAAAGAACGTAATATGCTTATCGTAATATGCAAAATCGTCTTGTGTTTCGAACACAGTGTTAAAGAGTCTAGGAGCGGTTGGTGTAGGTTTATCTCAGAAATAGGTTTTACTCCCTTAAAAAACATGAGAAACAGAAGAAGAAAGGGACGCGACGTACTCATACTTACGATCGAATTTTATAGTTGTGAAGATGGCATGACATATGCAGTGAACAAAAAGCCAGCATCAACGGATTGGCCTTGAAAGGCCGGAAACGCTGCCGCCGCCATTTCCCTTTCAAGTAATAATTGTCTTGCAAACCGCAAGTACGACTGACGGATGGCTTCCGTATCCACGTGTTTTGCGCTGTCTCGTATACCTCGATGGTTTCACAAATTTCGGTGATCAGCAACGTTATGGTGGCGTCATACGAGACGTCATCACATGATGGTGACTTTTGCATCACTCGCGTTGCCCCGACGCCAGGGTATGCCGACGCCGATGGCCAACTTTGGCGTTTGATTAGGTATCTGAGGCTTTCACTTAAAAAAAATTATTATGAGTCTTTCGCGAACTCGCGTACTACATGCTGTTAGAGCCTAGTTATGTTTCTTCCAATGCCGATGTGCTTGCAATGGTGCACCGTTTACAGAAAACGAATCGCAAGGTTGCAAAGAACGTTTTTGGAGTGAAGCTCCTTATGACGTGTGTCTGTCGCTCCTCCTCCTCCTCCGTATGTATGTATGTATGTATGTATGTATGTATGTATGTATGTATGTATGTATGTATGTATGTATGTATGTATGTATGTATGTATGTATGTATGTATGTATGTATGTATGTATGTATGTATGTATGTATGTATGTATGTATGTATGTATGTATGTATGTATGTATGTATGTATGTATGTATGTATGTATGTATGTATGTATGTATGTATGTATGTATGTATGTATGTATGTATCTATGTATGTATGTATGTATGTATGTATGTATGTAGAGAGAGAGAGAGAGAGAGAGAGAGAGATAAAGATGCAAGGAAATGCAGGGAGGTTAACCAGACGCACATCCGGTTTGCTAGCCTGCACTGGTGAAGGAATAAAGGGGAGAAAAGAGGTTGCAGAGAGATGAGAAGGTACACACAATCACGAGCACACTCGGGGAGCACACACAGTCTACAGGCGTCGCTCAGGTTTGTTGACTTTAGGTAAATTAGCAGTGCTTTAGTTGCTTTCTGCGCAACTTAGGCAGATGCCCAAGGTCCCAGTATCTTCTGCACACAAAATGGTCCGGGGTCAAGTTGATTCAAAACCATCCGGAGCTGGCATCGCTGTGTGTCGTAGCAAGCGCAGCTGCACAGGACGTGTTCGATGATCTCTTCAGCTCCGCAGTAGTCACATGTAGGAGTGTCTGCCATACCAATGCGAAAGGAGTACACCTTTGTATGTATGTATGTATGTATATATTTATGTATGAATCCACAGGTGGCACATACCCACTCTAGAGTGGGTATGTGCCACAGGGGTTGCGAGATGGGAGATGGTGGTACTTGGAGTGTTCACTAGATGGACGCACGGCGGACGCATGGACCAACGGAAAACAGAATAGCAGACGGGCGGACGGATGGATGGACGGACTCACGGACGAACAGACGAATGGATGGACTCACGGACGGAAGCATGGACAGACGGACGGATGCATAGATTGACACATGGATGGTTGCGCGGACGAACGGAATCAAGAACGAACGGAAAGGCGGAAGCACGGACGGGCTGACAGACGCTTCACCCCACTCATAATCATTCACTCTGTGGATATGCATTGATTCTTTTCGCCACAGGTGTTCAAAGCATAACAGGTAGCAGAATTTTATCGCAGCAGGTCAAATTTTCAACACTGCTGATTGCTGTGAAAGTTTGTTATTTATCTATGCCGCGTCATGTTCACGAAGGTATAAGATGTGTGAACCAGTAAGAACTAGTCATGTTTCTTCCAATGCAGGTGTGCTTGCAATGGTGCACCCTTTACAGAAAACAAATTGAAAGGTTGCAAGGAACAAAAACACTTTTTGCCAAAGGTGTCCGAAACATAACAGGTAGCAGAATTTTATCGCAGCAGGTCAAATTTTCAACACTGCTGATTGCTGTGAAAGCTTGTTATTTATCCATGCCGCTTCATGTTCACGAAGTTATAAAATGTGTGAAACAGTAAGAACTAGTCATGTTTCTTCCAATGCAGATGTGCTTGCAATGGTGCGCCCTTTACAGGCAACAAATTGCAAGGTTGGAAGGAACAAAAACACTTTTTGCCAAAGGTGTCCGAAACATAACAGGTAGCAGAATTTTATTGCAGCAAGTCAATTTTTTAACACTTCCGATGGTTGTGAAAATTTGTTATTTTTCTATTCCTCTTCATGTTCACGAAGTTATAAACTGTGTGCGACAGTAAGAGTTAGTTATGTTTCTCCCAATGCAGACTTGCTTGCAATGGTGCACCCTTTACAGGAAACAAATTGAAAGGTTGCAAGGAACAAACAAGTTTTTCGCCACAGGTGTCCGAATTGTTTTGAAAGTATGCTATTTATCGGCGCCTCTTTATGTTCACAAGTTATGAAAATTGTGCGATAGTAGGAACTAGAGAAAATATCTAATGAGTCGCACGAAAGTGGCACGATAGAGCCTGCATTCACGTGGTTGTACCTATAAATAAATAAATAAATAAATAAATAAATAAATAAATAAATAAATTCTTTTTATTGAATTTATATATAGGTGAGGCAATCACTGTTTTGTTCCGCACCGTACAAAATAAGCATACAAGACGTTTCGAAACAATGGTCTTTCTGGCTAGTATGTAGTCGATTACAAAAGAGGATAGTACGTCATCTACAGGCTACTTGAAATTTATACAGTTGAATAAAGCTAACCATAACAAAGACAATAAGTCGGCAGAATGTCATCGCTAGCATTGAATAATTTAACAATAGTTTGATATCAGAAATCTACACAGCCTTACCAAAAGTTTATTCGGCATGACGATACCACCTGCTGTGATAATGAGCCATCGCATAATATTGAGGTCATTACTGGTGAACATACATTCACATTTGTCCAGTGATTGCTAGGTGAACTCTATCACTAGCCTCGTGCACAGGACAGCTCTTTAATATAACAAAGAAGAATTACTAGCAGGGCACCACAAAATTGTTGTAAACAGCAAATACATGTTCGCGTAGTTTAAAACGTTGAAAGTTACCCGCAAACAACAAATAAAAAATATATTCTGTCCTCATTTACACAGCAAGAGTTGAAGAATGAAGTGAGGAGAATCAGTTGGTGCTACACAACATATACAATCAAGTACCACATAACATACCTCATACAACGTCGAACGTTTATATATCAAATCAGTGGGCTGACTAGGTTATCTGTTGATAAAAATAATGCGCTAGAACATCGACGCAGGAAATGGGTTCCTAGCTGCATAAAGAGTTCCGTCGATTGTTATTATCGAAGACATTCGAAAAATCTCACCCACATCCCGAAACTGTCGTCAGTTTTAGCGAGATTCAGAACAAAATGTTGCCTTGGACAATTTGCTTCACACTGTTCAAAATATGTTTCCACGTTCATCAACAGGAGGCAGCGTAAACATTTAGTACGAGGGGTGACTCAAGAGATGCACACATTTCACACTCTTCACTAAGAATTGAGAGTGCTCGTTTTGTATACACTCCAGCCCGCTAGATTAAACGCCTACTTTATTTTCTGTCGTGTTTCTGCATACGCGGCACGAAAACGAGATTCGAACAAATCAAATGCGTAGTGCTGTAGATCAGCGCTACGGCTCTTTCGCTCTTCAAATATCCTCGCGGCAAATCGTGTTACCTTGCAAAAGAAGCGGGCTGTTTTCGTTCCCATTCAGCACACCGGCGATCGCAGCTTCAAAGGGACACTCGGCGAAGCGCAAACGTAAAAATGATGATGCGCAAATCAAATTCTCATGCTCCTTTGTCTCGACAGCCCGGGAAAGGTTTTCCAAATTTCCAGGACGCTCGCCGACAAATGCGTAAACAGAGTGACCCAATACAGAGTGGCTCGAATGGTGCTTTGATCGCGAAATGTGCACCTAAGGACGGATGCCATCGTGGTACGAGAACGCGCAAGCTATCCTGCCAGGCACTGAGAAGGCCGGATGAAAAAGGCGACAGAGGCAGATGCGAGAAACACGCACTGAGATGACGCGAGGCCACCGGAATGGGTGGATTGGGTCACAAAGTATAAAGGATGAAACCGGAGAATCGCGAAAGGACTCGAGAACCTCCCCTAGTGGGTCGGATGCCCAATGAAAGCGATATATTTTCATCTCGATAGTTGCCAATATAGGATGTGCGACTCTGACAGATGCTCTAGCTGCTCCGAAAGACATTCTCCCGTAGAGTACCATCATTTCTGACATACCGAGTCTTCTTTGTTTTTTATTTCCGCCCCTTTTTGTCACTTCGTATTTGTTTTATTGGACGCGTGCATGTGAAGTTTCTTGCCCAAATGTGCCCTTTCGCTATTCTCTCTCTTGTGATTTCCTTTTACTGACGTTTGTAGATGGCCAGAAATTCGTTGTATTAGTCTTTGTCAAAGTTTCTAGCATTCGGTCTTCGTTTGCAGTTCTTAGTTTCCGGTTTTCATGCCTTCTTGTTTTCCCGATATTGTTGTCGTCTGCCGCTGTCCTCCAGTTTGAGCAGACTACACGAGCAGGAGCAAATGACACGCGCTGAAATCTCCACTTCCTTACTTCGCCATTTATTTTTTACAACATTTTCGTGACACAGGCCTCGCGGAATACGTTGACGCGTCTTAGTTTTTATCTGCTCGCCGAAGCGAGACGTTTCCGTTTCCTAGTCGTAATGGAGCCGTGCTCTTTTCACAGTTTCGGAGGAGGTGTCGGTTCGCGAAAAAAGCTCCGCTTCCTCCGAGCTATAGTCGGAGCTTATTCAAAGCTCGCGCGGCGGCACAATGGGGCATTTTACGATTGTTCCCGCGCTGCGCAGACTGATGTGTTCATTGTCTCCATTGTGCGGCACTGGAGCAGGAGACGGTTGATGGAGTCAGCGGAATCTGTTTTAAGCCGTCGCCTTCGCGCAGTAATAAGGCTAGCTGGAAACGAAAAGAGAGACACACGGCATTTCGTGCTAAGACATTGAGTCGAAACTTTTTTCTCCCCACAATGCTAGAAAAAGCTGCGCAGCCTTGAGATGGAAAGGAAAAGGCTCAGAACTTCCGCAGCATAAATAAATAGTTTTCATTGTTGTGCGCTGTCGAATCACTGCCGATGACCTCGTTTTTTAACTGGTATCAGCTTTCTTGAAGAACTGACGCGAAATTTTGAAGGCGGGATTACTTGTGGGATAGATTTTTGTAAACACACTTGCATCCTCCACGAAATATCTACGGATAATATAAAATAGAGCATATTTAAAATGAACTTCGAACTGGGTTTCGTGGCTCCGCGTGCGAAGCGGTTGGTGGTTTACACAAAGGTTTTTGCGTAAACCACCAACCGCCACTTTCGTCGTGAGTTTGTGTTGGCCGCCACGATCCTTGTGAGCACTTTCTCCTAGCAGTCGTTTCCAGCGCAAAAGAAGCTTGCACGGAAGTACATAGGGTGGTGTACTTGTCTCAGCACCGCAATTTTCGGGGTCACGCATATTTACCATGTCTCGGAAGAAGCCTTCGTTGAAAAGAGTTGTCAACGCGGTGCTCATTTGCGCGTGGCTTTCGATGCTTGCGTTGCCGGCTACGCTTACACGAAAACCACTCTTGCTCGAGTAGAAATATGGCTAACAATCGCCATAATTTCTGAGAAGTCAAGGAAGCATCCATCCCTCAGTGGAACGCCAGTGGACTGAAACCGCGTATTTTCGGACTTTCGTCAGTTAGAGCGGCGGTGAACGTGCTCGAAGTCGTCAGCATTTGTGAGCCCAACGCGTGTGCGTGCTCTCCTCTCTCTCGCTTTTTCCATCTTTCAAACTCCCTAATCCCTATCCCTAGTGTAGGGTAGCATACCGTTCGTTCCAGACTGGTTAACATCCCTGCCTTTTCTTTTCCTCTTGTTCTCTCTTCTCTGGGTCCCGCCTCACTTGGCACTCTCTGAAACCGAAACTGCGACTGAGTAGGCTAAAACCATCTCAAAATAACTAACACTCGCACGCTCGAACAAACGACCATTACAGCCGTGATAGGTGGTTCCTTAACTACTCATTGCAACAGAAAAAAAAATAAGGTGCGAAACTTTTCTGTGGGTGCTTGTGTCATGGAAGCCAAACATTCTTGGACGTTCCGGAAATACAGAAATAATCTGCAGAGAAGTGTGTTCGACGCGCCTGTTATTGTCCAAGCACGTGACTTTCTTATCCCGAGGGCTACGCTTATGGGCAGGTAATGCGTAAATATTTCATATAGAAGCTTATTATGACTAGAGCTCTACGTGTTTTTCAAGCTTGATAGTCAACATTTTTATGCACGCAACAGAAAAACTGAGCGTGGGCCCATCCGACCCGCGGTGAAGGTAAAGCAGGCTTTTAGCACTCCTCCACCCAAAGTAATATTAAATATTTAAATGAAATAAAACATTTATTTAGTTGATAGATAAGTATTCCAACAATTTTTATTACTTTATTTGTAATCATCAATATTGCTCGAAATACCTGCCCTCTCCACATGCTGAGATGAAGGCACATTTTTTTTAACACACACACACACACGAAAGAATCTTTTCATAATACACAAAAACGAGGAACTTAGATCACTCCCCCATTTTCGTAAAAAAGATCGTGAATTCAGGAGAATTGAAGGCGTTGCCTTTACTTTTCCTATACTCCGCAAACTACAAAAGACGTATCCAAGATTATACAACCCTGGTAATCGTTGACACTACTGTTACCAGCTGGGCAATATAAATAGGTGCACCATGTGGAAACGTACATTGTTTTCCTAATCATCTATCTTCGGAAAGTGAAATGCACCATGATGTTTATTACATTGTTATGACATAAAAACATAATGCACTGTGTTCATATCAAATATAACATTTTAATTATTTTTGGCTGTATTGTTTAACAGTAATAACAGTAGGTATATTAGTCAACAACATACTGTATCGTTCATTTGAGAAGCAACACGACGCAATAGCAAAGGACAAAAACCTCCCTGAAACACTCGCATCGCGGCACCAGATTAAGGTATAGGGGGCATGCAGCACGTACTAGTTAAAACGTTTATCCAGTAAATTTTTTAATGAGGTAAATGTACACTCTTTATATGACTACGTTTGATGTATTACGCGATAAAAACATTTCTCGCGGATGCTGTTCGCGTGTTGACATGTGTTTCTGTAAACAGTGTTGCTGTAAAAATCTTAAAAAAAAAAACAAATGTAATATATTTTGAAGGAGTCTTCTGAACAAACTCACACTTGAGTAACGCATCCGTATACTTCAAACTTTGATGCTTCAAAAGATTTTTTTCAAAAAAAGAAATCGTTTTCTCATTACCGACAAATAGAATGGTCAATTTATTTGTTTATATTTTTACACAGAACATGCAAAAAATTGAAACAAGCAGTAGCCATCGCATCTACTCGAAAAAGCTTTTGCGTCGTTGTCTATTTTTTTTTTCTCGTTTCCCGCCAGATGCGTGCGTCGCGCGGAGCGGTCTGGCTTTTCCTGTGATTAGATCTGATGGAGTGGGGCGTGTCACTTTTTGTGTGTTTCACTACGTAATATCGCGTCCTCAGCGGTATGTATGAGTGTGCGGTAGTACGTAATGCGAGCGGGGAAGGGGGGGGGGGAGGCATTCGTGGCGAAGAGCACCGCTTTTGAATTCCACAAATGTCGCGGCGTGTTAAGGAACGCCACAAACCCGCGCTCGGCGCAAGACGCTTCATTCCAATTCAAAACGCGCTGTCGCGAATATACACGCATTTTCGTAATTTTCGTTGCACGGTTTTTTTCCCCCTTCTACTTCAAAGAGCGCGCGGTAGGCCGTCTTGTGTTGCACCTCGTTAGTTGTGTTCAGCGCTGTTGGAAGCTCGAGGCGGATCTTCCAGTCGCTTCTGCGCTTAACAACCCTACTGCGTTCCACTCTCACTTATCTAACACTATTGTATAGTTGCGTTACGCGATCGTGAATGGAAAATGTTAGTACTCGACAAAACTAGCTTATTCGCAATTTTTTTTTGTGGGTTATCATAACGCTTTCCAAATATATGATAGTGCAACTTCTAGGTGGTCGCAAATGACTTTCTATGCCAACTACGCGATCTGCGCTGCCGGCTGCACTGCTACTGGAGTTAACGTTACTGCACAATTTCAAAGCGATATGGTCTAGATGCAGCGATGCAGCAGCAATGCTACGAAATCTCCTTATTACGTCGTGGTTGCGTGGCGAGAGTGCGTTACTAAATAAGAGTGATGTGGTGAATGAAAGAAAAAAAAAGCATCTTTGAAGGCGAAACGGTTTCATTCGCTGACGTGTGCTGCTGTAAGCAGTTTCCAAAAGTTTGAGAAAGAGCAAAATAATAGTACGAAATAAAAAACAAATTATAGGAACGAAGATTGCGTGAGATTAGATTACCCTGTTTTCTGACATCTTCCCAAATCTGACTGACGAAGAAATTGGGGTTACTTCTTTGTTTTGTTTTATTTCTTTGTGGGCCTGGAAAACGAAAAGAGCGATAGCTTGCGCCACAGCTGCTGTATTTTTTTTTCTTGGTTTAGACCTTCGCACTGTATGTTACAAATATTTTGACTCACCCTTTAGACTGCTGACGAAAAAAGAAAGACTATGACGTCGTCTGGCAATGTCAGGCATGCGACGAAGCTTGTGTGCGCAAGATCTGAGTAGGAGGATTGGAAGTTTTTCAGAACCACGGAAGATGGGATGCACTATTTTGCGCAGTCATAAAGGTTCGTTCAATTGAAGTAAAACTGATCTCCGAAATTCCTTCCTTTATATGTTTTAGCCTATTGATGTTTACGAAAAGATCTTGTTGCAGGCATGACGTTTATATAAGGGAACAATTTATCAATTATACGAATCGATAGTAACGTTAAATAGGATTCGTTCTGATCAGACACACAATCGCTGAAAAGCTAACAGCCTTTTTTTTTCACAGATGAACACCCACGTTTTTTACTTGCGAAATATTCGGGCCCCGCCGCGGTGGCCTAGGGTTCATCGCGCTCGGCTGTTAAACTGATGGTCTCGAGATCGAATTCCGGCTGCGGTGGCTGAATTTTTGACGGAGGCTAAATTGTTTAGGGCGATTTAAATACACGTTCAAAGAGCCCAAGGTGGTCTAAATTTCCGGAGCTTTTCACTACGGCGTTTCTCATAATCAAATCATGGTGTTGGGACGTTAAACCAGAGGAATAATAATAATAATAATAATAATAATAATAATGATAAACTTTTGTTGGACCAACCAACGTTAAGCATTGCGATATTTTTATCTTTGTTTTAGCAGTGTGATGTGAGAAGGAATGTTGGTTAATGAAACGAGTTGTGCTTGGACATTACGACAGGTAACGTTCGCTATAACGTGTGCTCTGACTATTTCTCAACAATTTAAATTCGATAAAACAGCGTGGAAGGACTGACCATGCACTCAAATTTTACAAAGTGCTTTACGCGTTGCATCACTTAGGGAAGATAATGATATTGCTTAATTAAGTGATTCGCGAACAACGCTCATATACGCAGGTTGATTTGGAGTACTCCCTTTTAAGCGTCTGGTTTCTTATATCACTCAGTTTTTTTTTTAATCTTACCCACGATAATAAGATAGTTGGTTTTATAAATACGATTTCGGCGTTCGTTGAGTAGTGAATGCTTTACAAGGCAGTTCAATGCTACAGTTTATGAAATTCTACATAAATTGGCTGGCTTTGAGCGTGATAGCTCAGCTTACAATGTCACTAAAGCCGATTTATGCGGCTTGAATGTTTTCTTTTTGGCTGAATTTTTTTTTAAATTTTAAACTACTTCGTAATAAGTAAACGGCTTCCTTTCGAGGCACGAAGTATTTGACTCGGTCAAACGATGAAATAGAATAATGTTTTCAGAGCAAACCCTGGTAAAATTAATTGATCATAGAAAGCGTAGCTTCTGACAAGTAACCTTGCAGTTATAGCGCGGCTGAACTGTGTTCTACACAAAGCGACGTGAACTTGCAAAACGAAGTGATTTCAATCATTTCTTACGCTTTTAAACCATCCCCATTCTCCGATCTGAAGAACAAACTCTTGTAGCTATGATTCCTCTGAAAAAAAAAAAGCCGTGAGAGTATCTTGTTATAAATCAGAAAAAAACGTAGTTACAAAGAACAATCAACAAAGCAAAGCAAAGCACCCACGCGGCGTTCAGAGAGAACGCAATTCAACAGTGGAAGAAAAATCCTCGAGCAGCTAACAGTTCTAATCTTTCAAAAGAACGCCAGCTCGAACTTCGACGAGCACGGGTTGCTGTTTTGCTTTTAAATCTGCTCGGAGCTTTGTTTCGGAGCGTGGGACGATAAATGTGAGCTGTGAAGCGCACTTCATTAAAGACAAAATCTCCGTCCTGCCCCGTTTTACGGAATAAGCGATTAAGACTGAGTGCGCTAACATTGAAGCGGAGTGATGTTTTTTTTGTTTCTGCTTTTGTTCTGTTTCATTCGAAAGCGCAAATAATAGATCTCGCATAATATTTGGCCCAGTATTTCTTTCTTGTTTCTGTGTTCATCTTGTACATTACCGCCATGATGATGGGACAGCCGGCTCTATAACGCAGCCTACCTTTCCATATCCTGCCAAATATAAATGAAGAAATAGCAGGTCTCGCCTCACACTTGGCATGATCTATTGGCTTCATTTTCTTTGTTATCTTCCCGGAAAGACTTCAGGTGCTACCCTCTCTTGGTTTTCCACTGTAGCTTTTTTTTTAATTTTATGCTTTACAGAACACGTTGGTACTATCACTGATGCTCTTCGTGTTGGCGCTCTTCTTGGAATATACACAACTTTAAACGTGCAGCGGAAATCGAAACTAGAAAAAGAACGAGAAACAGTCAGGATAATTTTTGCTTATTTCTATTCGCTTAATGTATTCATACTGTTTTGTAAGCAACATAATGTTCAGTAAAGTTCCGAACGTGTCTGCAAAATAGAACAAACACACAAGCAACGTAGAGCAATATCAACCGTGACTCATTCCTCGTGCAAAATAATTGTGTTAAAAATAATAAACGAGCTCTATTTACTGTGCTCTCCAATTAGGAGGAAGTAGATAAAGTAGGTTGTATCTTGTTCCAGATCATGTCGTCAAGCGTCACGGTAACTGAAAGCGTATGCCACGTTGTTCTTGAATGCTCGAAACATGCTGAAGCAAGTATGCTGTTTCTGCGACGAGTAGCAGTTGTAGGCTATCGTCGCTTTTAATATTGAACCTTATCGAGTTTTCGCGTCAGAGCGCAAGGTAATTTCAGAGCAAGTCAGCGAGATGCTAACCTCTGGCGTAATTCAAGAATCGTCAAGTCCCTGGGCCACGCCTGTTATCTTGGTCAAGAAAAAAATGGGTTCTGGAGGTTACTCTTCATTTTACCTGCTGTACGCTCGCTCCCCACGATTTTGTCTCGACACTATACTACCTTTTACACTAGACGTGGAAACCTCGACAGCCGAGACGCTCTGCCGCGCAGAAGAAGCCCGTCGCATCGCACGCCTCCGAACCTTGGCATCCCAGCAGCGTTCTAAGGAACGTTACGAAGCCTGCCATCGCTCCATATCTTATAGTAAGGGCAATCTTGTGTGGTTATGGACACCAGTCCGCAAACGTGGTTTGTGCCAGAAGTTCTTGGCTCACTATTCCGGTCCATTCGTCATTCTTGACCACCTCAGCGACGTCACGTACGTAATCTCGAGCGTCACAAGCAATGGTCGCCGCTCTAGCAAAACACAACTGACACACGTTGCGCGCCTTAAACCGTGCCACCATCAACCATCTGAGGGACTCGCCCAGAGGGCATCGTCTGCGAACCGGGAAGTGAAACGCGCTAGCGAAGATTCGACGAAGAGGAGGAAGAGACTTGACTGGCTCAAGAGCGACGCTGTGGATCCTTCGCTGAGCTACACCTCTGCATTGCCCATCTTGCAAATAAACGCGTTCCATCGTCACAATATATATAAGTGCCTGGGCAGAAACGAAAACCAAAGAAAATAGGGCGCCTCAAAAACAAGAACGTAGACTACACAAGCGTTAGAGTACCGTGTACAGCTCGTTCGAGAGTACATCGTCTGGAACCGTGAACGCAAAGCAGACGACGCCGAAAGACGCCGTATGCACGAACGGTACATAGCTTTTACCGAATATACCCTACTGACAGTGATGGATGAGTCTGGTTACTTACAGCAGCGACTCGCTGTTTTCGCTTCCTATAAAGAATTTAGTCGCATTGACGTGACATTCGGTCAATAAAATAGTTTCTATCGACCGGATTCACAGCGTTTTTTTTCTCTCTCCACATTTTCAATTTCTCCTGAAAGCTGTTTCTTCATAATTTGGTACATATCATTGGAATATTTTTCGTGAAAGCGCGCAGTAAGGAACTCGTAAACATCTTTTCAATCTCGATGCAAAGGGCCCACAGTGATTGCGTAGTCAACAGCTCGTACGACTGCTCTAGCTACATTAAAGTGAATATAATTATTCTGCTTTTTGACGAGAAAGTCTCCTATATTTATCAGTCACTTTATGCGGCACCTGTATTTTTGCTTTCTCTGTACTTATACCTTTCTTCGACATAGATCTTCTTCATCCCATTGGAGCCTGGGTTATATTTTTTCTATGAAGCGTGCAAACTTGGGCGATTTGGTGGGACATAACTGAATGTAGAAACAGCGCAACCTAGAAGTAGTTACTTCGTAACTACGGAAGCGAAAAAACAAGGACAAAAGAGAGCGCTGACGAAAAGCTTAACAGAGACGCTGGTAAAAAAAAATATGTGGCGAAAAGGCTTTGAAGTCAGCCCGAATACACTTTCTGTCCTGCTACTCAGCGTTTGGAAAATGGAGCGGGTTATGAAAAGGTTTCTCTTGTCGGAGTGTGCTGTACTAGGCAGCACAAGCAGCAGGCGACTTGTTGCAGTATAATCCGCGAGTATCGATATGAATTCACCTCTCCAGTACGAACAAGGTGCAAGTGATTCCGTTAACGAGTTAAACCACGTACGAAAAAAAAAAAAACACTTTTGGCCCTGACGAGTGCTCTCACGTCTACCACTACGCGGCGCTTCCACGCTCGCTGGTGCACCGAGCCTTATATCGGCAGCGCGAACGTCGGACAGTTTCTGCGTGAAAATGCTTAGCGTAAATGAGCCCGTTTCGCCACTTATCGTACGCGCAACACGAGGTGGTCATTAGGTAAAACAAAAAGAAAAACCTTAATGACCGAGAAAAACCTTCGAGCGACGTAAAAATACAAAGTGAGACTTGGAAAAAGAAAAGTAATTTGGTAGAATTGAAACGAATACGCTGCACGGTAGCATAAGCGAGCTGTTGACGGTGCGAGAACGTTAAGGGGTCCAGGCGCTGCGCTCTTTTTAAATATGTGCAACGTAACAGAAGCGACAGCTGCCGACAAGGCAGCCAGAATGTTGCAAGTTCGCGAGTCTTGTCTCACGACTAGTCATAAGAGAACTGCTTCTAAACTTTCTGAATACTCACCGTAATTGACCTGTTGAGAAGCGTAACTACCGTTATTGTAAGTGAAAAGAGCTTGGAAGATTTGGAAGAGAATTGTTTCTAGGCACACGGACACAGAGAAAATTGCTACCCTTAATGCGCATGTCCGATGCGGGCTATATGATTCCAGGACAATTTTTTTTACACTGCTAACCGGTTACATGCTTATATCAGCTCAGAGAGAATAAATGAAAGATGGGGAAAGGAAGGGAAGTTGGCCAGTCCAGGATAACCGGTTCACTACCCTACGCGTGGGAATGGGCATGGCGGAGCTTGAAAAAAAAGAGAAAAAAAAATAAGGCACATCACACAGCGCATAAACTAGAACACAGTCAGTAACAGTCCATCAATCTCGCGTAGAACGTGACATCACTGTCCCAGCCGCTTGCCCAGGTCCGCTTTTGTTTTTTTTCTCGAACACTCCGGCAGTTTCTTGATCGGTTTCACCGGTGATGTTTTCTGTCGACGCCATGCGAGAACTGATTCAACAGACACTTGGCCTACATAAAAATGTTTGAGGTGCCTTTTACCTACAAACCCTGCAATCGATAGTGTTTTTCTGAACTGTATCAAGTGCAGTGAACCCGCGTTAGCGCCTGAAGCCTTAAACAATTTCTTGGGGTCAGCTTTTTCCGCATTGCGAAATCATACTCTTATCTCGAGAATACTCCGCTCACGCCCTGCGAGGACACTAACATTTCGAAATAGGACATATTCCTTTATTTGTTTTATTTGCATACACAGATACACAAAGACACAGAGGAAAGAGGGGGAGAGCAAGCTGGCAACTGCCACCTGGAGGGGCGCAATGCCTGCTCACTCTTTCGAGGGGAGGGAAGAAACAGAGAAAACAAAGATTAGAGGGGAGAAAGAGAAAAGAAGATGAGGAAGGAAAAAAATGACGAAAACCTCAATGAGTATGAGTAAAAAAATTAATAAAAATAATAAAAACCGTATTCTATTCTTAGAGGCATGCAGGAAGAAATCCTGTATTCCTGATGAGATTCCAAATAAATGAATTTCTAAAGCGATTCTGCGAACTGGTGTCACCGAAAGAACACAAGTCACTTTATTAGCGAACACCAATCTTCCACGTGGTCGGTTGTCGGCCATAGCTGCGCCTAGATTTAAATTTAGAAATCAGCTCAACAGTCATAATTACTCCCCCATTTCTATTAGGCGTCTTGTAAGTAAAATTCAAGTCAGCTATAGATTGACCACCCTTCGTATCTTGATTTTGTTTAGTGTTGCATAACTAATGTATGTAACCTATCCGAATATCAGCTGAATACAGATAGTACAGCGTCGTGCCGTTCGGAGGCAGTTTCTATTGTTACGAAAAGACATGTGTCGAGAGCGGGATATCTTTTTTTCTGGGATACTCCGCGAACATACGTATTCTTGTAGATTGCGTTATAGCTTCGTAGCAGCCCACGATAGGTTTGCAGATTTTCCATCTCCGGGGGTTCCTGACATTCAACTGGCTGTTGTAGCTTTTCGTACATAACCTAAAATAAAGCGGTTTAAATAATGGCTATTTATGCATCACTGTATGTTAGTGTGTTCTGGCTGCACATGCTTTGTGGTTGAGGTCGTGTTGTATTACACACAACGTCTTATGTAAACGCAAGACTAGATAGCAAAGAAATTCCTAAAAGAGAAAAAAAAATGCGCTCTTCTTTTACATTCATGTACTATCTACTTTTGCGACAAAACAACTTTGCATGTTCCATGCAAACTAGGCCAATATAGACCAATCAGCGCAACTTTCATACTTTAGACACACGCAGTACTTCATAAACAAAGGTCTGCGAGGTAGCTCAAAGCAGCGTCGAGTTTTTTATTATTCATATGGAATTAAAATGCCTAAAAGATGCGCAATCTTCCAGCAGATTTTACTGAGTTATAATTAGGAGACCGCCTTTCGGTACGCTGCACAAGTTTTGCGAATAAGAATTAAGCAGAAGCAGAGCCCGGTGTCAAATTACGCGCGACTGGTAATTTAAGATGCCGTTAAAGGGCGAAAATTACGAATACTCACTGGACATGTCTCAGCGGACCTTTATAGGGGGCCTGTAAGAGACTGAACCATTATCGCGCCGCTGCTTTTTTCCTTATCTGCCTTTTAGAACCCACTTTGAGCGTGTAATGAACATAATTATACGGCTAGGGCACCGAGCATCTTCCCCATGACGTAATTGCTGCGACAAAATTGTTTAGCTAGAGAAACCTCGAGATGGGCGAGGGGAACAAATAAGCACTTTGGCTGATAAGCAGAAACGACCATTTAAGGAGCTCTAATTGCTTAAACTAAGTTGTGTTTTTTTTAATTGCTGCTTCATGTTTGTTATCGCTGCGGGTTATCATTTAGAAAAAAAAGCGATGTTATTTATAGTGGAGGCGCTAAGCAAAGTTTCGTTTTTGTGTTTGCTCATTCTTGATGGTTTTGTACGCATTAATGAGATCTCGTGGAACCGGAAATGACAAGAGTGGCCGACGATGGCAGAGGGTTAGGTGGAGCAACAAAGGCAAGAAATATCGGTGACACAAAATTGTATAAGCTGGTTCAGGAGAGAATGTATTCGGGTTCATTGGCAGAATCATTTGTCGCGAAGGGAACGTAATGCTGCTGCTGCAGCTGCCTCCACCGCCGCCGCCGCTGCTGCTGCTGCTGATGATGATGTCGATGGAAATGTATTGTAGCACAGCGTCCTATTATTTTGGGGCCTTCAAAAGATTGACTACAGTCTGGACTCCGGCAAATTATACGTTGGAGAAGAATGAACGAGTAAACTAAAAAAAAATACTTATTCTTAAGACGGCTTGGCAAAATCTCTGTACCCAACGCTCACACTTGGAAGAGGAGAGAGAGAGAATAAAATGAGGGAAAGGCAGGGAGGTTAACCAGAAAATGGAGCATCCGGTTTGCTACCCTGCACTAGGGGAAGGGGGAATGGGGAAGAAAGATTGGAAAGAAAGCGAAGAGGGAAATAGACGCGCGCGAAAGAAAAAAAAGGGGGGGGGGAGCTGGGGTGCTACAGTCTATACAATAGGCCGCTGCCACGCAAAAAGTTCAGTAGGGCCTTCACTGATTTTCTGTGAGCACACAAATCATGTCGTCTTTCCAGCACTGATTGTTCAGACAAAGGTCTGTCGTCAAGGCGAGCTAACGCAGCAGCTAGTTGCCGTTTTTGCACGCTGTAACGAGGGCAGTGACAGAGAACGTGCTCTATAGTTTCATCGCTGCCGCAATGACCGCAAGCAGCGCTGTCTTCCATGCCGATTCGGAAGGCGAAAGCTTTGGTGAAGGCGACACCAAGCCATAGTCGGCAAAGCACCGTTGTCTCGAGTCGGGAGAGTCCAGACGGAGGCCGGAGTCGACGAGACGTGTCCAGTCTACGCAGTCACGTGTGCCGTAAGCACTCGGTGTTCCACAGGGATTTTAATTCTGCATTAGCGATTTTTCGGATTGTCATTGCAGCATCAATCCTTGAAAATCGTATAGATTGTTCTTCACCATCTTCGTGTGCTGATCGAGCAGCTGCATCGGCATGTTCGTTGCCCAATATGCCGCAGTGACTTGGAAGCCACTGAAACGTGATTCTGTGTCCTTCGTCGAAGAGGTGGTGAAGCAGCTCTCTAATTTTCAGCACTAGTTGTTCATGAGGTCCCCGGCGTAAGGCGAATGTCAAACACTGTAGTGCTGGCTTAGAGTCCGTGAACACGCTCCATTTATTGGCTTCTTGGTGTTTAATGACTTGAATTGCGCTACGTAGAGCAGCAAGTTCCGCAGCTGTCGATGATGTCTGGTGGGATAAATGAAACTTCACCGTTGTCGCTGTTGCAGGAAAGATCACCGACCCTGCAGACCCATCCACTTTAGTTGAAGCGTCAGTATATAGATGAGTATGGTCACTGTATTTCTCATATAACAAGAGAAGAGAAAGCTGCTTTAGCGCTGGAGACGAGAGCCGGGCTTTTGACCATATACCTGGAACCGTGAGTTCAACATGTGCACAGGTCATACTCCATGGGGGAGTTGAAATCCTCGATGGAGTTGTATATCCCGCAGGAATGCGTGTGAGATATGACAAGACTGTCTGGCAAAATGAGGCACGAGGTCGGGCTTCTGGCAGTGAAGCTAGATGATGGGCAGGGGCACGAGTAAGATGCCTCACGTGTGCTCTGAGCACTTCCATCATGATATGCGTCTTTAGCGGGTAGTCATTTGCGATCTCGATTGTCTCAGCTGATGATGAACATCGCGGTAGCCCCAGACAAACTCGCAGAGCCATGGCCTGGATGCTTTCGAGAGTCCGAATGTTGGTTCTACAGGTGTTGGTCAACACAGGCAAACTGTAGCGCAAATAGCCAAGAAAAAGCGTCTTGTATAATTGCATCATTGCATGTACTGAAGTCCCCCACGTTTTTCCTCCGAGATACTTGAATAAGTTAGCAATTTCTGTCAGCCTCTTCTTCAAGTGGGCCACATGTGGGCCCCAGCATAGGTCTCTATCAATGAATACGCCTAGAAATCTGTGCGTCCTGACATATGGTATGACTTGGCCATCAATTGATATAGCGTATGGTCTCATTGGCTTTCGACTAAAAGCAATCAATGCACATTTCGCTGGCGAGATTTTCAGACCCTGGTCCTTGAGGTACACTGATACCAACGTCACAGCTTTCTGAAGTCTTGCGCGTACCTGAGGCCTTGTCACGCCAGATGTCCAGACGCAGATGTCGTCAGCGTACATGGATAACTTGACCACACTTGGTAATCGTTCTACAAGACCAATGAGAACGAGGTTGAAGAGTGTTGGACTCAAGACGCCACCTTGCGGGACTCCACGATGCATTGGTTGTTGGGAAGTTGGACCATCTGCAGTGTTCACAAACAAGGTCCGCCCTTGTAAATAGCTGCGTGTCCAACAATACAGTTGCCCGCCTAGGCCCACTGACTCAATGGCTTCGAGGATGGCGTCATGTAGAACGTTGTCGTATGCTCCTTTTACGTCAAGGAACATGGCTGCAGATAGTCGTTTACCTGCCTTTTGTTGCTGGACATATGTGACGAGATCTATAACATTGTCGATCGAACATCGGTGACGGCGAAAACCAGCCATGGCGTTCGGATATATCTCATAGTATTCCAGGTACCATTCAAGCCTGGCCAAGATCATTCTCTCCAGTACCTTTCCTACGCAACTTGAGAGTGCGATCGGTCAGTAAGAGGCAATGTCCAGGGGAGATTTTCCAGGCTTAAGGATCGGTACCAAGCGGCTAATCTTCCAATCTTGCGGAACGACGCCAGCTTGCCAGGAATTGTTGAAGATGTTAAGGAGTGCTTCTCGTGCCCGTTTACCAAGGTTGCACAGCATCTTATATGAGATGTCATCCGGGCCAGTTGACGACGACTTATTACATAAGACGAGCACCGCATCGAGCTCCTGTGATGTAAACGGTAGATCCATGCGTGGGTCCCGTGAGTGAGGGATTTGATTCACTGTATGTAGGCTTGTGTACGCTGTCTGGCCCACGGTCATAGCGCAGAAATCTTCTGCTACCTCAATTTCATGCCGGCGATGAAAAAGTGCAAGGGCTTTGAAGGGAAAACGCTGCTCTTGAACAGAACGTAGGCCTCGAACAATTCTCCATATCTGAGACAGTGGTTTATGAGGATCTAGCGACGCACAAAATTTCCTCCATCGTTGGGTGTCTAATTTGTCAAGGCGCCGTTGTATCTTCTTTTGGATGCGCCGGGCTGTCCGTAGATCGTCTGTGGAATTGGTGCGTCGGTATCGTCTTTCGGCACGACGGCGTATCGCACGAAGTCGCTCCAGCTCGAGGTCATATTCAGAGTACTTCGAAGAGCGTATTATTGTGCGCATAGTCGCATGTGCAGTTTCCTTAATAGCTTGCTGAAGACCATTGGACAGGCCTTCTTCACAAGCATCCTCAAGTTGAGTTTTGAACACACTCCAATCTATTCTTTGTGTTGTGGTAGAGGAGTACGTGTTCGAAATACCTTTGATCTTCAGGTAAGTGGGGACGTGGTCGCGTCCGTGTGTTCCAATGTCCAAAAACCACTTTACTCGTGTAGCAAATCGGCGTGAAACAAAGGACAAATCAAGGCAGCTGCTATATGTAGTGCCTCGTAAAAACGTAGGACTGGCGTCATTCAGAAGGACGAGACCATGGCTGGAAACCAATGATGCTAGACGTCGTCCCGTTGAATTAAGCCTTGAGCTTCCCCAGATGGGATGATGCGCATTGAAATCCCCGGTGATAACCCACGGACCTGGATGTGCCCTTAATATGCCGTCTAGTTTGTTGGCGTCGAAATGACCTGATGGGGATATATACACGCCTAGAAGTGCGAATGTCACTTTTCCTTTTTCAACAGACAAGCACACATACTGATTGCCGTCGTGAGGTTGCACTGGCTGGACGACGTAAGTAAGCTCCCGGCGAATAAATACAACAACCTTGCTACTTTCGATGTCACTTGAAGAGAAAAATGACTCGTAGCCGGATAATCTGATTGGGTGCGATAATTTCGGTTCACATATAATCATGATAGGAAATCGGTACAGATGAACAAACTGGCGAAAATCAGATATGCGAGATCTCAGACCTCTTGCGTTACACTGAAAAATCGACGCTTCTCTGACCTCCTGACGGAACGACTTGTGATTGTCGGCCATGGCTTTACTGGAGGCTTGCAAGGACCGGATTCAACGCGTCCAGCACCTGTAGGCCGCTCCTAGCAGTTGGCGTATCGATGCTTGTCAGAAGACTTCTGATGACATTCACAATGGATCGCAGCATTGGAATAATTTGACGATCTGCTTTTGGAGCCTCGTCATCAGCAGCATTGGCTTTCACTGGGAGCAGAGAGCGGGAAGGCTGCTCGGAAGGCCGTGCGTTCGCAACCACCGGCCAGTCTTCATGGGAGAGAGGCTTCGCCAGTGGAGGTATTCTTGTACTCTCTGGCTTTCTACTGGATGTTGATGGTGGTGTAGACCGAAGTGGTGCATGAATATCACCATGACTGGAGCGCTTCCGTCGGTGGCGACGTCGACGCCGGATTTTCTGTGAAGCTTCTCTATGGGTGGAGTTATCCCTGACCATTTCTTTTAGGATACCCATTTCTTTCTTGAGTCTTGGGCATTCCTTAGACGTGGCCTCATGCGTACCTCGACAATTGCCACACCTATAAACTGTTGCACAACAGGTGTCTACCGTGTGCGCCTCCACGCACCGGGGGCATACGGTGGAGTTCGCACAGACACCCTTGACATGACCGATCTTGAAGCACTTGTGGCACTGAAGCGGCTTTGGGACAAAATGCCGTACCACATGCCGGAAATGTCCTACCTTCACGTGCGTAGGGATTGAGTCGCCCTCAAAGACTATCTTAACGCAGCGGCTGTTCCCGAGGCGGCTTATATGCTTAATGACCACTCCTTCGTACGCTGGTTTTATCAGAATGGGTAGATCCGTGTTTGGGATTGCCAAGTCAATGTCGTAAATGACACCTGGAGTGCAGGTACCAGTCATCGGTACGACCGCTCGTACTTTGACATATCCAAACTCTGTCATCATTCGAAGCTTCTCCAGCGTATCTGCATGTGTTGTGTCAACGGCTAAAACGTTCTTACGTGTGTTTAGCCGGACCTCTTTGATTTCATTCTGTGTTATTCCCTCAAGAACATTGGAAATGGCTTGCCTGTTCAATTTTCGAAGGCTGGCGGAAGGATCCACGGGCATGAAGAGAATGGTATGCGGCCAGCGTTCACTCCTTGCCTTCACGGTTGACGTGCTTGCTGGTGATGACGTCTTGATTAGCCTCCTTTTGGCCTTGCGGCTCATCACAGACACGAAGCTGCCATCTGATGAGTCGTCGCCGTCGACTGAGTAGATGTCCGTGTCTTCACTGGAGCTGCACCAAGAGCCTCGTTTCCTTGCGGAGCTTACAAATGTTGAGCTGTAGCCAGACGGGCCAGCAGTTCGTTCTTCGTCCATGGGCACAAGAGCAGGAGCATCTCTTGAGCCGTCGCTGGTGATGGACCATGAGCCTTGAGCCACAGAAGAGCTTGAGGGCGCTGACATTTGACCACGTTGGCCTGTAGAAGTCGCCGCTGCCATCGCCACAAGGCGGGACGCAGGGAGCGTCCCAGGAATCGTGGAAAATATAACGAAAAACAGTTAGTAGTGACAGACGCGTTCTATCACTAAGTAACTTCGTCGTCCTCGTCCTTGTCCCCGTCTTGGAAGAGGAAAGAGAGAGAGAAGTAAGCGTTTATTTTGAAACAGTGCCCCGAGCAACGCCCGGTGTCACCCTGAGGTGGGAGGGCTTCTTAGTCCAGGAACCCTCTGGCTTCCACTGTCCTCTTGGCCCTGGCGACGAGTTGTTGTTGGTCTTCCAGGTCCTCGAGGGCGAGCTTCGCCTCCCACGTTTCAGTTAGGTCTTCGTTCGTCCGTCCTGCTTCGTTATCAGTAGTCTGTTGCAGATTACGTCTGGCAATACACTGGCATGCAAGAAGCAAGTGTGCCAGGGTGTCCGGTACGTTAAAAAGCGGGCACGTAGAGGAAAGAAGTTGAGAAGAAAAGAAAATCGAACTGCACCTGACTAGCGGCCTGAATTACTACTAGCGGCGTTGTCAGATATTTGCGACAACTGCCTACTTTCGACAGCGGCTTTTTCTGACGAGACCTCTACGAACAAGTGAGCTGAAGTATACCGCCTAAATGACGTAGCAGAGCGCATTATGACTTCTTTTTTTTGCGCATAATAGCAGCGTCATCACTGGAAATATTTTTTTTGGAAGAAATGAAAAAGCGTGAGCTAGAGCATTTCAGTATCTCATCTTATCACCCATAGAGCACAGAAATGACAGCAACACAGTAGTACGCCGCGGACACAACGATAACTTCCTAGGAAATCCGTGTACGTGTCTTAGCTCTGTGTTCATGTTCCTTCAGTAAGCTATAAGTGTTAATAAGCAAGAGCCGAGACAACCTCCATAAAAACGAAGTCTATTTTTTTTATTCGTAGTAATATTTGTCCTCGAAGGTTTTTCATGGCAGATAGCAGTGAATAATAACGCGAAAAACTTCGGCGAACTCTATCGTAAATTGTTTCTGTCTAATAAATATTCTAGGCAGCGTATTCCAGCTAAGGGATGAAAACACAGTCTTGACATTTCGAACACGTTTAGGAACACTAGACATAAATATTTCAGAAATAAAATTTTCGTACCACAGCAAAGTACTATGTTTTCTAGTGTGATTGTGCATGAGTGCAGCTTGGTGGCATTTTATAGCTTGCATTTAAGCTGTAAATAACTGTTGATGGTCACTTTTACCTTACTTCTCGTTGGGTGACGCACAAGCATTCAAGACACGAAGGAAGAAGACTAGACAAGCACTTGCTTAAAAAGTGAATTGTCTTCCGTTGAAGCTTTGCCGACTAATTTTAATATATTCTTTTATCGAGCATCCTTACCTCGCAGCTTCGCCCATGAATTAAAAAATGCGTGTCTAAGCGCTCTTAAAGTTAGTGCAGGGCCATGAAAAGATTGTAAAGAAATTTCGCTGAAAGGAAAAGAGCGTTGCGACTAAGTTGGACGATGCTAGAAAAAAAATGCTGTATCAGGTGGTTGGTTCAACGAAAATGTAATGTCTAACGTTAGCCACGAATCGACGAGCCTTAGGACGAACTCCCTGCTAACCTTGCTTCATCGCCAGTTAAGGCGCGCTGACGCTACTGCATTCTGGTCAGTTCGACAAGTTAATAGACCGATGGAGTTTCGAGTGGGCCCATGCTGTTGTAAGCTCTCAACGTTGTGTACTGTCGTAGCTGGACGTTACGCACGTAAAATCATGTGTAGCATCATGAGCGAGGCCGGGCAGAGGAAGGGGGGGGGGGAATGCTTCTCAACCTTTTCCCGAACTTCTCCTATTCTTCTTGCGTATATATACACACACATAAAAGCGCACGCACGAACCTACCTAAAGCATAATTGACCCTCCCCCCCCCCACCCCGCCAAAAAAAAAAAGAAATATTCTGGCTACGCAACACATGGCATTTTAGCGCGTGCTCAATACTTCACCTTGTTCCTGAAGCGCTTTGAAGATGACCCAAACAAATGAAAATAAGGATAAAAACCGCAAAAAAACTGTAACAGAGAAAAAAGAAGTATAGAGAGACGAAATGAAACAAGGAAGGTTGCCCCCATTACCTTTCTGTCAGGCTTGGCACCACTACTGCAAGCTGCTTTAATTTTAAGAGAGAGAGAGAGAGAGAGAGAAAACTTTATTTGCGCATAACACGGAGCATTCCAAATGGTCGGGCCCCTATTCCAGGGCTCCGCTGGCCCTAGCCATCATCGCTACCCGTTGGACCAGCCAGCGCTGATCAACAATGGCCGAGCTGGACAGCAGCGCCTCCCATTGTTCCTCTGTGTTGTTCATGTTGTGGTGTTCTTCATTGTGATGCGTACACTCCCACGTGATGTGAAACAGAGTTGGTGTGGCCCCACACCATGGACATATATCTTTGTATGCTGTGGGGTAGAATACATGCAGCCTGTGTAAGTTCGTGTATGTGTTTGTTTGGATTCTGCGTAATGCCACCGATTCCATTGCTGTGAGTTTCTTATGCGATGCTGGATACACTTTTCTATTGTCTCTGTAATACTGAAGAATTGTACCAAAGTTAGGGTCTAGGGGTGTTGGATCCTCTATTGCAGTGTGCATGGAAGCTCGGTAATTTGTGAAGCCTCGAGCCGCCTCATCCGCAAACTGGTTCCTGGTGACGCCCTCGTGCCCTGGCGCCCAGATAATGGTTTGGGTGTATTCAATTGGGAAGTCCTTATGAGCCTTGGTTAGAATTTGGAAGGCCTTCATACATATTCTACCTTTTTCGTAATTTCTACATGCAGCCTTCGAATCTGTGATTACTGTCATTGGGGCTTTTCGCTCCCTGCCCTCCTTGATTGCCAGCACGATCGCTATCTCCTCCGCTTCTGTGATAGAGGCTTGGGCTATGGAGGCACAACTTGTGACGTTTCCTTTTCGGTCTGTGACCACGGCCACCATGTTCTTTGCATTTGCCTGATATGGTGCAGCGTCAGTAAATCTCGCCGTATTCAAATATTTGGTCTTTTTATCTATGTAAGCGGCTCTTGCTTTACGTCTTCCAGCATGTAAAACTGGGTCCATGTTCTTCGGTAGGGGGCATATTTTGTACCAGGCTCTGACTGAGCACGACAATTCCTTAGCTCTTTCATGTGCCTGTACTTGTTCACCGAGGCCGATCCTCTGAAGAAGTTTTCTGCCGGTTGGCGTCTGTAGCAGGCGGTTAATCTGGGTGGTTACTTGTGCCTCAGCCAACTCATCAAATGTATTGTGAAGTCCGAGCGCTAATAGCTTCGCAGTTTGAAGTGCTTTGTGGTAGTCGCAGAGCCGCTTTATACGCCATCCTTATTATTTTGTCTGCCTTTTCTTTCTCCTCTCTATTCATGTTGTGGTAGGGTAGCGAGTATGTTAGTCTGCTGATGACTAAGCTCTTTACCAAACGAAGCACGTCGTGTTCTTTCAGTCCAGCACGATTGTTCGTTATTCGAACTACCATACGAACAATTTGTTGAGCTGTTCGTTTAAGCATATTCAGTGTGTGGAGACATCGCTGATTGGACTGTAACCACATCCCTAAGATTCGAACGGTTGTTTTCTCTGGAATAATATTGCCGTCTAGCTTGACCTCAAAGCGGAGGCTCGGGTCTGTCCCTTGTTTTTTACTCTTGGAGAACCGAATGAGTTCCGATTTGTCTGCTGAGCACTGAAGTCCCCTTTCTTTAGTGTAATCTTCGATGGTTTTAGCTGCCAGTTGAAGCCTCTCTTCTTTTTCTGCCAAGCTACCCTTGGTTGTCCATATAGGGATGTCATCCGCTTGGAAGGAGTGTCGGATGTCGGGAATACCTTCCAGTTTTTTGGCTAGACCAATCATGGCTATGTTGAAAAGCGTAGGCGAGATCACAGCGCCTTGTGGTGTGCCTTTGCTCGGTGGGTGGAAGACATTGGATTCGTCTTGTCCTAATCTAATAACAGCGGTTCTTTTAGTAAGGAAGATTTTAAATGCGAAGCATTTCTTAGCGTACTTCGTGACTTTGAACGTATCTATCTATCTATCAATCTATCTATCTATCTATCAATCTATCTATCTATCTATCTATCTATCTATCTATCTATCTATCTATCTATCTATCTATCTATCTATCTATCTATCTATCTATCTATCTATCTATCTATCTATCTATCTATCTATCTATCTATCTATCTATCTATCTATCTATCTATCTATCTATCTATCTATCTATCTATCTATCCGTCTATCCGTCTATCCGTCTATCCGTCTATCCGTCTATCCGTCTATCCGTCTATCCGTCTATCCGTCTATCCGTCCATCCGTCCATCCGTCCATCTGTCCGTCCGTCCGTCCGTCCGTCCGTCCGTCCGTCCGTCCGTCTGTCTGTCTGTCTGTCTGTCTATCTGTCTGTCTGTCTGTCTGTCTGTCTGTCTATCTATCTATCTATCTATCTATCTATCTATCTATCTATCTATCTATCTATCTATCTATCTATCTATCTATCTATCTATCTATCTATCTATCTATCTATCTATCTATCTATCTATCTATCTATCTATCTATCTATCTATCTATCTATCTATCTATCTATCTATCTATCTATCTATCTATCTATCTATCTATCTATCTATCTATCTATCTATCTATCTATCTATCTATCTATCTATCTATCCGCCTACGACCTTTAGCTCTCAAGCTGTTCTAGATAATGGTATCGACACGAAAATTGGTATGACATAACATGACTATAGACGAGTATAGGTGACTAGTCATAACATAAAATAATTACATGTATGTCATGAATGTCATGATTTACATTTGATGGTCTTGCTGCTCTTGCGGTAGTTTCGTTTACATGGCATCTTGCGAAACTGGTATGGTATCACATGACTGGACGGCGAACACAAGAGACAAACCCTAACGTGGAAATGATGACATGCATGTCATGTGAGTCATGACTCCATGCTACTCTCATGGTGCGCTCGCGGTCGTTTCGCTAGCTTCGCATATACCAAATTTGGTATTTCGGGACACGAATAGATGACGAAAGTGTATTACAGTTCCAAACATGATAATAACGATATGCGTGTCACGTAAAACACGACAGCATGCTACACTCATAGCGCACTGACGGCCGTTCCGCTAGCCTAGCTCCATATATACCAAACTTGGCATCACGTGACGTGAATAGACGACGAAGGTAAATTACACGTGACATGGAAATAATCATGACATGGAAGCAATAGTACGGAATAATTTACGTCCGCCTCGTAACGTTGTGTCAATTTTAAAGTGACATATCAACCTCCCTCATTCGCGCTTCGCACATCATCGATTTCCACTGAACGTGGGATCTGCCCATTTTTTCAAGTAAGAGCGCTGCTGCAGCCATGACTGGCGTAGGAGCTTTTATGCAACGTTACAAGAGAAGCATATTAAACGCATAATTCAGCGAATTTGTGAGTAATATAATTTTTTCGCCCTCCTAGACAATTGCTGTCGCTGTTGGCAGATGGAACTGAACTCGATCGAGAGCTACCTTAAAGATTGCCATACAGCGGGCACGATTAGGTGATGAAAGTATGTCGAGGTACAAAAATTTATATCCTAACACCCATATGACGTCGCATTTTCATGCTTCATGAGTGCGGATGTTCACGTGTTTCTGACGCTGTCTTCTTTTTTTTCTGATATTCTTTCGCTCACTGGGCCTCGTTCACTTCTCATGCTACTTTTGTTACTTTTCGCATGACGCTCATTTCCTAAATTTAATGCAATAAAAAATTTATTCGTTCATATCTATTATTTATCGCTCCCATAGAGCAAGCCTCACCCCTCTTTTTTGTTGTTGTGGTCATCCTTTCCTCTGCAGTCGCCGCGGACTTATCTGAACGGCGAACAAACACGTCTCGGGGATTCCGGTGTCCTGGAGTACCACGTCTGCCGATCCTGCCGTCGGCGAAGCATTGCGAGAGTTTCTCGAACCGACCGTTGCCCGGTAATGATAACAGATGCGGTCGAAGAGAACAACTTCGCGAAAGCTCGCTGCCCGATAGTGCCGTCACTGTAAATAAAAATGTCCTCCTCTTCGAGAGCCCTCGCTAGGCGTCTAAGCCCACGAACAACGAGCAGATAAGAACAAAAAAAGGTAGTTGGAGAAATGGGCGAAGGCCGGAGTAGAGAAAGAAACATGGATGCCGGCGGCGGCGGCGAAGTGAGAGGAGCGAGAGACAAACGATTCGAAAAGATGATAGAGAGAAGAGCGTTATCGCGACGACGGGGCCAGAGCTGAACGAGGTGGCCGGCCAACAGTTGGTTCGAAAAGAAAAGTCCCAACCGAGCGAAAGGCACGAAGAAAGGAAAAAAAAGGCGCTTCCTGCAGAAAACTGTGCAGCATAATAAATATAGGAGCGTGGTGCCATGCTAACGCGACAGCTTTTGTATATATATATATATATATATATATATATATATATATATATATATATATATATATATATATATATATATATATATATATATATATATAAAGACAACAAACTGACGAAACGCTATTTCTTTTTAGTAACGGTTCGGCAGAAGGGCCTCCTATTTGTTGTAACAGTCCCCTCTGCATTACACAGGGGAGTGGTAGACGAGAAATCGCACAAAAAATGGTGTAGTAATGTAATACAACAAAAAAAAATACAGTAATGCAATGAAAGAACAGAAAAGCAACAGAAGTACATACAAAGTAGTTAGGAAATGCCCGCTAGTACTAACATGAACGAACAAGGTAAGATGACATTATTCATGCGTATAGAATTTTAGCTAATTTGTTATTAAAAATGAACAGCAAAATCAATAAAAAGAGCACGTTATTTTTCTAAGTTAGAAATGTCACCTACAGCCTTGCGAAAAAGTTTTTTATCAGTGATGACGACTATGTCATAGGGAAGGTGGTTTCATTATCGATATGTTTTGGGGAAAAACAATGAAAGAAAGCGAAATTATTTCCTGTCTGAATGCTGACTTCGAAGTTATTGTCGATACAGTGCGATAAGAAATAAATCACTTCGAGACCTGAATGATAGAATAACTTATAAAACAAAGTTAGGCGGGACATAGGTTTGCTTTCATTGAAGATATGCTGGAAGGGCTGTTATAGTTAGAATAAATAAATTGAACTGAAATATTTTGAACGAGTTCTACAGAAAAGTTGAGGTTGTCTTCGTGTGGGTCCTACATGGCTGCAGTTTAATCTAATTTGGGGCACACCAATGACTGATAAAGTAGTACTTTTAAGTATGATGGGGTGTTGGAAAAACTATGACGTAAATAACGAAGCGGGCTGTTAGCTTTGCTGATTATGTACTCAACGTTAAGAGTCCAAGTTGGACTTGAAGTTATATGAACGCCCAAGTATTTGTACGAATTCACAGTGTCTAAGGGGCTATTATTCCAATGGTATATTAGAATGGTTGTAGAATTTTCATGAACCGGTAAATTTTTACATTTGTTAACATTTAATTGCACTCGCCAGGTCTCACGGCAATAACTTGTGTATTTTAAAGCTGATTGCGGAATAGACCTTATACAAACACCTATACTTGCAAAAATACCATATACAGGCCTCATGTCAGGCAAGAAATAACGTTAACCGATATCTGGGATCACGTGACAGAAGAGTAAAATAACAACCATGGTGATCATCGCAGGATGCTGATTGTGCAGCGAGTGTATGGTTTAATGCTTCCCACCCACTGTGAAAATGCTCAGACATAATTCTTTGTCGTCATCAGCCACATGGAGCATCAACGAAGTCCATGAAATACCTTAGAGAAGCGTAGCTGGTACCTCGTCAATCGGCAGACGGAACAGTAATGGCGTATTGCGTGATGTACTGTATACTTCACAAATGTTATCATTTACGACGTAGTCGATCCATTGCGCAAAACCATTACTTAAGAGTCAAGTGGCTTTGCTCCAACACGAAGGTGCGCTCAGAATTCGCACGAAGTGTGATTCTCGTCAGTTGAAATGAAATTCGGAGTCTACAGTTTATTTTGTGAATGCTAATATAGTACCATTCAAATTCGACATAGTGTGGGCATTTATAAGACACTTCTTCATCGCCTGTACATAAACATCATCACATCATGGTACCTTCACGGTCTATAGGGACACATCTCAAGTTTGTTCTGTGCATCGGATGCGACTGGCTTTGCCATTTCTTCTAATAATACAGGTGTGTAAAGTACTACGTGGAGTTGCACTGACCCATCTGCTTATTTATTATCCCATATCTTCCCTTAAACACGTTTTAGCGTTTTCCAAGCGGTAAAATTCAATTAAATTTAACTTTATTATTTATTCCACTACAGACTAAAAAAGACATCCGGGGCTAAAAGCTGCCGTTAGCAGCTTGACTTGACCCAAGAGGCGTTCGTTGTACAGGACGGTGCGAAAGCCATAAGCATTTTGGTAGTAAACAAATTTGACACTGAGATGCATGATTTACTAGGGCACGTTGGACATTCAACGGCACACATATTTGCACGAATAGCGAACCACCCAAACAAAACGTGATCATTTGATATGAATAGTTATGCATGAATATGCGGTGTAACTGCTTACATGCTAGCGAATTACATCATCAGTTTCTTGCGAGATAATTCAGTAGCGTGAACACGAGTGTTTAACATTTTTTGGCAAACTGTGTTCGATGCACTGTAGTATAGTCCTTGCATTGTATACTGAATGGATCTGGAAATACACCGCTACGATGCCGGACGTCGCAGCGCAGAACAAGTTCGGGGGAGCACCAGGAGAAGCATCTCCTAATGGAAGCAGCTCTTGTCGTCTCTTGGGAGACGAAGTACTTCCTCAGCCCAGATGGAGCCCTTGTTTCTTGTACATACCTTTTTTTTTGTCTCATCCACTAGCCCCTTCGAGCAATGCGATGGTTTTTGCCTCGAACTGGTCGAGCTCGCCTCTCCTCTTCGGCGTCGCGCTCGCTTTTTCGTAGCGCGTCTCATTTTCTGCGCACATGTTTCCCTTCCCGTGTCTCGCTTGCTTTTCGATCTTCTTTTTTGGAGTGTTCTCTCTCGATTCAACGTTAATTTCATTTTTTCTCCCTTTTTGATTGCCCTAACTGGGACGATATGCAATCATCCTGGAGAGAAGGGAATGGGAGAGAGACGAGTTAATTAAATGGCCCCGACTTTTTAACCCTCATCCACGAATAGCAGCAATGTAGATAAAGTCACCGGAACAGAAGCGATGCGCGATGTGGTGCTCACTGTAAAATTAAGGGTGGTCGGTCACCCGCCGCAGTGGTCCACTTGTTCTGGTGCTCGAACTCTGTACCGAAATTCATGGGATCGAATCTCGGCCACGGCGGCTGCAGTTTCTATTGAGGCGAAAGTTCTGGAGTTCCGTATATTTGGAGTTTACGGTAAATAATCGCAGGTGGTGGCGATTTCAGGAGCTCTCCATTACGGCGTCTCTCATGATCATATCTTGGTTTTGGGAAGTTAAACTCCAACAAGTATCATTATTACGGTGGTCGATCTGCGCAGTCTTCTTAAAATAGATTCGGGGTCTCCAGGCCGTCGTCTAATTAACAGCGCGTACGTCTAATTAACAGTGCTGTTGCAACTGGCGAGAACGACGCTATTTTTTTTTGTCTACTAGTCACCTTTTTTTTTTAACTACTCTGAACAGTGCAAAGCTGAAAGTGACAGTTTGGGTAGACTGCGGAACCGGAAAGACAACTGTAACAATGTAGACTTCTCCAAAAATTGCGAGAACCAGTGGAAGCACACACGCAAACTGCTTTAGCCAAACAGCAGTCCATAAAAAAAAAAAGGCATACCTTTTTTTCTGGACTGTAGTATGGCGAATTAATTGCGCGTGCGAATGAAATGAATCACGTTATTCATTTTCAACACATGAGTGGGACTGTTTTAAACCTAATGCACTCTAACTTTCCATCCATGACCATCCTGCAACCATAAATATCGATCACCGACATTTCTTGTCGTACATAATCACCATATTGTTTATAACTTTTTGTACAGGCACCTAAATGGACCAACAACAATTTTTATGGTGCCTATTTTTTTTAGCGCGAGCCCCACCGCAGTGTTTTAATGGCTAAAGTATTCGGCTGCTGACCCGCAGGTCGCGGGATCGAATCCCGGCTGTGGTGGCTACATTTTCGATGGAGGCGTAAATTCTGTAAGCCCGGGTGCTCAGATTTGGGTGCACGCTAAATAACTCAAGGTAGTCGCAATTTCCGGAGCCCTCCACTACGACGTCAGTCATAATCATACGGTAGTTTTGTGACGTTTAACTCCACACATCTCTCAATTACCGCGGGTAAACTTTAACCGTCAGTGAGTGTGATTCTTGAATGGTATAAAGAGGAAAACAGCGCGATTCACTTGTAATCAGTGTTTTTCCATCTGTAGCGAATACTGCAGTCGTATGCTCACGTGCTTCAAACGGTGAGCATGTGGGCGCCCGCAAACATTGCGTACTATGTAAATTACGTATATTACGTATTATGTATATGTGAATTCCACGCGCACACACCATCCATGGCTTGACTTGGTCCACTGGCGGCTGCGATAGCAGCGCCGCTTTTCACCGTGCTAGTCTTTTTACGTCGTAAGCAGCAGAGAATCGAGTGGGTGCTCGATACTAATATACATGATCTGATTTTGAAGTACTGGCACGCACGACAGCATCAGACTACGCGACCGCGTTCAGCAAAGTGATCTACTCCATGTTCCACGATCCAGCTTCAAGGCTCTTCCACTATGCCGCGCAACAAAGCGGTTGATTTGATTGATTGATTTGTGGGGTTTAACGTCCCAAAACCACCATATGATTATGAGAGACGCCGTAGTGGAGGGCTCCGGAAATTTTGACCACCTGGGTTTCTTTAACGTGCACCCAAATCTGAGTACATGGGCCTACAACATTTCCGCCCCCGTCGGAAATGCAGCCGCCACAGCCGGGATTTGAACCCGCGACCTGCGGGTCAGCAGCCGAGTACCTTAGCCACTAGACCACCGTGGCGGGGCAACAAAGCGGTTTCTGATAATGTTAAGCATGGTATAACAATATAAACCTTATAGTCACAACGCGAAAAGAATGCTGCAATATAATACTGTATTTGATGCTCTTTTCATTTATACTACGACCTAATCGAACATTCTGGCCTCTCCCTTTAAATACAATATACGGGAGCAATATTTCTCGCGTTTTGTTTTATTGACGTAATCTGGCTTTGGTGCACAAAGAATCTTCACCCTAGATGGACATGTCAGCCTTGAATGATACACCGACAATTACCTCACCTGACCGTGTTATTGCAGAAAAAAAATGCTTTTGTTGGTGCGTATTTAGTATAAAAAGAAGTGCGCCAACTGGAATAAGGATAACGAAATATAACGATCACTGTTCTGCGAGGAAGCTTGATTTGATCAGGAGTGTTTGTACACCTCCAACTTCATCCGTTTTCAAAGAGCCCGCGTTCCAGTTCATTTGCAGTTTGCGCTACTATCAGGAAAAATTTAGCCGAAACCGTCGACCTTGAACAGGGCAGCTAAACAAGACAACACGTATAGCAAGGCACAACAGTGCGGTTTTTGGAGAGCCACCGTGCTAGTGCTGTTGTTGTTGTGACGCACTAATATAGAGCTTTTCTTTTTTTAACTTGAGCTCCATTCCTCATCTTGCATACCTGTTAGACATAGCCTCTCACAATCTATGCCGTCAATCTCTTTTGTGTAGCATGTTTATGTTCAGAGGGCATTGTTATTCATTTATTTATTCCTAAAAGTCTGCTCTTATGGCGCAAAAACTTTTTTTATTCAAAAGCAGCACGTTCATGGCTGAGCAATCGGATTGACATTTCAATGCCCATAAATATCGGTGAATGATCGCGGTTCTTCATTTGCCGTGCCTTTTAAAGCGCGGCGTAATGGGTGCTTGCGATACTCCAGATGAAGTGGCCCATAGCATTTCAAGGAGCTGGCGTTTTCAGTACCTTTTGAAGTGAGAAGCGCATTTGGCTTTCAAGATTCGTTTATTATCTGTGAAATGGCTTCAAATTTGATAATAATAAAAATGATATATGGAGTTCTATACGTTTCAAAACTACTTCTTTAGAATATGAGATGTGCCGCGGTGCAGGGCTCTGAAAATTTGGATCGTCTAGTGTCCATTTGCGTGCACTGTCATTGCACAGTGCACTGGCCCCTGCCATTTTATCTCCATCGAAATGCGACCGCCGTGGCTTGGATCGAACACGTGACCTTGAAGTCAGCAGCCGATCATCGTTACAGCCAGCGTAAGTTCCACCAAGGCGGACTTCTGATTTGATATTTGCTTTTCCTTCGAGTGCACGATGCCTACCTCTTAATCAAGTTAAATATGATGTTTAGTATCTATATCTCGAGGGAGGACACTTGCAAGGGATGAATCTTCCCCCCCCGCCATACTGAACACGAAAAGGTGAGGACCCTGCCCCCCCCCTCCACCTCCCTCCATGACCTCTCATGATTTACTTCGCTGTGGGCTTTCATGAATGGATTCTAACATTAAACACACATTTACGAAATCACACATACATCAAAGTGCATCACGAAAACGAATGATGAAGTTCATATATAGCACCTAAACTTGAACATTATGTTCATTTATAAACTGTGACAGTACATTGAACCAACACAGTTTGAAGGTTATTTGTCCATGCAAAAAAAACTTTTTTCAATACTATGTTTTAATAAACACCCCATCATTGCAAATAATGCTACAGCCGACCATACTCAACGCAAAAAAAAAAAACAGGAGACCACATCGTAAAACGGGATTATTTTGCATCGCTGATGTATGAACTCGGCTTTCACTGCGACAACCGCTGAATACCAAATGCTTTGCAGTTTTAATGCTTCGTTGTTTTTGAGCCGCCAGCGAAACCTACACGAAGCCTTCGTGTATTCGCTCCCCATGTTCGTTTCGTGGTCTAAGCATTCGCTCCAAATCAACAATTATATCGGGAGTTTTGAAAGCCCAACATTTCGGATTAGCGCAGCATTCGCTCCTAAGAATACGGCGTGCTGTGAGTGGAAACACAATGACGTTCAATAATCAACGAATCCCGGCAGGCTGGTTCCCGCCGAGGAAGCTACCGTATTTACTCGCCTAACTTGCGCCCTTGTATAATTTGCGCGCCCCTAATATTTTGCTGGCTTTATGAAAAAAAAAATTAACTCGCATATTTTACGCACCCCGACCCGCCCGAGCCGGCTCACCGGCTTGCGCACGAGAAGACTTTGGACGTTTTGACGCCTTGAGCGGGCGCGCCTCCTCGAGCAGCCGAACCAAATCAAGCGGGCTACGAGTGCGAAACCCCTATATCGGAATAATAAGGGTTGCAGCGCGAGCACGAATGTGCTAGAAGAAACAGACGAAAGTCGAGGTACGGAAGGCAAAGAGGACAACACGAGCGCTGTTTGGGCTAGTTGGTCTGAATTCATGATAATAAGGGTTGCAGCGCGAGCACGAATGTGCTAGAAGAAACAGACGAAAGTCGAGGTACGGAAGGCAAAGAGGAAGCAGCGCTCGTGTTGTCCTCTTTGCCTTCCGTACCTCGACTTTCGTCTGTTTCTTCTAGCACATTCGTGCTCGCGCTGCAACCCTTATTATCATGAATTCAGACCAACTGGCCCAAATCGCCATTCTTCTTGAATGCATCCCTATATCGGAGGACTTTCTCTGAACTAGGGTCCCTAGAACACCGTACACACCGAAACTGCTCGAGAGAAAGAGAGAGAGAGAGAATAAACTTTTAACTGCTCGAGCGTTTGCCTCTCTCTCCATATCTCTACCATGACCATGAGAACGTATGCTCGCGTCATGGCACGGACAACTTTGTGCATGGGAGGAGTGCGAGCACGTGATGCGCTAGAGTGCCTCGATGCTCAATGGCGCGCCAACTGTTCCCCTCGTTCCCCGCGTTCGCCCTGCAACGCACACTTGGTTGATTTCTGAAGTTTTAGGTTTCGCTATCCAACCGTATAGCGTTTTTACTGTTCTCTTGCGATGGCCTACGGTAATCATATATATACACGACAAAATTCAAGCTCACTGTTGTGAAGTTTGCCGAAGAAAACCAAGCACTTCAGCGTGAACTTCAGCGCCAGCACTTCAGCATGAACGACTGAAAATAGCGCTAAGAAACGGGGACACAAGAAGAGGACACACGGCACAGGCGCCTGTTAGCGCCTGTGTCGTGTGTCCTTTTCTTGTGTCCCCGTTTTTTAGCGCTATTTTCAGTCGTCACAATGCACCAACAAGCCCAAATTTCGACAGTGTTCAGCATGAACTTCAACGTGCGACGGTCGGCGCGATCGGTACGGGAGAAGGCAAGTTCGTGCTATATAATACAAGTTTTCTACCGTTTAAGAAGGAGGACTTATCAATTATATGCGAATGTTTAGGTCCTCCGATGTCGCCGTGTTGTGGGACCTAGTTCCTCCCTGCATTGTCGAGAAGAGCACCAAGGGGCATTCGAACACTCTCGACAGAACCGAAGACGATGCGTTTTGGGAGGGCGGGGACAGCGGCCGAGACGATAACTCTCAATCGGAACTTTCGATCAGTGACTCGCGTGTTACCGGATCTGACTGGTTAAAGGACGTGCTAATTCTGCTCAATTAACAAGTACACTTAGTTTGTGCTTCAATTTATTACCTTTAGTGTATATACTGCGTGCGTTGGGTCTATCGCACATTATGTCGAATGCGTTCGCAAAGTACCCGCGTAATTTGCGCACCCCTTTTCCGGAGCCCCAAAAATAGCAGAAAAAAAGGGCCCAAAATACGCGAGTAAATACGGTATGTCGAGCGAGGAATCGTAGGCGAGCCGTGAAAGAAACGCGGGGCGCCGGTCGGCGCGGCGGCGAAGGGGATTAACCAAGCGGATTAGACGACGCCCCAGGGAACCCGACTCGCTAATCCTTTGCCGTATGCTTTGCGCCACAAAAGCGCGAGTCGTGTCCGGCGTAACGGTCGATATAAACGGGAACAAAAGGAACTCTGGGTCACGCTTCTGTGGAACTATTTGCGAATGGAGATATATACGTCTAACAAACGAAAATTATTCGTTATTTATTAACTCACGTTGCGACCGATGCACTGGTATGCATACTCCTCAGAATGAGAGTGCTAAACGTAATAAAATTGATTTCGTTGGCAGAGGAGCTCTTAGGTTGGGACACCCTCACTTTAACGCAGATTCCCGTTGAAATCTGGTTCGTTTTGCTGTTAATTGTTTTAGTGGCATGTACATCAAGGAATAACACTCCCGGCGTTTAATTTTTTTTATAGTTCTTGTGTGGTGTGGTTCTACAGCTATGTTTTCTTTGGCACACTTCACTACGCCGGGTTTCAATTTTATCTTCCATAAAAAAAGGAGGAAGGCCCGAAGAAACAGTGGCGATTCTCCCTTGACGAACACTCAGGGCTCCTGTACAAGGCATACAGCAAGGAGACATTCAATACACACACGTACATATAGCGTATTAAGTATCAAAGGAAGTAAAGAGAATTAGCAATACTAATAGTAATGAGTTAAACAATACTGCTCTAATAGCTGTATTCAATACTTCGTCTTTTGAAGCTCTCATGTTCGTCAAGCTATGTCCTTACGGTGCCTGGTGACCTAGTTCGTGACCAGCTACCATCCCGCTTTCGGCTGCCTAAGAATAGAAAATCCTCCGCGACGAAACGGTAAAACGAAAAAAAAAAGCAGAAAGGAAAGCAATAGCGGTGTTACGATTGATCGAGAAATCGGAACGAAATAAGAGCAGCCTAACACCTTTTATTTCCTCGAACACACAAGCATAAGCCAAGGATGGAGACAAGCGCGAGTTTCAGCTCTCCGCGACGCCGCATAAAAGTTAGGTGGCGCGTCATTCGCGACGCTAATCCCGTAATCTCCTTAGCTCGGGCGCCCTCATTGGTTGGCACGGTTGGCGCGTGAGAACCTCCACGCAAAGGGCTACTGACTTCTGTGCCTTAATTCTTTTACGAGAATGGTGCAACATTGTGCGATGCTGCGAAGGCTTTATTCACGTATTACAGCAGCCACAAAAGTTTTCTTTGGCTTGACACTGTCTCAAAATTTATGATGTTGTCTGCTACTAAGAACGTTGACATGATTGTGCGTGTTTTTTTTCACTAAGCGGAGTCCACGTGTTTTCTTACGGTGTAATTTGCATGCGTGCTTTAGAAGTCGTCTTTTTAAAGCTCTCACATTGCGAGAAAGACATCTAGGAATCTTGGGTTTGTATTCGTGCGTCAAGTGTTGACCAGAATATCATACTTAAGCTCCGAACGTGGACAACAATGGAAAGATTCCGTGACCTGCATTGGAAGTATAAGCTACATTTCTGAGTTGGGCGCGAACTTTTGATTGCATTTACAGGGCTCCAGAAAAGGACGGTCCTTAATCTTGTCCCCATGTTTTGTCTAAGAGAAGTTAAAATTTTGTGATGAATTATTGTTATCATCATGCATCTGATTCTTCTGTAATGTTCTAGTTTCTGGAAAGGAACACACAACAAATACATTGTACGCACTCAGAGAGCCTACTGTGTCGAAGACAAGGCAGACTTTACAAACAAATGCAAATCGCCTGGTAAAGGAATCAAGGACACCATATGAAGAAGAAATACCCCGAAAGTGAAGATCTCAAGCCCAGTGATTCGTATCCGTGCTAACCTTACATAACGAAAAACAGTTGTAGATATTTTAGTGAAGGCTACAATAATCAGTCTTGTTATTACAATAAGGGCTAGGTCACCCATCATTTGATTCATTGGTGCTGCTTTGAGGTTAACGCCAAAAAAAAAACCCAAAAGGTTTGGGCCGCACTCAACGCACTTCGTGGCATATAGTGGTATGCATTGCACGTAACTTTCGGGACGTGCTGTAGTAGCAACCTGAAAAGCAGCTGCCAGTGAGTGCAGACCGCCATCCGGCATAAGGGGTCGAAGGCCGTTCATTGATTCGGGTAGCGAGCGCAAGTCGGTCATGCCAGTGCTATCCAAGCCGACGAGAGTGACACAGCATGACGGAGTAGTCGGAAATGCAGCCGGCGGCAGAAACGGGCTGATGGAATTAATAAGTTCACAAGGATCGAATGGAGCCCGTTGGTGTAAGCGGGCTAACTTTGGTATTATCGGGAGTGGCCTTCGTGCTGCATTGAAGTGTTATAGTAAATATGAAGTAGATTACAATAGGAGTCTTTCAGGGCAAAATTACACCCCATCCCACTGTAGGGAACCATATGGGGATGCGAAGCAGCACTGGCGTTCACTTGTGTTTGCATTTGTGTGTCTGTATGTTTTTATGCATGCTGCATTTGTCTGTGGCGGTATGTATATGTTGCGTACCACTTATGTTATTCCGCCCTCTAATTTGCGTGCATTACCGTGTGTCTTCCGCAAAGTGAACACCGAGCGCTGCTAGGAGAGTGAAACGGCGCGAGCGAGCGCAGCATTATATACGAGCGCACAGCTGTGGCGGATAGAGAGAAACGAGAGAGGAGAATCAACGCTCTTCCAACTTCTCCCACCTCCTCACGCTCATCTGAGGAGAGGGGGAGAGTTGGCGCATGCGGAGTTGAGGAGCGGACGGCGCCGAGGGACGGACACAGCCCGGAGCAAAATCTGCTTCGCATCTAAAATTCAACGCGCTCCGCTTCGCGGACACCAATAAAACAGCGAAGCTGGCTGCTCTCCCTTGCTTAGGCTAACGCATTTCTATGTCTTGCAAGTCTTTCACATATGTATCACTGCGCCTAATTGAACACTCTTTGTTAAGATTTGATGAGTTAGAATAGCCACGCCCTGTTACCGCAGAGTATCACGTGACAACTCGTGTAGCTTTGCTGAAACGCACTGTAATTTTTCACTTCCTCGCAACTCTTCACAACTACGTTTTTGTTTTTATAGGATTTTAAAGGGCTTTTATGTGTAAAGAGTGCATTTATAAATTTGTAATTATTTCTTATCTTTTCCACGCCCTACGTCTACACTTTGTATATTTCACTGTATTGAATCTATGTATTTATGCTCTAGACACACATGCTGAGTGTTGTGCATTATTGTGGTCTGGGCGGGGATCGGTACATTGTCAGGCATTCAGTTGCCTTTTCACCACCCCTTTCTATTCAACCACTGGATAAGTGATGTATGTTTAAAACTATGATGATGAATAAACTTCAAACTTCAAACTTCAGTATTGTGAATTCGGTAACGCGCATTTCATTTTGTTGGGCTGACAGTTGTCTTCTTTTCAGTCGAAGTTGTGTGTAGTGGAATTTGCCGAATTTTCGTTGCAGATACGTGTTTGTGATGCTGATAGTTTTCTTAATGACTGCGAAGATTTCTGTGGCACATACGCGTCTGTCGGGTCGGCTGTCATCTTATCTTACTAGCGTTTCTACGAGTGTTTCATCTCATCTTTTAGTACGCCAGTGTCTAGTAGTGGTAGCCCCGTCGCGGTGGACTAGTGGCTAAAGTACTCGGCTGCTGACCCGCAGGTCGCGGGTTCGAATCCCGGCTGCGGCGGCTGCATTTCTGATGGGGGCAGAAATGTTGTAGGCCCGTGTGCTCAGATTTGGGTGCACGTTAAAGAACCCCAGGTGGTCGAAATTTCCGGAGCCCTCCACTACGGCGTCTCTCATAATCATATGGTGGTTTTGAGACATTAAACCCCACATATCAATCAATCAATCAATCAATCAATCAATCAATCAATCAATCAATCAATCAATCAATCAATCAATCAAATGTCTAGTAGTGGTATTTACCCAATGCCACTGACGCACACCCGTCTATCACCACGTATTCCGGGCGTGAAAGACTGGACCACGAAAGGCTTCGCTAATAAAACGGTGAAGCGGCGGAGTGTGCCGAACATTATTAGGACGAGAACATCGCTATAGAGATGGGACGGCGAGAGAACCAATGGCAAGGCACGTCTGAATTTACTCGCGTGGACCGCTTAGTGGGCACATTTAGGGGAGCGTACGTAACGAGCCTACGTACGCAGCACGGCTATGGCAGAGAAGTACGCATGCGCAGTGCGTAACGTTTCTATTCCATAGATGCGTGGGTATGCTTGAAAAAAAAAAATTGGCCCCGAATCTGTATGTTACACTGCAAATGTCGTCGAAAGACGATAGTGTTGCCTCTGGAGAGAGTGGACAAAACGTTTATTTGACGTTCTGAGCAAGAAAATCGTTGAATGGTATTCTGGAGGCGCTGCGTTAGAGTCCCTCGAGCGTGCAGCGGAAGCAAACGAGCCCATCGAGGCACGTTAGACACGAGCGCCATCTGGCAGTTATCTTCGAAAACGAAGGCGTGCGCACCCGCGGAGAAAGATGCGCGCCTGTCTCGGAGGTGATAAGATGTAGAATGCAAAGCGACGGACGGGTGCCACCGCCGTGTCGTCTTAGCAAAGCGTTAGAAACGCTTACATTTTTGAGCATCGCGTTGCACTGTCAGCGCAGCGCGATAAACGCTACAGACCATATAGTTAGTTGTGTGTGCCTCTTCTAGTATAAAGGCACAAATACAAAAGATTGATGTATTGTTGTGGTGCCTAAGACATGCGCAATAATTGCTTCTTAATTGACAATCGCACAACTATGAACGCTGAACCTTGAGCAATTTATGTGGGCGCTGCAGATGGGGTCGGCCGTTTGGTGTCGTTTAAGGTATCGTTAAGGGTGGACAGACAGACAGACAGACAGACAGACAGACAGACAGACAGACAGACAGACAGACAGACCCAAAATTTTTCCGTCGAAGGTCCCCAAGAAAGACTATCGTCTTTAAGTGGAAAAATCGGAATGAAAGAAAAAAAAACGCCTATTAAAAACAGCGCACGCAGACGTAACCATTCGTAGTTAGCGCTACGGATGGTTGCGTGAGCGTGCGCTGTTTACGTTCGCTGTTTACGTTCGCTGTTTGCCAACCTAAACAACCCTGGTTCGGTCCCCACTCGGCTCAAGATTCTTAGCGTTAATTTATTTATTTTATTTGCATCATTCTAGATTTTTACGTCGCGCATAATATAAAGATTTCTCGCTCGCAACCACCAACGCCGACGCCAATGCCGGAAATTCTGCGAAACGAGCTCTTTAACGCCATCGCGTTAATAAACGAAAGCCACTCTGCTATGCAGCTTCATCCACCTTGTCACCACTAGTGCACATGTTTCCTAAGTTCTTAAATTGAAAAAAAGTATATACAGGCAAAAAGCCCTATGTGGGCTGTCGCACAGTTTGCAAGAAGCGCAGCAGTGACTGCTTTTAATTTCTGAGCTCTGTACTATCAAGGTAAAAATAGAAATTGCGCTTTTCATGCACGCAGTGTCAGAAAAACGGACAAACATAAAAAATCACGCGTGATCCTGCGGAGCAAGTGAGGTGACGTACAGCTTTCCACGACAGTGTACCACAATGCGACGCACCTTCATAAAAAGTTCGTCACTCTCTTGTGACGAGGAGTCCCGGCACAACGGAGCAGAATGGTCTCTTTTGCGAAGTGCCCGCAATGTTCTTGTTTGATATTTCCACTGTAAATAATGATATAGGGAGTTGGACATGCCGCAACCACGACGTGATCATGAGACACGTTGTATTAAAGGGCTTCGCAAAATATTGACCATCTGGTGCTCTTTAACGCGCACTGAGATTGCTTGTACAGGGTCTGTAGCATTTCCAATGCGACCGCCATGGCCAGGATCGAACAAGGGACCTTTGAGTCACAAGTTCAGCACAGTAACCGGTATGCCACGGTGGTTGACTTGGCACCTCGATCTCAATGATGATTACTCGGTTTACGGAAGATTTCTGGATGCGGGAAGTTGTGGTGGCGGGGGCGGGGGTGAAACTTCACTACCCAAAAAGGGGTCCTGAAGGACACTCGGCTCGACTCCTGGTGCAGAGGGCATCTCCCACGCCGAGACAGAGAGTCCGAATCTCTTGCCCTACAATTTGTGACATAACCAACCACCTTTCAGGGAGGAGTAAAAGAAAGCTAATCAGCAAGTTTTGTTAACTATATATAGACACATCGATGTTACCTTAGGAGTGGTGAGGCAATTCCGCCTCGACGTATCTTTCGCGCGTGAAGACAATGGGTGGCCTGGTTGAGATGCGGTAAAACCTCGGTCATAAGCGAAACGCTTCCTATCTTCTAGCCGCATTTTCTTCGGGCCTATTCAACACCCGCTTCTACTCTCACCAAAGGGCTTTTGTGCGTAGAACCTCCTCGGTCACTACGACCAACAGGGGCAGGAGCGTGAGGAAGATGAGGAAATAAGGGAAAACCCAATTTGTTCCGCGTACCCGGAGCAAAGAGGGATGCCCCGGCATGTCGCTGGCCGGGGCTGGAGCAAGAATGCCGGAGACAGCAAGACGGGTGCCATACCTTGTCCGCTTCGAGCTGGTTGTCGGGCGGAGTTATTCTCATCGACGCGGAGAAACGCGTACGGAAAGAGCAAATGAGATTAGGCTTATCAGCTCTACCGCGAGTTCGGGATGTGCGAGGAGCGTCTACTTCAGAGCTTGCGCGAGAAATGAGGCGGGGGGGGGGTGGGGGCTGGAGGTGAGGGGACGAGAAGTACGGCGTTCCATCTCTCTCGCCGCGAGCGCGAGCATGGCTCGCCAGTCCCTGGCTCTCATCTCCGTGACGATCCACGTGCGCCTGGCGGGTTCGCGGACCTGGCCTCTGTTTCCCCGAAACGTCAGTAATCACGCTGTCACCTGGTGAATGCATCCCTGCAGACTGAACCGATAGTGTGGCAAACGTACGAAAGAGTTCCCCGGCGTTTGGAGCCTCGGCTGCGTGACACATCTATAGCGACGGGTGTCCTTTGCCCCAAGCGCTAATGAAGTTGAGATGTTTGTTGGCAAGTTCCAGTTAATTGAAATTAAGCTACATAGTGATAGGTCCGCGTAGTCAACTGAGGGCATGTGAAAGGCTCTCTAGCGATACTTGCCAGATCTGCCTCAACGGAGTGGGGTTTTCTGTATTCCCCAGCTCTATCGGTAGGCAGACGACAGGACCGAATAGTGGGTAGGTAGGAAGGGTAAGGTCCTTGCTTTGGCTTGGGGCCTAGTTTATTTGAGCTGATGACAAGTGAGTGCTTGCTTTTGGTGCAATCTCAATAAAATGACCGTGCTGCTGTGCCAGCTCTGGGCATGCCGGGATGCTTAGAAAGCCTGGGCGCTTGCGGGTAATCCGCTTTGGAATGAAAAGCAGCATGAGTGCGAATGGCTGGTGGCATCGTGCACTTCTTATTCCCCTGCGCATGTACACACCTTGTTCACTGCTACCGAGTGTAGAGGCAAAACTCAGTTTATAACTGTAACTATGTCCTAACCACGTTGGCTCGTGGCAGAAGTGTCACCCGAGCTAAGTTCTGTCGCGCCGTGTTCACACTCGGGCTTTGCTCCACAAATTCCTTTCCCCATTACGCGATCATCCTCCCCGGCGCAGTTCAAACAATAGGTGCAATTTACCTCCCCGGCGGCGGCGGCCAACATCAACCGACGTCAAAGCCGGAAGCTTCCGCCAAGATCACAAAGGAAGCCTAAACGCTTTTTGAATGGGCCAATCAGGATGGCTGATTTCCTCCCCCTAACGGCACTTCACGGTACGACGGGTGAGACAGGATGCTCTTCGCCCCAGTTTCATCCCATTTTTTTTTCTTTTTGAAAAACCAAAGCGTAAGGACTTTTTTTTTGTTTCGTCTTCCCCTGACACCTCTTCCGTGACACCCCCCCCGTTTTACTTTCGTTTGCTTACCACGCGACAATGTCTCCCCGTTCACTTGTGGAAAGAGTTCCATCCGGGTTCTTTTTTTATACCCCACTCGTGACGTGGCGGCAGTGTGCCGGGTTATGAATGACTCGGATGGGATTTATTACGACGCAGATAGCGCTTATAGCACCGACCGGCGGTGGAAACTACTGTGACTTTTTCTCGCTTACTTTTTCTGTGCTGTTTGTTTATTCCGAACAGGAACTCACAGTCAACAGTAGGCGACGAACAATGCCTGTTTTGCCGATGTTCTTGTTAACTTTGTACATATTTGAACGTTCTAAGCTGCGGTGGCTGCATTTTCTATAGAGGCGAAAATGATGTAGGCCCGTGTGCTCAGATTTGGGTGCACGTTAAAGAACCCCAGGTGGTCGAAATTTCGGGAGCCCTCAACTACGGCATCTATCATAGTCATATGGTGGTTTTTGGGACGTTGAATTTCACATTTAAATAATCAATTATCGTATGTAAGTTCTATGGGGTATATTTACTTATGTGCGTTTCACTTTTATTAGACCATGCATTTTTTCTTATTGTTTCAGGATGGAGGCCTGACAAATACATACTCCTTTTTTTGTTCCTTAGTGGAACACGAAAGATTCTTTTTGTCAGAAGTCTTGTTGGAAAGTAGATGAGTTGTCATCATTATTATATTGCAGGTTACATATTGATGCCAAAACAAAACAAATTTAGATTGTGAAAGAGGAATCTGTACGGTTTCCGAAACGTCACTTTTTTTTTGTTTTGACATGGGTTCGTGGCCTGCTTTTTAACAATGCCTTTACATCGTAGACGGTGTTCCCTCGAAATATCGACTATATATAGGCACTGAGGTACCCATAGCGAAAGGTCAATGCAATAGTAAAAACAGTATTTGTAGTCAAGTACTGACACTAATTTTGTGTGTGCTTGTCTTGCTTTTACGCAATATCGTTTAAGAGCTCGTTTTCAATAAATTCTGGCGTCAGCGTCAATGTTCTTAACGTAGGCTGTAAACGAGAAATAATCTCGTCTGTAACAAAATAAAAGAGATAAATAAAATGAATAATAGAAAATTGCGGTCCGAGGGAGAATCGGAACCAGTCCGTCTGCGTGACATGCAGGTGTCCTACCACAGAGCCGAGTTATTGCTTTGTTTTATTAATGTACGGAATATTCAACTGCGAACTGTGCATAACAAGATTCGCCAGATTAGAATTGTTTTAACGTTAACAACTTTCCCATTGCTCGAAATAGTGCGAGGTATTTAAAAAGTCCGACACAAGCCTCCAGAAGGGTAAGCCACTCCGCAACGGGGTCAAAAATTTCAACAACTCAGCGCACTTGAGCAGCTTCTTCTCGGAGGACAGAACTCGTCCATCATAGTGGCTCGGCGTGTCTTCCAATCACGTGACTTTTCCACAGCGACTAAAGTCCGGATAATATAAACAGATCATATGACATATTATTCAAGGGGCTCTTCTTTAAAAGGAGGAACTTCATACCGTGAGCTGTGATAGGAAGTTCTTTTTCTGATTGTCTCTTTGGAATGTAAAAAAAAAATGAAGTGTGTCACTATGATGAATGACAGAATGCTCTATCGTCTCAGGTTGGTTGCCCATTTTCGGTGGAGGGGAAAATGCTGTAGGCCCGTGTTCTCCGATTCGGGTGCACGTTAAAAAACTCCAGGTGGTCGAAATTTCCGGGGCCCTCCACTACGGCGTCTATCATAATCATATGGAGGTTTTGGAACGTTAAACCTCACATCAATCAATATATTATTCAATTAATTATTTAAATAAATAACTAATTAATAATTAATCAATCAGGTTGGTTGCAGAGTATACAAGGTGAAACGGGTTCGAAAAAAAAAGGTTAATGTCGTGTAGGGAAAGGAGTCTTCCTAACCCACGTCATACTGCGTGGCAGCAGCGTAGAATCATACTAGGTGACGAAACATAGGAATTGTGCTACTTGGTTTCCCCCCCCCCCCCCTTTTTTTTTGTAGACCCTAAATCACAAAGTGCTCGAACATATGTTCGCGTCTTGCCCTGTGCGCCGCAGTGCACTCTCGGCTGATTCGCAAAAGTAAATCTTACGACGTAGTGAACAATTAACAACTGCACTTGCAGTAGAAATTCTATTTGTTCGTTTTTTTTTGCGGCACATCTTAACACCCGCACTTCGCACATAGCATGGTGCTCGCTAGTTCTAATTGTTGTTAATGTACTTTTATGAGAGCAAAAAACTTTGATTGATTGATTTGTGGGCTTTAACGTCCCAAAACCACCATATGATTATGAGAGATGCCGTAGTCGAGGGCTCCGGAAATTTCGACCACCTGGGGTTCTTTAACGAGCACCCAAATCTGAGCACACGGGCCTACAACATTTCCGCCTCCATCGGAAATGCAGCCGCCGCAGCCCGGATTCGATCCCGCGACCTGCGGGTCAGCAGCCGAGTACCTTAGCCACTAGACCACCGTGGCGGGGCAGAGCAAAAAAACATTTAAAAACGCGTAAACTTATGGGAAGAACTACTCATTCACCTGAGATTACTGAGATGACAGCCGCCTTCTCATTCTCTGTGCTGATACTTCTCTCCCTTCTGCGCCCCTTCCGAAGCGTAACGTATATAGTTTTGCGCTTCTCAGGGGTGGCGCCAGGATTTCTTTACAGGGGAAGGGGGGCACTTACGACAAGTGAGTTCTTTCGGGGTGCAGGAAGGCTGGGAACATATACGTTGCGTTTTGACTATGCTTACTTTGAAATTTTGTCGCAATTATATGAACACGTGGGGATGAGTTTGCACCCCCCCTCTTTGGTGACTGGGAAGGTGGCTATCCCCTGCCCCCTCCCCCTCCCCCCCACACACACCATGCGCATGCCTGTTCTAGCAATACTCTCTAAGGCTAAGGTGTCGTTTCATCACAATGCTTATGCCCCTCTGTGGTGGTCTAGTGGCTAAGGCACTCGGCTACTGACCCGCAGGTCGCGGGTTCAAATCCCGGCTGCGGCGGCTGCATTTCCGATTGAGGCGGAAGTGTTGTAGGCCCGTGTGCTCAGATTTCGGTGCACGTTAAAGAACCCCGGGTGGTCGGAATTTCCGGAGCCCTCCACTACGGCGTCTCTCACAATCATATGGTGGTTTTGGGACGTTAAACCCCACATATCAATCAAATTATCACAATGCTTATATTCAGATACTAGTAATACGCAGCCATCAGTTAGAAGCATTTAGCAGGGTAAACTTCAAGTGTGACTTCAGCATTCCATTTCGAACGCTTCCACAAAGAGCAAAATGTTTTGCTTTAAGAGGTAAGAGTCACGTCGATAACCATAGACAAGCATATTACTGTACCTTGATGCCTGAGGAATATTTGTAGACAGCAAGCATTTTTTCTCTCAATAGACAGTGATTCAAAGTACCTTTTCACGTTTCCATTTCATTGGCACGTTCTCGCACTCCATGCGCCAATGAACTACTTGTATGTGGAGCAACGTTTCTTAGCACTATCAGTTTAACACACAAAAAAAGTTAGCACTTGACCCACTGGAAATACTGTCACCTAAGCGTTTACAGGACATAGGCTCTAATATCGGCATACTTTTGCAGCGGTGTTGCGCACTTCGGGCATTGCGTCACTTTTCAACGAACTAAATACAAGCGTCAATTATGTACTTATTGAACAGAATCGAAAGTTGGGCTAGTTGGATATGCATGGTATAACTATCAGTTAAAGCGCACGAATAAACCCGAATAAACGAATAAATGTCCTCTCTTCGTTTCTGTTTATTCGTGCGCTTTAACTGATAGTTATACCATGTACTTATTCTACCAGACACCTGTTATGATAAAACTACAGCACTCTTCGATGGAGTGCGTGTGAGTAGAGGACAAATACGGATAAGCCGTCTAATGAGCCTTCTCCACTCCTGCCTTCCACCACTGAACCATGTTGGTCGCGATCTGTCGACGAGGCTAATTTTTTTCCCCCCCGGGGACACGACAACTTCTGCTCTCTTTTTGTTCAACGATGGCTGCAGTGATGGCGCATAACACTTACCGTCCTCCTCCTCGCTATTGCAGTCTACTTCCAGCAGAAACACCACCTTTTTTTTTGCTTGTCTTGTAAACAGAGCCTTTAACTGGCTCCACGTGCGTGTCATAAATTACCCTTGGCGACCATAATTAGGCGGGAATGAGATTATCGACCACGTTGTGAACGTCTCTCTCTCCCTGTCGACACGTCGTCGTCAAACGACGATGGGGGTTTTACTTTTTTTTTGTTAAGTTTAGTTCGATTGATTATTCCCACTAGGCGGGTAAATAATGGCTTTCGAGCGGCGCACTCACTTTGCCCGGAAGTAGGAGGAGGAAGTGGAGGGAAAGAGAGGAAGCCTAACGAGACACGCTTCCTGTTCGCTATAGGCTTCACAAGGAGTAGGTGGTTAAAGGCGCCCTGACACCAAATTTTCGATCGTGATCTGCGTTATGTGCTCCCAATCATTTCCTGGTTGAATGCTGGCTACATCCAGGAAACCGAACGAAAAGTGTCCGGTTTCCTGGCTATATCCAGCTCTTTAAGTGGGACCCGACTAAGAGTGGAAGGTTTAATCTTTGTGTGTTAATAAATATCTCGGCGAAATTTGGGAGTATTTGCTTTAACTTATAATTTAACATCTTTACGAACACGAGGGTGGTATGACAGTAGGGCAGCATTTCCACCCTCGCAAACCATGACGTAACTAGTAGCTTGCTGAGCGAGCGTCTGCGGTACGGCGAACAATCGTTACGACACAGTCTGCACTACGGCATCATGTGTGTGTGTGTGTGTGTGTGTGTGTGTGTGTGTGTGTGTGTGTGTGTGTGTGTGTGTGTGTGCGTGTGTGTGTGTGCGTGCGTGCGTGCGTGCGTGTATTTCTCTTCACACCACACCACAACGTACATGGCAGCAAGTATGGTATTTAAGTTCTCGCCCTTGTCTCTAAAGAGAGAGAGAGAGAAAGAAAAAAGGAAGAGCTTGTCAATGGAAAATGGACGTAAAAATGAAGGCAACAAAAACAAGTGCTAAATCCCAACTCCGGTTATTCGAAGTTGTTTTTACAAACATAAGCCCATTCAGCTACGTACGTGCGAACAATCCCTCGCATATGACAAAAAGACGTGACGTATTTGTAAGTGGAATTACAGTTCAGTCTCTCTGCACTTTCTGTTTTATCCCTAAGCTGGCACTTCCTGTCTTTTTACTATAGGCTAACACGAAAAGTTAACCATTATAATTTTAGCCGGTATAAACAATAAGTATAAACTAAAGAAAGTACTTCAGGCCACCTAAAGCAACTTCGTTGATTAGTCTACCGTCTCGCTGCGATTTGTAGTAAAAATTTAAAAAACAAGAAAACACGCATGCGTTCCCTTTGTGTGCCATTCAACTGGAAATGTAAAAAAAAAAAGTCGCATTCTCAGTTGAATAAGCTCAGGCTTTCGCCGAACACACTTTGGAATGCACAAAGTGTCCCTCAGTATTTTTTTTTTCTTTTTTGAGCATCTGGGACGCAGCAAACGTATCATGCGCCAATGCCCACGCTTTGACCTGGCAACGAATGTGGTAGCTGTCCTGAGCACTGGGTTCTTTTGCTCTTGCTTTCTCCGCCTTTTGGCCCCATGTGATGGTGATCGCATCCTGTCATCTGAATAGCAGTGAGGTGGAAAATCACAAAGTGACTCTGCAGAACGTGCAGGCCTGCACCGGTTCATTTCAAATCCAGCGCGCCATCCTAAACGGTTGATAGCAGCTCTAGTCTCTGTACAAAACAAAAAAGATAGATAGGATATTCGTACTTGAGAGGGGAGTTGTAACTCGCGCAATCAACAAAGGCAGACGAAGAAATCGTGCGTAAAGCTTGTACGTCTGCAGAACGGCATGCTTAATTTGTTCCACCAGTGGAATGTCGGACCGTTCTGCGTGTCGAGTTTTCGGCCCCCGAGCCTGACGCAGGGAAATTCCTTTTGTGCACCGGTGTGCCATTCGAACAATTAGCAGCACTGAGTCAGACACAATCCTTTTGTAGGGGACTCGGCCGGCGTGCGCAATATGCCTCGTACTCGAAGCTGCAAGCCCCGCAGTCGGGAGGCGAAAGGGATTAGCAGACCGTGAAAGTCTTTCAGAGGGGTTTGAGAACTGCCGCCGAACAATGGAACATTTTGTTTGGCAAGAGAACTCTAAGCCTAATGTACTGTTGCAGCCCGTAATCATTGCACTTGTTTTTTTTTTCTAAATGGCATGTGCTGCTGCTGCATTCCGGGGTTAAAATGACGACTCCTGACGAGAAAGATCGAGGAAAATGCTTGGGTGTAATTTGATGGAATCAGTATGCCCTCCATTGTAAACTTGCTGCGAGCGCTAAGCTCGGTATACTGCGCAGAAAGGTACAATAGTTGCACTGTTTAGTCTGAACGACATAAGTGTTTCTAAAACGCCCATGCGAGCGTGAATATTCTGAAGGCGTTCTTGAAGTTTGTGAATAATTTTGACACTCCTCTGTCTGTCTGTCTGTCTGTCTGTCTGTCCGTCCGTCCGTACGTCCATCCGTGCACCTGTCTGTCTCTCTCTCTGATCTATCTATCTATCTATCTATCTATCTATCTATCTATCTATCTATCTATCTATCTATCTATCTATCTATCTATCTATCTATCTATCTATCTATCTATCTATCTATCTATCTATCTATCTATCTATCTATCTATCTATCTATCTATCTATCTATCTATCTATCTATCTATCTATCTATCTATCTATCTATCTATCTATCTATCTATCTATCTATCTATCTATCTATCTATCTATCTATCTATCTATCTATCTATCTATCTATCTATCTATCTATCTATCTATCTATCTATCTATCTATCTATCTATCTATCTATCTATCTATCTATCTATCTATCTATCTATCTATCTATCTATCTATCTATCTATCTATCTATCTATCTATCTATCTATCTATCTATCTATCTATCTATCTATCTATCTATCTATCTATCTATCTATCTATCTATCTATCTATCTATCTATCTATCCGTCTGTCTCCAAGATATGCACCTTACAGGACCATAAGTCCGAAAGGTGTTTCGTGTGGAATAAGTGCTTGTTTTCAGCCAGCAGTACAGTATGTCAGAATGACGTTCTTCCCCAGGGAGAAGTGTAACTGTAAGGCAACTAAGGGAACATTGTCATCACCGCCATCTCTCCCGCATTTTGTCCTCAGTTTCGAGGCCTAGCCGTAAAAGCTCGCTCCCGGTTCAAGACAAGAGATGCGCCGAGCATGACGAGTGCCATCGTTGAACACGCGCCGCATTAATTCTTCTGGGACCAGACTCGAGATTACCGAACGAATGCCATACAAAAGAGAGAGAACTTCACGCAGACGATTCACCATTAGCAGCAGCCATTGCACGGCAAGCATGTGTGACACGCTTATTGCACGTTTGTGCACCAGCGTCGCGTAGACGACACTGCGTAGACCACCCAATCTTCTCGTCAGTGCAAGCCACATGACAATGCAAGCCACCTAAACTATGCGCGGGTGTGGTTGCGACCATGCGATATAATTTGTTTACTTAGGTGACAAAATAAGTGGTATACTAATAGATATTTCGATGAAGGTTCCTAGAAGATACTGTTCAATATGTATATCATTTTGGGTACCTGTGGCTGTGCTGTTCTTCTCGTTTATTTATTTATTTATGTATGTATTTATTTATTTATTTAATTCGCTCGCAAAGTTCATAAAGGCGTTACAGAGAAGTGGGGGGGGGGTGATACAAAATCAATAAAAATGCAAAAAGCAGTACATTGAAACACAACAAAATAATAAGAATGAATGTTCCTAGAATGCTGAGCTATTAGAGGTTTGCGACATAATCCGCAAGTGCAACCTTGAATAATGACGCGTTGTTGTCGCCGCTTTTCATGTCACCAACCAAGTGCCATGAGCAGAGGCGTGACGATGTCGACAGACGGAAGTTCTTTCGTCTCACTGAAACCACCCGCCGCTTCAGCAGTTCAAGCGATGGCGGAAAACGATGCATCGTGAACATGTCACACCTGAACGCACTCGCCGGGTGGCGTATACTGTCCGTCGGAGACATGATTGCACCTGAAATGTTCCTCTTGATCCGATTGTTCGTGCACTTGTAAGCGACAAAGTATCCCGCTGCGGTCGTCTAGTGGTTAAGATACTCGGCTGCTGACCCGCAGGTCGCGTGATCGAATCCCGGCTGTGGCGGCTGCATTTTCGACGCCGGAGAAAATGTTGCAGGCCCGTGTGCTCAGATTTGGGAAACGTTACAAAACCCCGGGTGATGAAAATTTCTGGAGCCCTCCAGTACGGCGTCTCTCATAATCATAATGGTGGTTTTGGGATGTTGAACCCCGCATCATTATGTAAGCAACACAGTGATAACCAGATCTGTCCTTCGAATACGTGGAGTTTTCTGCCATGACAGTCACTTTTTATCCGGAAGAGGTGCCTATTACACACAGTACATGCATGCATACCAAGTGTACATCTAAACGACACGTGCCGACCTAAACACGATGCTGAGAAAATACCTTCGACCCCTGCATGCAGATCACTCGAACAAGGGTGCTTCTGTGAAAAGGTGTAATGGCGTTACATTCTGGCATGCATCACCTTCGGCAGCTTTTAAGATGAAGTCATGTATATAGCTGTAGGACACTTCGTTTGTTTTCGAGCGAAAAAATGTGCCGTGGAGATTGGCCAAATTAAGCACCAACACTCCCCAGTGATTTACTAAAAATGAAGGAGGAAACACACAGGCAGGAAGCACAAATTAAGATCGGGCACGACGCGTCGAGCGGATGCGGGTAACAGGACAATACATGCGCGTTTGAAAAGGCCCATCCTAATGAAATGAAAAAAAAGAAGGAGATGCTAACACTGTATTCAAAAGGAGTTTAATGATTAGCTGTGGTTCGAAATTTGGTCTCCACTGCGTAGTGTGCTGAACAACCTCGCTGGTCATCGACCGTCGCAGAGTGGAATGGGTCCTCAAACTTCCTGCATTTGTCCCTTGAAAGCAAAGAAGAGACTGTTGTAGACTGCTTCGGTATTTTTCTGGATAAAAACAATACAATAGACCATTATAACCACTCGTCTCGGCTACTTATCGAGAAGTATAACATACACAACGAAGGCGCAGCAGTTTTTTTCAGGTGTTAGAGGGTCTGAAAGATCGAAGTCAGATGACGTAGTAAATGTTTTCACGTGTACGGAAGTCTCTCGATTTGGTGACATCAGTAAGTTGCGCCATATCTCAGTGGCGGCAACAGAATCCTGCCGTGACTGGATGATGATTAAAGTGAAAAAAGATCACCGCCCAAGCACTCAATACAGATAGTGAGCCAGCGAAAGCTGAAACATGCGGCTCCGGTGTTTAGCTGTGGGCTCAACTCTACGCTGCACTGAAGTCTTTCACAATTATTGGTTGCATGTTCGTGCTTCTTTATGAAGGTAAACACACGTTTGGCTTGGGTTTACCACACGGTTTCTTTCACGTGCCGCACATTGTGCCTCGCATGCGCCACAGTAAATAGGTGATAAAAAACAAGCTTTTGTGATGGGTTTGAGCGCTGGACGACCCACTCGTTACACAATTCGCATTGTGCGACGCCTGGTTGTCCCGTTCATAATTCAAAAAGCTTTACTGCTCATATTAACGCGATTCATTTCCCGACATCCAGCCTGCCTAAGGTGAGTTTGGAAACGTGTTCCAAGCACTAGCGTGGCTTAATGGTAGAATACTGGGCTCATATGCAGCGGATCCGGGTTTTCGAATCCGATTGTGTCCTTGATGTTTTTTTTATTTACTGGGTTCCTCTCTTATTTCTTACGATACTGGTTACGAACACCGGCGGCGGCGGCGGACAACTATACTGCACTGCACGTGACCCGTGTTCTGATCTCAAAACAGCATTCGCTGTAATTGAGTTCTAGCATAATGTTTTGTTGGTTCTTCGCTCTATAATACCCGCGGCCGATTGCAGGACTCAGATTTTTTCATCAGACGTATCGCATTGGGCTGTTTCTCATCGAGTCACGGCTTGGATTTTCGGGCAGCGCATATTTATTGCGCGGAGTTGACCTGACGCCGCTCCGGCAAAGGCCGCTCGCTTTGTTGTCGCGAAAACCGGCATCTCGCCGTCGTGCGGACTCGCACGATCTGACCAAGCGGCCATTTCGGATGACCTCGCACCGTGCAGCCGCATTACGAATTCGCTCGTATGCACAGCCGTATCGTTGCGAAGAAGGATGGCGGTCGCTCTGACTCATCATCGAAATCAGAGCAGTGCGTCCGCTTGGAAAACGGTGCCGATCCGAGCGTGTTCGTCTTCCACGTGTTCCTCGGTCGGGTATTGCGAGCCCTCCGCACAACCCGCCTCACCTTTCTCTCCCATTCCATTTTTTTCCTTCTTTTCTTCTTCTTCTGGCATGCTGCTATTTCAGCGACGTCCAGATTGCGTGCGGTTGAGCTCTCTCTCCACCGAGCGCACATTCGTGGAGCGGGAAAAAAAAAAACTAAAATGGGGAGCCATAAAGGGCGCAAGGGTTGTAAGGGAAGGGGAACAACACGTCGCGGATATCCCGGCGCCACCATCAATCAGCCAGACGACGCTTTGCAGCCGCTGCCTGAAATTTCGAATCGTCCTTTTTTTTTTGTCTTCCCCATTCGTCGTCCCTCCTTCCCTGCCTTGTCTTGTCGAGACCGCGTTCCAGTCTGGCCGCGTGGAACATTGGCGGGGACAATCGGGGCCCCTATGAACAAACACGCGTACCCAGAAACAACAGACACCCGAGTGACGAGGGAAAAAAAGAGAAAGAACGACACGGTAATAACTGAGAAGGACCTGTGTGCTCTTCAGACAGCTGTGTAAATGGTCGGAGCAAGGGTGAGAATGATGAGAAGCTCCGAGCGACGGGTGAATAAGTTCTGACAGTGGGGGAGCCGACTGAAGGTGCGTCAAGCGAAATGGGAATGGCATGCTGATTGTGAGGTACGTGTACTACGTATACGGGAGGTACGCGTCCCTGAATGAATGGGAATGAACGTTATCCATTGTCCCTCGAAAGTTCCTGCAGGATTAAAAAAAAAACGGTTGTTACAACTCCTCAATTAACTGGCGGGAAGTCGCTGTCACTGCGAATTAAAAAGAAAAGAAAATGGGGTGTCGGACGAAAAGCGGAAGTGCTACGAACGCGATCATGGGTATCGTGTGAAGTTCTTCCTGAAGGATAGCATTTAATGCTCATCTGTAATTCATGCCGTAATTCACGCCCTCAAACTGCAACAACTTAACAGAAACAACGCCGTTCACATTTTGTGAAGTGTGTTCTCTTTTTTCGTCGTCCCAATTTGACACTGCAAGTTTCAATGGCATTCTTCCGAATTATATTCCCAATGCTCACCAATTCATGAAACAGATAATTACGTAAATGAGAGCGTGAAAGGCCTTATTTGTAGTTTTTAATTGAAGCCTACTAATTATCATTTGAAGAGAAATAAAATAAATTGAGCAAGATAACTACTTGTTGGTGTTAATAAGTACCGAGCCCACAACCTCATAACTGCGTGTCCACCCCGCCACGGTGGTCTAGTGGCTAAGGCACTCGGCTGCTGACCCGCAGGTCGCGGGATCGAATCCCGGCTGCAGCGGCTGCATTTCCGATGGAGGCAGAAATGTCGTAGGCCAATGTGCTCAGATTTTGGTGGAGGTTAAAGAACCCCAGGTGGTCGAAATTTCCGGAGCCCTCCACTACGGCGTCTTTCATGATCATATGGTGATTTTGGGACTTTATACCCCACATCTTAATCAATCAATAACCGCGTGTCTGATGCTCAGCTGAGCTTGAGCCACGTTGACGGCCGTCCCCTCGTCCACTTGATTGGGTGTTAGTGTACGACTAACCCCGGGTGTGTTAGAATGGCCAATAGTGGCAAAATGGCGAATTTTCGCCTGCTCACATCACGTGGCACGTGATCTTAACAAGCCAGGAGCTGACCTGTAAACCCTCGCGTGCTATACCTATTATTACCTAAAGACGCCAGAAGTACTGGGTTTACGGGGTTCTTAGGACTTACAGGGTGGTGATGAGTTGACAGATTTTTTTGGTCCTATTCCAGCTTGTAACGCCTAGAAGATACATGACTATAACTAGTGTTCAAATAGAGCAACAAATTCTGTACTCAATGCTTTTCTTGGCTTCATTATGCTGTGTCTTCCAAAATAAACGCACCTCTTGATTCCTTCATTTTTTTTTCAATGATACTTCGCAATTTTCGCATCTCAGCCCGCCGTGGTGCTGTAGCTGTTACGGTTCTCAGCTGCTGACGCAAAGGTTGCGGGTTCGATACCGGCCGTGGTGGTCGGATTTCGATTGAGCTGAAATGCCAGAGGCACGTGAACTGTGCGAAGTCAGTTCATAGTAAGGAACACCAGGTGATCGAAATTCCCGGACTCCTCTACTATGCGGCGCCTCTTATAAACATATCATGGTTTTTGAATGTTCAACTCCAGATATTATCATTGTTTCGCGTGTCGGGGTCTAATATAAGTGCCGATCATATGAAAAAAAATATTGCGACTAATGAAACTTTCATGTTTTTTTCTCGCAGTCACACACTCATACCAACCGTTATTTCCAAGCCCCATTTTGAAATTACTTGACTGTAAAGAGAATCCAACCACTGGTGCAAACTGACAGGGTAGTTCTCCACAATGTCCATATTTATTAATTTTAATTAATTAATTAATTTGTTCTTACCGTCAGCTACAAACAAACATTGAGGAGGAATGAAAGGGAGCTATAGACAAAACAATAATAGATACATAACACTAAAAAACACATTTAAAAGCTTCTAGGAACAGTGGCACAAGTATCTGTTTAGACAAGAAACAGCCAATCCAAATAAAAATATATTTTTGCGCTGAAAGTGTCAGGCTTCGTGTGCACTACAATCGTAAAAAATTCTGAAGAACAGGTGAGGTATAACCATAAAACTTGAACAAAGCAGCTTAGGTGTATTGTAGCATACACACATACGCATGTGGATATATAGTAAATGTATTGACCATGTACCGTATTGGTTTCTTCATACCAGCTCCCAAAGATAGACTACCGGCTTCCCAGGGTAGCTTACTTGGTAGTGTAAGTCCTGCATTTCCCCCCCTTCTAAATATTATTCCACATAGTACACTAAAAAAAAAAAAACCTGATAACTCTCCCTCTGAAGTCTGAAGTATCGTACATGGTCTCTTCTTCCCGTTTTCAAAACAACAACAACAACAACAACAACAACAACAACAACAACAACAACAACAACAACAACAACAACAACAACAACAACAACAACAACAACAATAATAAGAACAACAACAACAACAACAACAATAACAACAAAGCCATTTTTACAGAACATTATTTTTTCCGAAATTATTTCAAATAATAGAACGGTGCTCCGAGACACCGTCAATGTGGTCGCACTGCAGTTAGCGTTATACTTTTGAAGTGTCTCTTTCAAACCATTTTATTTTACTGGTCATATTCAACAACGACTAACAATGCGAGGAATCGTCCGTTACGAAGTCAGAGTACTGTGTTCATATGGTGGCAGGTGTACACTAGCTTGCCGCTTTCACGCTTTGATTCCGCATCAAAGCACCAAAATATCAGCAGCCCTTGTCTAACTTACTTGATATCACTGCCTTCTACTACCGAGCAGAAAATATGGGTCCAGTGAGTGTGTATGAGCAAGGGCTGCCAACTCCGCTTACAATAAGAGGATTTTGACATCTGTTTTCACAGAGTGGCTTGCACAATTTTAACGCGATATCGTTAAATAGGTCGTTTCGCAGAAATTCCGCCGTCGATGTCGGCGTCGATGGTTGAGAGCGAAAAATCATCTTTGCGCGACCGTAAAATCGAGAAAGATGCAAATAAAGTAAATAATAAAAATTGCTGGGTCTGAGTAGGGAATGAAACCGGGTCGTTTGCGGGGTTTAAGTGGGTGTTCTACCGCACAGCCCCGCCTCTGCTTGTGGGTGCAGTTAATATAACTTCCACTGCTTGGTAATACAGTGAAAGTAACTATCACGCTATACAAACACACGCGTCCTGTATACGCGCTTCGCAATAAAACAAAACATGAAATATTTTCGTAAAATTGTGTGGTATGACCGTACCTTACCATCCAGAGTGGTAAGAGGAGATTATCGTGATGACTTCATAGTTTTAAACCCAGTCGCGCACTACAGAATGCTCCCGTTACTGCACCCTTAAGGCCACGTAGTGGGTGCATAGCAAGTTCAAAAAGGCTTCATGCACTAAGTGTATGAAGTACGCACTAGGAACAGAATATCACTATCAAGTTCAACTCCTAAATAAGGGTCCCTCCTTGCTCTCTCCCCCGAGAAAAGTTCTCTGCACGTAACGTGGTTTTCCATGGCCTCCGGGATCGGAAGCATTAGAAACTTTTACGACCTCACTCGCATTTGCATGGCCTCCGTGACCGGGCCTCCAATCACGGAGGCAATGCAAAGTGACTGTGTCATATAATGGCGTCAACAGGTGAACTCACTTCGTGTGACGTCATAGTGACGTTGCAAAAGTTGACTATCTGTGGCGTCAGGATGACTGTATATGGTGTGGTCACCACGTGACCATGTTTTCTGGCATCACTCGAGTGGACGCTACCGACGTGAGACGCCGACGCCACCAACGGTCGGCTTTCGCATTTCATTATGCATTTAACCCTTTCGTCTTACTATCCTCAAACTTCTCGTCGGTATCTAGCGAGACACGACGGTAGCGTGCTTTGCTATGCGTGGCCGAGCATGTACCGCTGCAGCGCCGTGCAGGTTCGTCGCATGCAGCCAGGAACCGGGACGAATCGCTGCGCTGACCTTTTTTTTTTCGAGCAGCCTCGCATTTATCACTTCTCTCCACCTTCACCGGAGGTGCTAGACGAGCAGTGTTTATTCTCTTCCGAGCTGTCCGGAAGTTGCGCCTCTTTGCTGCCTTCTATTTTTTACCCACTATTCCTCGCTCCGCTAACTTAGACAAATGGGAGATGTCGGGTCGGCCTCTCGAGACGGACCCCTTTAAGAGCAGCCCTCGTGGGGTGGAATATAAAAAATAATGTAATTTACCCTTCTTACGCCTTTGAGGCTATTAAATTTTGCCATTCACCCTTTAGGAATGTTGTTTTTCTTCGTTAAAAAAAACGAAGATGAAAGTGTTCTCCCGCTATTTATTTTTTTTTCGTCCTCCGCTCTTGCAATCTGATTTATATACATTCCGTAGGGAAACAGCCGGTTGTATTCGCGCAGCGCCCAGCAGAATCTCCCACTCGAGGCAGCTTACGGTTCGTAGCGCGTCAAATGATTCTCGCGCTCTAGGGAAAGAATGGCGCGTGGATTATCGAGCAGCTGCCGGGCTGCACCGATATAGAACGAAAGGACACCGAAGGGAACAACGAGATGAAAGATCCGGGCAGGAAAGGCGCGTTTCGTATAAGAGCAAACAATGCGCCTCCGCCTATGCCGCACAACGAAGTCTCGAAAAAAAAATGCAACGGGTGCGAACAGCATCATGGGAAGGCGAGGGAACGTCACCGATGCGTAATAACGATTACTGTTTCGTCAGGGTGATGGCGTTATTAGAGGACGCATCCGTGGAGCTTTTTTTCGGCTGGATACGCGGGCTTTGCGATTCGGGGAGCAGTAACAGAGGGCGCTGCTATTTCGCAAGTGAAGCGGGGTCCATGCGAAGCGAGTCGCGGAGGATTCGCCGATGCAGAGCTGCCAACTCGAAATTAATTCTGCCAGACTCGAGCAGTTTTGATTTGCACGTGGAAATATTAATCTAACAATATCCGAGGTTTTACGTCGCTATACCACGACATTATTATGAGAGACGTCTTTGTGGAGGGTTCTAAAATTTGGACGATATTTCCCCCAAGGTGTACTAATATCGCACACTACACGAGCTTCCACCATTTCGCCTTTATCGAAATGCGATCACCATGGCCGAGATCAAACGCATGCCCTTCTGGAATAAGAAAATCTAGCTAGTCGAGGAAAATATTTCAAGTTTTTGCTTTTACATTTCTGAAAATTTTAAGACGAAAAGCTTAGGCGTCTCGTCAAACGTGAAAACTGACCTTCGGAATCGGCGGAGTCAGCACGATTGAGTAAAAGAAGCATGAGCTTGTGATGACGTCACGGTACGACGTCACGGTATGACGGTCAACGGTGTGCCGATCATGGAGCCCGTGCAAATCCACGTTAGGTGCCAAAAGCTTACATTGCCTCCGATCTCGGAGGTCATGAAGAATCATGTCGGGTGCGGAAATATCTTGGAGAGGTGAGGGAGAGGATCGATACATTGATTGAGTAAAAAAAAGGACATGGCTTTCACCTATGAGTCGTCTCAGGTGAATGTGTAAGGAAAAGCACGATGTTTTTACAGACCAGATTTGTTTTAGGACAACACCAAATTACAACGCCCTCGGCTACATTTCAACTATTTACTTTAGCTTATTAATGGTACATTGTGCAGTCGTCTGGCAGCGCTAGATAACTGGCACAGCCTTTTTTCGGTAAAAATTGTAAAACTAGTCTTCATCACCTCTACTACAAGTTTATTTGATGCGATTCACCACGTTGCACTCCGTATACGTATAGTTTCAGAACTTTCATTTGCATTATGATTTTTGTGTTGAATTCAATACTTCAGAAAAAGCTACCTGAGTTGCTAGAGCGGCACCATGTTCTCATCACGCGTAATACATCTCATGCGAAAGATGCATATCTTTTTCCAGGTTTCATCTTCCGGTTTACTTAGCAAGATTTGCTGTGGTCGCTGCTCGAGCACGGTAAACTCGAGCTTAATTCTTCAAAAAACAAACAAACAAACAAAGCAGTAAAATATTATAATCCCCCTGCTACTCAAACGGCACCAGTGCATTTTTATTTATTTATTTATTTTTATTTACATTTCACCTACATCGCCGTGAGGCATTACGTAGGGGAGGTACACATAATAATTTAACTAAATAGTTTTCATTCAAAACAATAGATTCAACAAATAAAACAGCACTCAAAATATTTTAAGAGAAAAAAAAACACTCGAATATTGGTGAGTGAAAACAACGTCACAGTCATGCATTTGAAAACACGCACACGCTTCGAGACAGCAAACCATTCTTAGTGGCAGTGATATTGTAGGAGTTGTTACAATGAAGAAAAAAAGGATTCATTATCAGTTTCATTGACGAGATCATCCGGTAGACGGTTCCATTCCTGTATTGTTTTTACGAAAAAAGAACTACCGAAAGAGTGGGTTTTGTAACGGTATTCTAATATTTTTCGTGAGTGGTCCAGACGATTTGAGACGTACGTTGGTGTGAACAGATAATCAAAAGGGTTAATGGCATTTCCATTATAATATATACAATGAAGAAATTTAAGCCTGAGTTTCTGCCTCCTTACCATCAGTGTCTCCCATTTCAATGCTCGTTTCATTTCTGTGATGCTTGCAAAGGAATTATAGTTGTTGCTAACAAATCTGGCTGCTTGGTTTTGAACTTTTTCCAATGCGTCAATCAAGTATTGCTGATGGGGATCCCAGATTACGCAAGCATACTCTAAAATAGGTCTTACATACATGAGATAAAGGGTTTGTTTCACGGTCTGTGAAGCTTGCCTAAAATTTCTGCGTATGAAGTATAGCATCCGGCCTGCCTTGGTCACAGTTATGTCAATGTGTTTATTCCACTTGAAATTGTCGGAAAAATAGACGCCCAGGTACTTATAATAGGATTCATTGCTAATTATTGAATTATTGATTTCGTATGTTGTGTCTAGTTTACTAATCCGGTTGGTGAATGATACACAGCAACATTTACGGACGTTTAGACTCATTTTCCATTTTTGGCACCACGTTGATATTCGGTACAGATCGTGCTGCAGAATTTCAGCATCCTTGTGCGATTTAATCACTCTAAACACTACACAATCATCTGCGAATAACCTAATGTGAGAGGTAATACCATCGACTATGCTATTAATATAAATCAGGAAAAGCAAAGGTCCTAATACGCTTCCCTGTGGTACACCGGACGTAACGGTTAGCGCAGATGATTTTGATCCGTTAAGCACTACGTTCTGCTGTCGATCGTTTAGATAGTTCTTTACCCAATTGATAACTTTAAGGTTTATGTTTGCAGAGAGCATTACAAATTCTAACAGATTGTGTGGGACGGTGTCGAAGGCTTTGCGGAAGTCAAGGAACACTGCATCTACTTGAGCGCCACTGTCTATAGATTGTGCGATGTAATGCTGGAATTCGACTAGTTGAGTTACGCATGAGCGTCTATTTCTGAAACCATGCTGAGATGGAGTGAGGAAGTTGATTGACTCTAGGTGTTTAACTGTTTCGCTGTATATGATGTGCTCAAATAACTTACAGCAAATTGCTGTTAGCGAGATGGGTCTGTAGTTTTCGACAAGCTTTTTATCACCTGATTTATGAACCGGGATAACGTTTGCAACTTTCCAGTCATGTGGGACAACTCCAGTATTTAGTGTAATTTCATATATAACGCATAAATACTTTGCAATAACGCTGTGACAGTTTTTAAGAACAAATGGTGATAAACCATCTGGTCCAACTGCTTTAGTTGTATCTATCTGCCGTAACAAGCAATCAACACCAGTAATGTCAACCTCCACGTCTTTCATGGAAGTCCACGTGACTGGAAGCGCCCCCACATCGCCAGGTGTGCTTTGAGTAAAAACTGATTGGAAATAGTTGTTAAAAGCTTCAGCTTTTTCTTCATCGGTGCACAAAGTATCACCCTCCACGGTCAGAGCAGGAATGCTTATATCGTCTTTTCTAGTTTGTTTAATATACTTCCAGAACTCTTTCGGGTTTTGCTTTAACCTATCGCCTAATTGGGCAAAGAAAGTATCCTTCCTTGTTTTTATTGCCGATTTCAGTGTCAGGTTTGCATGCCTAAGCTCTTGTTCATTAGACGTGGTACTCCTATCGCGAAATTTTCTGTACGAACTTCGTGCTTTCCTAATTAACCTGCGAATGTCTTTATTAAACCAAGGCTTTTGTTTTGTTCTCTTCTTCAGAATTCTGTTTGGTACATGAGCTTCAACTGCGTGAAGTAGCTTATCACGAAAATAAGACCACCGAGCTAAAGAGCAACGACTTTCTGCCAAAAGCAAGAATGTTGGGTAATACGACTCTAATTCTGCAGAAACAGAATCGTAGTCACCTTGTTCATACAGGAAAATTTTTCGGGGTATTGCCTGTGCTACTTGGCAGTATTCTATCTTTAAATCTGCCACAATGGCCTTATGGTCACTTATACCAGGAATCACCGACACAGTAGAAACAATATTTGGGTCATTACATAATATTAAATCCAGAATGGCATCATGTCTCGTTGGAACATTCACATATTGACAAAAACCAAACACTCTCAAGAATTCGCCGAACAAAGTATACACTGACGACCTGTTTTGTGTACCACTGGTTATCCAGTCAAAATCTGGTAGATTGAAATCTCCACTCAGGAGTACACTGTCTGGAATTAACTGTACCATTTCAGGAAGCAGTGTCATAGGAGTATCACCACTGTCTGGTGGTCGATAAAAACAACCAAACACGACAGTATTTCCCTTCGGTAAAAAAAACACGGCACCAAACTGCCTCGGCAGAATTGTGGAAAGAAACTTCCTCGCTAGTCCACTCGTTCGCTACAAGAATAAATACGCCCCCACCAGGGCGATTTCTATCTTTCCTATATACAGTGAAGCCATGTGGCAAGACCTCAGTATCAGGTATCGCACTGTCCAGCCAAGATTCTGTACCCATAATAATTTTTGCTTGAGTAGTTACCACAAGGGACGCAAAGACGTCAACTTTATTATTAATACTTCGACAGTTCACAAGAAGCAGCGGTATGCGCCCGCACGTGTTTGAAGTATCGATTCTTCCAGTTCTGCGAGGACTGACGTCACGTCAGTCGGCTTCTTGTGATCGCGCATGTGCATGCAGTGGGACAGGTTGGTTCATTTCACTGTCCCACACGAACGTCTTTCCGTTGATAACAAGCTTATCATAGTTAAGGCGCACTCGGCATCCCTTGCTATCTCTCTTTTCCCTGGCATAGTTCCAAAGAAGCCGTCGTTTTTCGCGAACAGCATGACTGAAGTCTTCGGATACACTAAAAGAGGTGTTCTTAAATTTGTAAGCATTACGCATAACACTTTCCCTGGCTTTCCACCCCGAGAAGGTTGCGACGATAGGCCTAATGCGCCCCTCTGTGAAGGCCCCCAGCCGGTGAGCTCTTTCTATCGGAATGTTACTAAGCTTGAGCACGTTACTGCAAATCTCTTCAACCAGGCTCTCAGATTTTTCCCATGTTTCTTTGCGCTCATTGTCTGGCACACCAAAGAAAACTAAGTTTAACCGGCGGCTCCTGTTTTCGAGATCGTCAAGCTTAGCCTCTATCTTTCTTTCGGATATTTCAACAATCTTAATGCGCTCCTCGATTACATTTGATTTTGCTATCACGCTGTCTATTTTCTGTTCCAGGTCGGCTTGCTTCGCCACTGTTTCTGCAAGTTTAGTAAGCATGGTTTTCTGACTACTTTGTACATCCAAAAGGATCTTCTCAATGTTCGCCATCTGCTCTTTTTCGGTTGAGTTCATAGGGCCTGGGTTTAGCTCTACATCCCCTGAGAGTAGCAATAGAGCCTCCCCCAACAAAGAACAATCATTGCAGATTAGCACCCAAACAGAGTCAACCAAGTATTTGCAAACAGTGTCAATGAACAAGCACAACTTCTGTCTATCAATGGGGCACGACACTCTTACAGGCATCACATTACTCGTGTGATAACATTTTGCGTAATTCAAATAACAAACCTGATACATGAAGCAACGTAAGTTCGTGCCCAGAAGAAGAGTGCCGCACCCCAGTCGACGGCTGCCGAGATGCTCCCTTTTATCGGCCTCGTAAGGCGGATCCGGAAGCGCTCCCCGCCACGCAGTCATGTGGCCTGTCCGCAGTTCAAGCACGGTATCAGGCGTGTGAGCTCGCATCAGTGGATGGCAAGGAAGGGCGCACTGCACATGCGCCGTAGCCGCCATCCAGGGCTGTGGGGTAGACTCAGCCGCCGCTCCGCCGATGAACGCCGCAGCAACAAGGACACCGGGCAGCACCTGATACATGAAGCAACGTAAGTTCGTGCCCAGAAGAAGAGTGCCGCACCCCCACACGGAAAGACGGAACGTGAAACACAAGTGCCGACTCTCAACTGCACCTTTATTCACATGCGCAGACCATAAATATATATGCCCACGTGCGGCTTCTCATATAACAAATCCATACATAAGTGTATGACAACCGGTGTGAGCAACCAATAAAAAAGCACATAAAACAACAATATCTCTACCCATTCAAGCGTATGATTTCTTCATCTTGCAAGGCTACAGAGTGGAAGCTGATGCATGATTCTGGGTCTCTACTCATGTGCCAAGCCTGTATAATATCTCGAGTTGTCTGGTCACGATGCCGTGACTCTATGCTGGTTTCACTGAACTGAGGTTCACATCCACATTGCCGACAATGCGCAGCCATATGCGATAGGCCATCGCTACGTACCTAACATTAACATACCTTCCTGTCTGGCCTATGTATGCGGCGTCGAATGACAGCTCGGGGATTCGGTGATCAGCACCCGAGGTACACTCAGTTGCTTGAGATCGGTGCTTAACGTCACAACCTACATTATTCTTTGCCTTTTTAGGGGCGAAGCTCCTTAAGGCATCGGCGCTGCGTCCCCTGTATGGAGCCACCTGTCGTTTAGTTCTTGCAGTGTTCACTAGATGGCACTACCATCCCCTGTATGTAGCCACCTCTCGTTTAGTTCTTGCAGTGTTCACTAGATGGTGGTACTTGTAGCTGATGATGATGCCGTAAGTGCCGTAAATGGCAGAGAACTTAAGCTGAAAATTTACCTTTTTTCCATTAAGATAGAATTTATCGAAGTAGAGGCATTAGGCCAACATAAAAAAAAAGGGAAAAAAGATTTTTTTTTTTTTTGTCGAGCCTGGTGGCATACTTGTCACCACCCCGTTATAAAGGGGACGCTCATAGCATCCATCCATCCATCCGATGAAAAGATGCAACATGTTATAAACTAGACGGCGGTACTTGTAGTTGATGATGAAAGATGCGAGATGTTATAAAATAGGAACGATGTCACATATGGCGCGTGTCATTGGTGAAAAGCAATCGTTCGATTTAATTCGGCGACGTACGCTAGGGGGAGCGTTGTAATAAAATCGAGTGGGCAAAATGTACGGAGGATTCATGGTTTACCACGTTTACCTCCGGAGCTTCGCCCACTCATCATCATTCTCTTCGTGGATACGGCAGCACTTTCTTTTTTAATTTCTGCTTTTTGTTTAGACGACGGCGATTTCCTCGCGAATTCCTCGTAAGAAGCCACACCCACGCCGTATCTGCCAGCAAAGCTTTTTTAGCCCATACTATATATAGCGCTATGCTATGTCCATGCTATGGACAAAAACTGCTCCCCGGCAGGTGTCTCTTAGAAAGGCGTTCAACTGTATGTCTATAGGAGGGCGACAGATGATTCCACTATGCTCTAGCGCCACCACTTATCTCACTTCCGTATGGAGAAGCGACGAACATGCAAGGTGCACATTCCAACATAGCATAGCATACAAGAACCAAGTGAATATATATATATATATATATATATATATATATATATATATATATATATATATATATATATTCAATAAAGCTACAAGCGCCCTGCAACAAAACATTCCCCCTGAACGAGCTTCGTTTATATACCTTCCACCCCTTTTTGGTGCCGTAGCATCGCCTCTTGAATGAGAAAAGATAGACTTGATTGATGAACCCAGGCGAGGGTAATAGCAGAAGCCTTTATCTCATCCCCGCCTTTTTTTTCTGGTTGTTAGATTATTTTCCTCCCCTAGACGTTCCATGGCTGGCACGAAGGTTCTCTGGATCCACGGCTTCGGAGCGAACGGCTTTCCTATAGATTCCTCCGCAGAGCCAGCTTCGCTTAGGCAAAGGAAATCTTCACTGCGTGAACAGAATCAGGCTGTAATGTCGGAGCTAAAAGAAGAGGAAAGGCGCCAAGGCTTGCGTCTCCGGCGGGAGCTGGAAGTGTTTCTCTTGAAAGGCAAAAGTTGAGCATTGGCCATTGAAAGGTTCGTGCCCTCAAGTATGCGTTCTCTCAGCGAGGTAAACAGAGACGAGGCGGACGAACAAAATCTGAACTGTAAAGATAAGCAGATGCTGCGTTCCCTCCCCAAACCCCACCCTAAAAAAAAAAAAAAGAGAAGTATTTGATGACGCTAAAGGAAATACGTATAACGAGCAGCCTGGGCCCATAAATGCCAGTCCAAGTCAATGACCTCAAGGGTCTTTGAAGATGCCTCTTGCGGCCATCAGGTTTTTGTTTCTTTTTTTCGCTTCGCAGCCGAAGGTGATAGAACGAAACTCGTGCGGCGCATAGAACATTTTGAGATGCCTCGGTCGATATTCCTCTCCCGAAGACCGCCGACGCCTTTTCTTTTTCTTTTTTTTTATGTATTGTCTCCGCTTTGGGGTCATCATCTATGGCAGCACAACACATTTGTGCCCAGCAGGGAAGCCGACCAACCAGACGCTGCAGTTTGTACTCTTAGCGCACTCGGCGGGCATAAAAGGAGAGCGCGCATTGGCTGTGGTAGTTCGTGCTAGATTGCTCCGAGGGTATATTATATTCATTTTGTGTTCGCTGCACCAAAATGGCTGTGATTGTTTCAAGTTTTTTTTTGTCGAGCAGCAACGCGTGGATTTACAGGCTTCGCACGTGCGCTACATCATAAGGGGCCCTCATGCGGTCCCGGTGTAAGCACGTCCTTTTCACATTGATGCCCCGCCGCGGTGGTCTAGTGTCTAAGGTACTCGGCTGCTGACCCGCAGGTCGCGGGTTCGAATCCCGGCTGCGGCTGCTGCATTTCCGATGGAGGCGGAAATGTCGTAGGACCGTGTGCTCAGATATGGGTGCACGTTAAAGAACCCCAGGTGGACGAAATTTCCGGAGCCCTCCACTACGGCGTCTCTCATAATCATATGGTGGTTTTGGGACGTTAAACCCCACATATCAATCAATCAATCATATTGAGGGTGGGGATTTAGAATGGGCAATCGCGTACGCTATGCTCGGAGGGAAATAATATGATATGGGGTTATACGTGCCAACACCACGATATGATTATGAAAAGCACTGTGGTGGAGGGCTCTGGGAATTTCGACCAGTTGATGTTCTTCAACGTGCGATGACACCGCACAGCAAATGGGCCTCTACCAATTTGCATCCATCAAAATGCGACGGCCACAGCTAGGATAGAACCCGCGACTTGTTGTCGGGAAGAAAGTACCTATACAAAATTGCCCTAAAAAAAGAGACAACATAGAAGGTCCACGCACAAGCCCAGACTAGAAAGTGAAAGTTCATTAAATAAAACACCACCACCACCACCATCACCAAACGACGACGACGATGACAACAACAACAAACATCATGTGGTGACGTAGCCATGCGACATCACAATTATGGCACAGATTACAAAAGTTGTGGCTTCATTATGACCCTATTAGGACATTACTGTGACGTCACGTCATGGTATGACGTCATCAAACAACACCGCCCCTTGGTCAAAGGTGATCCGATCACGGAGGCAATGCAGAACCAAGTTTTATCGTTTTTTTTTGGATACGAAGCAGCTCAGGGTCTGGCTCAATCCGGTGTGACCATTTACTGCGCATGTGTGTGTCGCCTCGCAACGCCGACACAGGGAGCGTCTGCTAACCTACGCTCACTACCCCCCTCTGTTTTAAATGCAAAGCATTTCTTAGTGAACTTCAGCGACTTTGAGCGTATCTATCTATCTATCTATCTATCTATCTATCTATCTATCTATCTATCTATCTATCTATCTATCTATCTATCTATCTATCTATCTATCTATCTATCTATCTATCTATCTATCTATCTATCTATCTATCTATCTATCTATCTATCTATCTATCTATCTATCTATCTATCTATCTATCTATCTATCTATCTATCTATCTATCTATCTATCTATCTATCTATCTATCTATCTATCTATCTATCTATCTATCTATCTATATGTCTGTCTATCTATCTATCTATCTATCTATCTATCTATCTATCTATCTATCTATCTATCTATCTATCTATCTATCTATCTATCTATCTATCTATCTATCTATCTATCTATCTATCTATCTATCTATCTATCTATCTATCTATCTGTCTGTCTGTCTGTCTGTCTGTCTGTCTGTCTGTCTGTCTGTCTGTCTGTCTGTCTGTCTGTCTGTCTGTCTGTCTGTCTGTCTGTCTGTCTGTCTGTCTGTCTGTCTGTCTGTCTGTCTGTCTGTCTGTCTGTCTAGCCACTTACATTTGGGTGCTCTCGTGGTCACCCCCTTGGCTTAACTTGGCGGTGAACTAAAATTAGCATGGGAGGGTAAGATGGTTTGACGAATATGACGCGCTGGTCAAGACATGAATAATGTCACAATCCCGTCGCGTACGTCGTCAAACATTTCCCGCCAGACAGAGGAACATATCCACGGGCTGGTACGTGCCACTGGTTAGCGGGTATGTGCCACAGGTGATTGACGCTTAGTATCTGCCCAGGAACAGCGAGAACACACATGGGCAATTTGAACACGCGAGTGTTAAGAAATACCCAAAATTGGTAGCGTCGACCCGACAAATGCAAAGAATAAATGTCAGGGTGCCATCCGGAAGTGAACCTGAGAATTATGCGTGGCAATGAAGCATTTTACCACAGAGCTACGCCAGGTTTCGCAACTACTTTTCAAATATACGGTTATCTTCGTGAAACGTCAATAGGATTTGCAGTGCTGCCTACCCAATTTTATAAACATTACATATGTACTCCTTTGATAGAGCCGTCACGTCGGGTTAACGTAAATTGCGGTTGTTTGCCACGCGCTGAAGTTGATTGATGTAGCAATGTCCAGGGCCAGCATTTTCGCGAGCATCAGCGCTTTATATCAGCTTCTGGTGTTGCTAATACACATTTTACAGTTGGCATCGTTGCGCTTGAGCAAAGAACTTGCTATATAAACATCTGCAACACTTCAACATATGTCTGCGCGTGCAACATTTGTACATATATTTAGCGTCATTTCATGACATGTTGCTCGACAAAAAAATTTAAACATAGTCACCTTCCCTCCGCATGCTTCGCATTACGTCAATTATCAGGTACGTGGGATCTGCCGAATTTTCATCTAGGCAGTTCTCTACACGGTGTTTACACCCCCTTTGCGCAAGCGCATCCCTCCCCATCTCTTTCCTCTCAAACGCTTCTTCCTCTCTCGCTTCGCATCACCAATGATGGAGGCGGAAATATTGTAGGCCCGTGTGCTCAGATTTGGGTGCACGTTAAAGAACCCTATAGGTGGTCGAAATTTTCGGAGCCTTTCACTACGGCGTCTTTCATTATCATGCGGTGGTTTTGGGACGTTAAACTCCACATATCAATCATAGCAACACCAATGCAGGCAACGTCTGCTAACGAGTTTCTAGACTGAAAAAAAAAAATAACTGACTGCTCACGCTGCACAACCGTCCACTGGCCACATCGTATATATGTATATCTCCGAGGCAATACCATTAGTAGATTACTCTTGTGCGTTGTTAAACAATGAAATTTCGCAGTGTGGGCGTTAACTGAAAGCGAACGGGCTGCGGGTCTCTGTGTCCAATCGGAGTCGTCAGTCTCTCATTGCCGAATATAGCAGCGTTTGTCATTCTCCAGTAGGAAACACCGGTGTATCACTGCGTGCTTTTGCGCCTCTCCGGATTTCTCTCCTGTGCAATGCCCCGGTGAACGCCAGCGTCAACGTCGTCACCGCCGTGTAAGTGTTAGCAGCCGCTGCTTCGCATCTGCTCATGGTTCGCTTAGAAGGTGGAAGGCATAGTTCTTGTTTCATATTCCGCTTTTATCTGTGTGTTGTTTGGTGCTGCACTAAACGTGCCCCTTTGCCACTTGCCGCTACTGCTATTTTTCAATAAGTTCAGCCCTCGCTTCACGAAGAATGCCAGCGTAGCGTAAACAGGCTATGAATTCGGTGACTCCGTCAACTGATAGATATAAAGAGAGGTAATTAGTAATTATGGGTGAAATATTGTGTCGTGAATGAGTGACCTTTTTATAGATAAGACGATGAAAGAGTGATTGCGTATTAATGCGTTTGCTCATTTTGCAATATGTATGCCAGTGGTACAACTTACCATGTTGGTAAACTATCTGCCGCTTATTTCGATCTTGACTTGGTAATGTTTTCGCAATGTACTCAAAGCTGCTTTCTAACACCGTCATTACTTAGGGATCAGAATACTAGACTGCATAAATTTATTTCATGAAGTGACGGTTATTGAATAAAACGGCCCAACAAGAAAAAGAGACAAGCACCTTTGAGTAGACCTCCTAACATATCTCCACATATGAAACAAACCACCATCAAATATGCCAATGCAGTATGAACACAGAAACAAGCTGCTTTTTGCTGTCGCTGTCCCTTCTGTTACAGTCTCTCCACTCGCCTTGTTCAACCTATGCATTGATTGAATCTGTGGGGCATCGTCAAACATTAGCGCACATTCATAACGACGTTTACCAATGCAGGGCTCTCGCTTCCATTTCGCTTCCTCTCTTAGCCTTCTTTAAGCTTTCCAAACTTCGTGCTCAAGTTTCCGTAATTGGTTTACAGTAACAGAGTTTCCCGTGCCGGATGGCTGGTGGGCGTCTCGTCTGAAGCAGGGCCCAGAGAGCGTGACATCGGACACCCTCGTTTGGTGAGGAGCCGAGGCAGATCGCTACGCTCAGCCAACGCTGTTTGTTCGAGACGGCGGCCGAGAACGGGCCTCGTTTCAGCCTTAGCGAAGGTTTTTAATAAGCGCTGACGTTATTATGATTTCCCCCGCACGAGACCACTTAGAAGCGCGCGCCTTGCGTGCAATTACAACTCGGGTTACCTGTCCACTCGTGCTGCGCCCACTTCCGGGTATAAAGTTGCACTATTGCACAAAAAATATAAATAAACAGGACGCGCCCTATCGTGGAGGTTTTCCTCGTAGGTGTAGAAGCAACTGAGTCATAGTTACCAACCAATGGCCGACGGCTACACTGCGGTGAACTATAGTTGAACATGAAAGATAAGCTCTATGACCCTCGAGCACCAATAATACTGAGATGCTACGAATGTGAGGTCTCGAGCTTGTCTTATCGCATGCAGCAGAGTCTCGGTATGGTAATTTTCTAACTCGTTCAATTTGCCGATGCAATGCCAGTCGATGTTGACCAAGTTGGGGCTTTAGAATGCAGTGGTGTTATATAGCGTAGGTGCCTGTCATATACAGGGTGCCCAGCTATCTCTAGCCAAAGTTTACAAATAATCCGGCACACGCGATTGACAACGAGATCGAATGCATGTTTCTGAGTGTTGTCTGTAGTGAGTCAAACTGTTTTTGTGTTTCTGATTAAGTGCTTAGTCAGGACTCTTTTATTAACTAACCTATTAATTAACGAAAATGGGCCAGGAATTATAATAAAAAACGTTGCTCACCGATTTAAAAAACAACGTCTGACTAGACAGTATAGACCTTTATATTACCTGTTAACTTTCGGTGTTTTTCTGCTAACTACAATTGATCGTGAAATAAACACACACAAATAAACTCCCAAGGATTTCCCCGAGGGTGAACATGGTTAAGTGCGAATACACGGGTTGATGCTATGAGGGGCATTTATTAATTCGCACTATTAAATTCATTCATCACACTATGGTGCCTTTATGGTGTAATGGTTCCTGGGAATCGCAATTTGATCACACGGGGGAGTTTACGTTAACTCACTGGCGAATGCCAACGGATTTTAACTTTACTCCCCCTCACGACCCGCTCTCGACGGGAGACTGAGAGAGAAGGCGGGCGTGCGAGAGAGAGGGGTGCGCGCGCAGCTGCAGCGAGCGAGGAGAGCGGAGGAGCAAGCGAAGGGGGAGAGTGACGCGCGCAGCGTCGTTAAAGATATAAGGCGCGTTACTGACACCGATATCAGCGTCGCGTCCGTGGCTTATTCGGTAGAGCGTCGCGCTGCGGCCCGCCAAGTCCTCTTTCTTTTAAAGATAGAGAGAAGACTGCGGACGCCGCCGACGGCGGTTGATGGTTTGGGGTCGCTTATAAAGTGTATTCACACTTAAAACACACGCTACGAGCCAGCCCTAGCGTCAGTGCACGCGATGGTTCTAGCGCTCCCTGGCGTTCCGCGTACGAACTGTCATAGCATTTTCCTGATTACGCTATCTCGACAGGACCGCGACGATGGGGGTAGCTTTGCGAGGAACCCGGTCTGCTATCGGCCACAAAAGAAATAATCGTTGTCGTGGCTACTTATCGCTGTCACGAATTGTTGCGGGGGAAGTGTATCGTTGGTACGCGGAACGTTAGAAAGCACCAGACTCACTCCAGTGCGTTTGTTACGAGGTACTTTTTTGTATTTCGCGGGCATTTATAGTTAGCAGGAAAACACTAATCAAAAACAGACAAAACGTTAGAAACTGTTTAATAGGATGTTTTGCAAACCAATCTACATCATTCTCATAGTATTTTTTGCTTACTTTCTTTTCTTCGAAAGTTAGTCAGTTAAACGGGCTTAAGTATATAAATAATCAAAACACAAAAAGTAGTCTGATTCACTCCAGGCAATGGTCAGCAACGCGCGTTTGATCATGTCGAAATATTTTTAAATTCTGGTTGAAGATAACTAGGGCACCATATATATATATATATATGAGAGGAACAGGAACCTACGGTGTGTGTTTGGCTCTACTGAATTGTTCGCCTGAAATGCCTTCAATAAAATTCGTTTATCTGAATCTGGTTGAATTGTCGTACCACGTTAATGTGTTGTTGTCTCACGAAGGAACCGGTATTTATGAATTTTGACACCATTGCGAAATCTCGTCGAATTGCTACCTTGACAAGAATATGACATGACGACAGAATGTATTTCATATATTGCGATTGGGGACGAGAACGAAAAGCAGTTGCAAAGGCAAATGATTTTCTTTATTTGCTCTTGGATTTACCTTTTCCGTTTTTTACAGCACACAAAAATGACTACTGAGCGTACAGTAGGCATAAAGCGACAGTACCAGAAATTTCTTGGCGCTGTAGTAATGATGAGTCAATTCCATCAAGTCCAATTTTAGGTGTCTCTGTCATTATCTTAAGTAGGCATGTTTACAATACGGAAGACATCGGAAATGTGCTTGCCTGAGCTCGCTGGTTGCACATAGCGAGGGTGTTTCAGCCAGCTACTTGGACGAGGACAGGAGGGGTGACGACACACCGCTAAACTAGCAACTGAATCGCTTTCGGTCCTTGTCCAAGTAGTTGGTCAGTTTCTAGTCCAGCGGAGTGTCGTCTCCCCCTCTGTCCTCGTAAAGGCTGTTGATCAGTTGCTATAGTCTAACCGTGTGTCGTCTCCCCCTCTGTCCTCGTCCAAGTGGTTGCGCAGATGCTATAGTCTAGCGGTGTGTCGTCTCCCCCTCTGTCCTCGTCCAAGCGGTTGCGCAGTTGCTATAATCTAGCGGTGTGTCGCCTCCCCCTCTGTCCTCATCCAAGCGGTTGTTCAGTTGGTATAGTCTAGCGGTGTATCGTCTCCCCCTCTGTCCTCATCCAAGCAGTTGCTCAGTTGCTATAATCTAGAGGTGTGCCATCTCCCCTTCTGTACTCGTCCAAGCAGTTGCTCAGTTGCTATAGGCCAGCGGTGTGCCATCTCCCCTTCTGTCCTCGTCCAAGCACTTGCTCAGTTGCTATAGTCCAGCGGAATGTCGTCTCCCCCTCTGTCTTCGTCCAAGCGGTTGTGCAGTTTCTCTAGTCTAGCGGTGTGTCGTCTCCCCCTCTATCCTCGTCCAAGCAGTTGCTCAGTTGCTATAGTCCAGCGGTGTGCCATCTCCCCTTCTGTCCTCGTCCAAGCAGTTGCTCAGTTGCTATAGGCCAGCGGTGTGCCATCTCCCCTTCTGTCCTCGTCCAAGCACTTGCTCAGTTGCAATAGTCCAGCGGAATGTCGTCTCCCCCTCTGTCTTCATCCAAGCGGTTGTGCAGTTTCTCTAGTCTAGCGGTGTGTCGTCTCCCCCTCTGTCCTCATCCAAGCAGTTGCTTAGTTGCTATAATCTAGAGGTGTGCCATCTCCCCTTCTGTCCTCGTCCAAGCAGTTGCTCAGTTGCTATAGGTCAGTGGTGTGCCATCTCCCCTTCTGTCCTCGTCCAAGCACTTGCTCAGTTGCTATAGTCCAGCGGAATGTCGTCTCCCTCTCTGTCTTCGTCCAAGCAGTTGCTCAGTTGCTATAGTCTAGCGGTGTGTCATCTCCCCCTCGGTCCTCGTCTAAGCGGTTGCGCAGTTGCTATAGTATAGGAATGTGTCATCTCCCCCTCTGTCTTCGTCCAAGCAGTTGCTCAGTTGCTATAGTGTAGCGGTGTGTCATCTCCCCTTCTGTCCTCTTCCTAGTGGTTGGCTGGAACACCCTCATTAGAAGATATCGGCTCGTTATACAACGCGGCAGCTGCAACGCGCCTGAAGTAAATAGACATTTACATTAACTGTAGCAAAGAAGCCTTGCAGTCGTGTTGTGAGATGGCGTTTTTTAACATACGCCCAAAGTTGGGCGCCAGCAGAATAAATTTTCGTTGCGACACCCAAATGCTCGTCGACGTTAAACTATGCTCCTATAGTTCACAGCGTTGCGATAAAAGGGCGGGACTCGTTTAGTGATTGAATGAGAGTTAGCCGGAACTTCGTGTTATCAAGATGTGTGATCATGCTTGCTGCGCATTAACAGTGATGTGCAGATGAATAGCGTTAAAAAATCTACAAATTCTCACGCCGCTGAAAAATTCCGGTCAATTTACTTCGGTGTAGAGTTTCAAACAACGGGGTTAACACATTACAATAATTACTTCCTCCCGGGCAGTCGCTGCGTGATGTTTGCATCGGAGGCGGAAACGGGTCGTTCGAGGAGGCAAGATAAAAGCGGAGCGGCGAGAGACGTATCTTTCCGGCTCCCTAAACACCTTTCAGAGCACGCCCCATTAGGGCAGTGATTGAATACGGCTCTTAAAAGCGGCGCTGACAAAACGCTCGTTGATCTCTCCCGCAAACGCGGAAAACGAGAGCGGCCAATGAAAAATGTAAATGATACAAAAAAGGAGTGCTCTTTCCACGATGATCGAAAGCGGCGATCACAGGACGGCCCATATAACCTCACTCCTCTGCGGGAAAAGGGGGAGGGCAGCGCAAAACGGATGACGTATCTACGACCCCTCGCCTCGACCTGGGTTGAGCGTTGTTTTATTTGACAGCGGACGAGGTGACAAAAAAGCGTCGAAGCAGTTTCCCGGATTTTCGTGTCCCACTGCGTGCATCATATGCTTCCTCCTTGTTAACGTCATCGTTTTCCTGTTTGAAGTGTCTCCGAGGCTACTTCCGTAGGAGATGCATAAAGTAGCCCGATGTAGTGGCTGAATTACACTCCAAAGAAAAAAAGAAAGATCATTTGACTCCTTTAAGAGAGTGATGACTTGACGCGTATATTACTGTCTTTAAAGAGGCAGGTCAACTCTCTTTGGGGAGTCATTACCTTCTCTTATATGAGTCATGTGACCCAGAAGACAGGTAACGTGCCCCTTTAAAGGGAGTCATTTACGTGGAAAGAAAGGAACACGTGAAAGCACGGTCATGCAAACTCTTTTTTTTTTCTTGGAATAGGGGGACAGGGCATGAGCCGGTATATAGAAGTGAATAGAAAGAAAGCTGAAAAGCAATTTTGTTCGTGCAGTACACTCACAACAAATACCCACCTAAAGTGCTAGATGCAGCAAGAAAACTGCATATTTTTCATCAAGTGTCCTGGATATAGCCAGCAAATCACGCGGCACCTGATTAGCAGTGTACAAATTCCACAATGATAACATACAGCGATGCTTGCTTGGAAGGTTTTTTTTTGTTAACGGCTAGCACTCGCTATACCATTTAACGACGAATCTGATGAGTTGCTAATTTAAATTACCTGTAATATGAAACATCACACGTTCCTCTCCTCACATAGATGGCGCTAAGCTCCGTAAGGGGCTGATCATTATCTGCATTTCGAACTCATCACCTTCCTCGAACGTTTCGCTATCATTCATACATTTACCTTGACATGACGTCCGATACTTAATAGACACAGTCATCGACTCTACAGGTTGGACTGGAGGAATCTTTGAAAGGGTCTAATATGAATTTCGTTTTTGTCGGCTAAAGCCTGATGAACGAGTAATCTTCGAGCTCCCTTGAAATGCAGCTAATAGGGAAATTAGACAATCGCAAGCACTGCCGTATTGTCGAGATTTGCTCAGTGGCATAAGGTAGTGAAATTATATATACATTTTGGTTCTTATACTCTATCACAGTTGGCAATCAATCTGTAAATGCGTGACTTCACTTCGCCAGTTTATTGGTGAAGCAACTGCAATCAAGCCATACTCAGTAAGCTAATCAGGCTGTAACTCTTTCACGTCCTCTTCCTTGTGGACGGAGCTTTTGTGTTCTTATGCTAAATAAGCATAGCAACACAAACTACGCGCGCCTAAGAAGACATCTCAGTGCAGGTATTCAAGGTGAACTGCTTTAGCGCTCTTTTACACGCAACATTTTATTCATGTTTTCCTTCTGAGAGAAGTAAAATACAGAGCACCGAAAGTAAAAGACAACCTCTTTTTCAATGCGAAGCAAGCCCTACCCGATAGAACGACAAGTCTTATGCTACGGTTGCTTGTTACCTGGCGAAAACAGCTCGCACTTTCCACTCCTTCAACCACCATCCGCCTCGCCTCGTAGCGTTGAGTTAGGCATCTTTCGGAGCCGCCGCAATTAATTAGGGTAGAAGGAACAGAGCGCGCTAAAATTACTCCGCTCTTTTCTTCCCTCGATCGTCTCAATCTTCCTCCTCTCTTCTGGCTGACAACCTTCTTCACCCCCTCGCACCGAAACTTCCGTGCCGGAGGGCTAAATCAATTTGAAGAACGGCTCCAGAGATGGGCGCTTTGCCGTGAAGCCGACTTGTTGGTAGAGAGGGTGCGTCTGGAGCGTGTCGGGAGATAGAGGGTGCGGAATTAGCGAGAATCTCGCCGAAATGGGGGAGAGGTTTCGAAAGAAAGAGGGAGAGAGAGAGGCAGGGATGATTCCTGCCGGAGGCGTGCGCGGCGCTAGAGCAGACAGCCGTGAATACGATAGCCTCACGTCGCCTTATACGTTACGGGGATGACGAGCCGATCTCTCGCCTCTTCCTCATTGCAGGGCTTTCATTTTTGTATTATTTTTGAAAGGAAGGTCGTAAGCTCGTTGGGTATTGAGGGCTAAAACCACGACGTCAAATTTGGTGCATGCGCGGGGTGTGAGGTGGGAGGTAGGAGACACGCCGGCAGCTGCGTCTAGGGATTTCACCCGCAAGCCCTGCAAGGATGCGGAAGGCTATACCGGCCGAGAAAGGCAATCAGCTATCGAGATCAGCGACGCACGTATTGAGCGACGATGACGAGCGACGACGCATCACAGTTGAAGCGTAAGGGCGCGAGAAGTTTTTTTTTCCTTTTTTAGAGGAGGTCACCGCTGTTAGGGGCAAGGGAAGGCGCCGATAGCCGACGTTGTCGCAGCTTTGCCCGCCGCCGACGAAAGCTTTGTAAGGAGAACCCGCGGCAGCTTTAGCGTCGATAATGCGGGAGGGTTTTGCGCGCTGGGCTGCCGGAACAAAAGCGCGGTGTGACTAGAGGGATGAAAACTGGCCATCCTGAAGGCACCGCGACGGAGGATGCGTTGCTGTTCCGACCAGCAGCTTGGGTGCTAATGTGCCGATCGAGTCGGAAGCGCGCCTCCGTCTTGCCTCACGCTGTTCATTTAGCGGGGAGAAGGAGGTGACCTGGCGGAAAGAGATTTTCATCGGCCCTATCGACAGAGTGGCTTTGCCGTTATCGCCACGTTAATGGCCAATCAAGCGGGCACGTTTCGTTGGATGACGTTAATATACGGGTCATGAGTTTTAATTACATTATTTTTGCCAAAAATTGTTTATAGTTCGGCTCCATGGTAGAGCCGAAACCAAAGTTTTTGTTGTTGCTTCTAAACGTGAAGAATCGATTATGCAATCTTGAGGGTAAATCATCGAACACAAAAGGGTACCCAATACCATCGGAGATATAGAAGGAGGGAATTGACAGTGGCAGGTCATGCCATGGGAAGAACTGACCATCGTCTTACTGATTGTCAAACACAACTTCTAAATACATGTCCAGACACGAGATGTGTGCCTGTGGATGACGAAGGGCCAGCCGGAGTGGCGAAATTGGTGAAATATGCGGATATAGGAGGAACGTGTACGCTACTCAGAAACTGGTAATTGGTTGCCGTTTCGATCGGATCCCGGTCATCATCACCTTTTTATGATAAAGGTCGGCCTCCGGTCGAAACGTCGACCAGTAAGGTTTGAAAGAGTTGATGGTGGACAAGTTTGTTGGGGTTCAGTTCAAGAAGTGTTAACAGCGCGTTGAACAATTAGAAAAGTATGCTCTTTGTCTCAGTTGTCTCATCCTTTCCTAATCGTTCTATGCGCTGTTAACAAGTTTTGAAATGAGTCGACCAGTAAAAGGAGTTTGAGAAGCGTACAGGTTTTTCCTATTTCCTATTTGTTGATGGCAACTGAAAAGAGACTTTTCTCTCTCTCTCTCTCTCTGACACACACACACACACACACACGCACACACACACACACACACACACACACACACGCACGCACACACACACACACACACACACACACACACACACACACACACACACACACACACACGCACGCACTCACGCACGCACGCACGCACGCACACACACACATATACACACATACATATATATATATATATATATATATATATATATATATATATATATAGAGAGAGAGAGAGAGAGAGAGAAAATCAGAAGTCAGAATATATAAACTGATTTCTGAAAGGGCCCGAAGGAAAGGTCAATAGTAAGCTTTCATCCACCTAGGCCCTGTCGCTTGCGCTGTACCTCGTTCTCTATTGTTGTACTTATGATTGACCTTGTTCTTATACACTTTCTGTCAAGTTTGCACACCAACATACGTCCATTGTTCTCACTTTAATCTTCACATTTCAACTTCGCATGATTAGGAGATTGAGGACTCGTTTCATCGGACGTGAAAAGGCCAAGCTATGGAGTTTGTGACGTGCCCCTAAAAACGAATATAACTGATATGAATGCAATAATTGCTTTAAGTATTCATTTTTTCCTCGCACCATAGTCGAGTGGAACAAACTAACTAATGCAATTGTTTCAGCACACTCATTGGCATTGTTTTCCTCGAAATTAGAAAGTGCACTAACCAGTTGAATTGTTGAATCGTATTACATACCACTGTACATGTTTGTATAATTGTAGTCTTCTATTTTTTATTGTATGATATTGCCAGTTGAAGTTTGTATTTTGCCCTATACACATTGTATAACCTGTATATATTATATGTCATTGTACTTGCCATTTGTTCATGACTAACTTCATGTACCACCCTGCTAAAATCACCAAAGGTGATTGCAGTATCTGTAAATAAATAAATAAATAAATTAGTGGCGTTTAGGCGCATTCTCGCTTATATAACAGAAACGGTGAAAGCGAATTAAGAATGCAAATTCTGTGCCATGCTAGTTCTTATTGCTGCTAGCGTTCGTTAACTGGGAGTAAAAGAAAAAAAAGGGACGATGAGTGACTCGCCTTCCACTGCCGGTTTACATTTCAGGCTTCAGCCTCATCAATGCACGCGCAGATAGCTTCCTCGTGTGACGGGGAAACTGCTTTAATAAGTTTAACATCAAATCACTAAAGACTGTCCCCAGAGATGCAGGCAAGCTATACGGGGCTTCAATGGCCTTGGAAGCCGACAAAGAACGTCAGAGTTCGTAGAATCGGAAGAGACGGAGGGGCGAAAAGCGCCGTTCAAACGCAAAAGAAAAGCAAACTCTTTCGCTCGCCTCACAGCGTCTAAAGCCTTTTCAAAGTCTCGGTTATCGAATTCTGCGCGCGCCCGTGGAAGACAAATGGACGCTTTCGGAGACTGCGATGGCTGCCCTTCGAGAAACCCAAAGCGTTGTGACGGCAAGAATGACCTCAAAAGAAGTGGACGGCCAAGATAAACAAGGATACGAAATGCGAGGGTTAGGCTTATCGACTACCGCCCGCGGCGAGATACTGTTCTGTGCCGCGGAAGCCTAAGGGGTTTTAGAATAAGAAAAAAAAAGGCTGTCTTCCGGCTGAGTCCACTTATGCTAGAAGTGAGGTGACTTCGCGTGGTCCGCATATCAACGCACATGTAGAATAGCGATTAAAGCGTATGGGTGCGCATGTTCGTTCCTCAGAAAGTCACTTAAGACGTGAATTTACCTAGCACCAGTTTGCTCGTTATGTCTTGTTCCCACCCGATGTCCAGTCGATCATTATACATGTAGACATCGCTCTTGTTCTGTCGTATGCTACGTCGATAATGCTATCATGTCAGCTTTCCGCGCAAAACGAGCTGTTTGTAGCTCGATTATGTGTAAATGGGACTAACACGTAATTGAGTGAAGGAAAGTGTAAACTTAAGGACTCGTTCTTCTTGTTAGACACGCCCCGCCGCGGTGGTCTAGTGGCTAAGGTACTCGGTTGCTGACCCGCAGGTCGCTGGTTCAAATCCCTGCTGCGGCGGCTGCATTTCCGATGGAGGCGGAAATGTTGTTGGCCCGTGTGCTCAGATTTGCGTGTACGTTAAAGAACTCCAGGTGGTCGAAATTTCCAGAGCCCTCCACTATGGCATCTCTCATCATCATATGGGGGTTTCGGGACGTTAAACACCACATATTAATCAATCAATGTTCTTGTTAGACACAATACTATTGAGGACTAATAGGCGATGTTGCCAGGGAAAGTATAGGGGTTGTTATTAGAAGTAATTGTATTGTAAATGGGAAGAAGGAAAAGTGGACGGAAAAAAATAACTTGCCACCGGCATGATGCAAACTTGCGACCTTCAGATAACGCCTCCGGTGCCTTACCACAGAGCTATAGTGGTGATCCCCCCCCCCCCCGATCCCCTTCCCGTCCCCCTTATGGGGCATATATATATATATGTGTATTTAAACGTAAAGCCCTATAAAGTGCACAGGAGGATGATCACCACCATAGCTCAGTGGTAGGGCATCGGAGGCGTTATCCGAAGGTCCCAGGTTCGCATCATGCCGGGGGCAAACTATCTTCACGTCCACTTTTCTTTGTTCGCATTTTTTTTAATCTAGCTGAATTGAATTTTTGAATTTTATTCATCAAGCGTGAACATGAAAAAGTGCATGGGTACAGATTCAGTGGGAGGTCCCAAGGTAAGAACCGCAGGCGGGACCTCCCATGATGAAAAACATTTACTATACAATTAGTTGTAATAACAACCCATACACTTTCCTTGGTATTATTGACTGTTACTTCTGATTAATACAAGAAATTGAAACTCACGTGATGAGAAAGTGTAGTCAAAATGCGTAGGGCCATATTTCGACGCTGGGCACACCATCCAACGAAATTTCAATAAGGAAGGATTGCAGCAAAAAGCAAAGTCCACTTTATATACAGAAACGACGATTCTGTGTGGCGTTTTTGTGCAATCCTTCCTTTCCGAGTGACCAACTAGCAACTAATGGGGCCTACTTAGTATGCGGAATGTTTTGTTGCGTCGCAACCAGCCAATACTTCTTTGTTAACTTCTTTTTCTCTACTTGCACAATGCAATTAGAGGTATTACTGCAGGACGGCTTTACGAACCGAACAACTCAACGTATTTATATTACTTATCAACACTTAAGCCAGTTCCTCGCAATCGAACATTTAGCGTTGCATTTAGTAACAGTTGAAGGCGCTGAATCAACGCTAACTAAATACTGTCCTCAAATATTAGTGGACCAGTTTATCGTGAGCAAAGAAAGCCGCGAACAAACTGTTGAAGCCAAGTAACTTCTTTTTCCCTTCCTTCTTCTGTCTTTTCCCCACTTCTTCCCTTCTCCCAGTGCAAGATAGCAAATTGTACGTGCATCTAGTTAATCCTGCTGTCGTTTCTTGCATCTCTCTTCTTTTCCCATGTCTTTCCTCTCTCTCTCTCTCTCTCTCTTATCTTTATATTCACCTTTCCGATTCCACCAGCGTAGGGTAGCCAACCGGCCATGTGCCTGGTTAACCTCCCAGCTTTTTCTCTTGTTGTTCTTCCTCCTCTGTCTCGCACACATAGGAAAAACGGAAACATAACCATAAACAGCGCGGAAATTATTATTCACGTGAAATTGAGTGCTTATGCAATTTTCTGGCACCACGGCGTGCCTATTATAGAAAACGCGGTAGATCTGAGCGTTAATGCTCGGCGTCTGAACCGTAGCCGGCCAGCAACTGTCTCGCGCGTCACCGGAAGAGGTGGTTAGGTCGACGACACTTTTTTTTTATGCTCGGTCACTTTCCGGAGCGCATTTGGAGAATCCCGGGTCCGGCTCCACGGAGCTTTCTGGTCCTCGCTCCTCGAAAAAACGAGGCCACCCTTCGGGAGCCAGTCGGGGCGGCATAATCCAGCCTTAATGACGCCCATTTGCGATCTAGGCCCTGCTTGCCATTAGCGAGGCCCGGACGAATGACTTAAAAGTGGTTCTCGTGGGAGGGCGCTCTGCCGCGCGAACAGAGGATGCACCTACCCGACGACGATGGTTAATCTGGCTGCCGTTTCCCGCTTTGTTCGCCTTTCACTTAGCCCGAAGCGTCGGGGAAGAACACCTTACTGTAGTTTGTCTGGAAACTTGGTCCATCCCTTCGTAGCAGCGTCGTTTATTCGCTAGTCAGGGCTTGTACATTCGCCGAGAGTCATCAACTCTAAGCGTGGCTGGTGCTCGTGTTCACTGCTTTAATAACACATCCAGAAAAGTGGCCAATTAGCCCTTACGGTGACATTTCAGTCAATTTTTGTTTCTTGTGTGTCTCCTGATGCAGATGACACCTCATAAAAGTACTTACTTGGTCTTTTTCTTCTCTTTTTATTCAAAGCATTTTTCTGGCTCTATCAAGCACTTTATGGGAGTTTGTTCTTTTTTTGCGCGTTCGACTTCATTTAATAATATAAGTACCTGGTGGACAGTAAAATTGAACCTCTGGCTTCAAGCACAGCAGCCCGAAAGGTTTCACGATCATAATTTTATGGTATTTACCGGACTATCACGTAAGTTTATCAAGAATAATTCTCAGACTGTTATCGTTATTAGTAGACGCGATAGCTTCATAAGAACTCATAAAGTATTAACACTATCCGGCAGTCATTCGATGTTTCAGTCGCGCAAGAGCTACCAGCATTTTCGGAAGTTCTCAGCATCAGCGTTTCTACACCTCGACAACTATAGCTACTTTCTGAGCGATCAGTCTTGAAACGTTGGAAAGTCCGAGCTTCACACCGGAAAGCGAAGAAGGCAGCACTGAAGTTTCTATGAGCAACCAGCCACGTTGAACGACTATGTGTCTCGCGTGTACGCGTGTGCCGTTTGCGCTGCACCACATTCACTCTTTATCTTATTCATATTTTACCTTTCTGCCTCTCCTACCACTCCGCCCTGCCACAGTGGTCTAGTGGCTTAGGTACTCGGCTGCTGACCCGCAGGTCGCGGGATCAAATCACGGCTACGGCGGCTACAATTTCGATGTAGGTGAAAATTCTGTGGGCCTCTGTGCTCAGATTTGGGTGCACGTTAAAGAACACCAGGTGATCGAAATGCCGGAGCCCTCCACTACGGCGTCTCTCGTAGTCATATGGTGGTTATGGGACGTTAAATCCCACATATCAATCAATCTCCTACTATTTTACAGTTCAACATAGCCAACTACGTATATGGTTAACCTGCGACCCACCGTGGTCGTCAAGTGGGTATTGCGCTCGGCTTCTGACCCGCAGGTCGTGGGATGGAATCTCCGCTGCGGCGGCCGCATTTTAGACTGAGGTGAAAATGCCTAAGGCACGTGTCCGTACATTTGGGTGCATCATAAAAAAAAACACCAGATAGTCAACATTGAAGGAGCCCTTCACTGCGGCATTTATTATAATAAAATCGGTGTTCTAGGATTTTAAACTTCAACAATTATTAACTTTTGTTAACGTGCCTGCATTCCCCACAACACTCTTCTCTCTCTCGCTCAGACTTTCTTGACGTTAAGTATCCGTGGTGCTGGGAACAGCCTCGGCAGTGCTCTTCGGCAGGAGTTGGCGATATACCGTTTTACAAACTGGTGTGGGATATTGCACACACCCTCATTTCTTGAAATATTTATGTTATGACCTTGTTACACGTGTTACTGATGCCTTGTACAAACCGCGCTGAATGAATGTCTAGGAACCATCTAGACAATCTTAGAGCCGTTTGATGAGATTACGTGCACAACGGAAACATTACAGGTTCAAAAGTGTTCTTCTACATTCTTCTAGAACTTCGTCGCTGCTAGCGATAATGCTAGAATATTCAGTGGCACATGCATAAATGCCTATGCAATTCACTGCTTGTCAGTTTTATTGACGGCCGACGCTCTGTTCACTGCTATCAATATACAATATGTATAGCTTGTAGAGTGGTGTATCAATTTCTTCGCACAAGTTTGCCCAAGTAGAAACAATGAGCCTTCAGAATAACGACGGCTGCCTTGTTAAACGACGGCTGCCTTCTTATAAGCCCTTGGCATTATACTGCCGTCAAGAAATATGCGGTCCTCAAACCATTGCATGGTATATGCTGTTCAGCAAGAGCGCTGGCGTTCTTGTACGCAATATCTTCACAAGCCGTGATGCCACATATCTGCCCACACAGATGAAGAGTTCATCTGTAATAGATTGATAAAAAGTTTCTATGGCTTTGTCTATTTTGCAAGTATGCTATTGATATCGAAGAATCACGCAAAGCACAGTGTCTCGATGATACGTGTAGTCGCCATAGCGACGAAGCTTTACTCGAAGTCACCACCTAGGCTGATATGAGGTAGGGTCAAGGCTTATGTGTTTAGCTATCACATGAAAAAGCTTTAAATTTCTCAATTACTAAGACTATCTTCTGACGCACTCAGGTTGAAAAAAAAAAACGCAGTATCGAGATTTTGTACGACTGATAATAGTGTGCCCTTGTTAAGAGTGAAAAAGCTTATTTCCCCGCTACTGAAGAGCAAAAAACTAATTTTCGGAACAAAACTAAACTTAGAAAAGCTGCGTGTGATCCACTCGTTATAATAAAGTAAGCTTGTAACCACGTTGTATGAAAACAGCGCGCAAGTGAGCAGTGTGCATCCGTTTCCGTGCTGTAAACTGGGTATCCTGTAAAGCGTGCACCCTTACATGTACAATACAACTGCGGTGTAGCTATACTATAGGCAGAGAACACAAGTCAGTCGTTTCAAATAGGTGTAAGGGCCGGTGTATGTGTTGTTTCTTTACTTGGATTACTAATTATTACTAGTACATAACTTTGTCATTGCGGTGCCATATTTCAGATTTGATATCTATTTGCTGTGATTGAAAGAACAGGTTAGAAAGTCACTTCTTGCATGGCATATATATATATATATATATATATATATATATATATATATATATATATATATATATATATATATATATATATATATATATATTTATATATATATATATATATATATATAATGAGCTTTTTTTGAAATGAGCCAAATCCAAAACCAAAACTAGCTCACACAAGGCTCTTTTGGCGCATACATACCCTACCTTTCCTAAAAACATTACTAATAATTTATTACTTAAATGAGTCATTTATCATTACTCTTTTAGAGGAAATTCAAAAGTATGCGTGTGCCAAAACAGCCTTATTTGGCTAGTTCTGTTTGTGTGTTTGACCCATTTTGAAAAAAAAAAAGCCCAATGAGACAGATGCTTGGGCTAGTTGGTGATTGGGAATCAACGCTCTTTCTGTCCTTGTCTCTTCTTCTGTATTACATGCACACACTCTGATAATAAATAAAATTTATTGTAATGTTTCTCCAGTTTGAAAACTGCGTATTTGCCTTGTCGCAGGTGACTCCAAGCTCTGCGCCTTCAGTCAAGGCACCCGGCGTTCGGTAACAGTCAACAAGGTGCCCAAGCCAATTCCAAAGCGAAGCAGCAGCGTAAGTAATGGGATGGATCTTCTCCACCGGCCTGCGGCACCCCGTCGCAGTGCTCTGGACGTTCATCTTAGCGGCGTTCATCCAAGGGCGCTGGGCGATGTCGACATCGTGGCCAAGGTGGGACGTGAACGCGACGACGACTACTACGATCACAGACGCACCAGTGACGTTTCTTCCGTGCCGACTCTCCGAATTGACGTGCGACAATGGCCGCTGCGTGTCGCTGTCCCGGTTCTGCGACGGCTCGGACGACTGCAAGGACGGCTCGGACGAGCCCATCGGCTGCACCAGTAGGAGCCTTTCTTGATTGTTCTGCCTTTTTTTTTCTTGCCTGTTTATATAAGTAGCTCCTGACCACACCACGTTTAAAGGACCACATAACTTCGATATAGAGGAAGTGGTTTGCTTTTCGCTTTTGTTCCCCTTCTTACATATCTTGGGCTTGCCGTTTATTTCTTCACAAAACTTGTGGAACGTCGGCGCCAAGCGTTGAGCCGGTCAAGATTTCTCGTTTCTCGACAACGCGCTGCCATCTGCTTTTTCGCAGTCGCACACGCAGAAAACGAAGCGAAATCAGTTGGTCACGCATGGTAATCATGCAAGGAGACGTCCGAGCGAGCATGCGATTTGATTGCGTGGCAAAACGCTCTTGGATTCAATTAACAACAGACGTCTCTCGTACATCAACCAATCGAGAGCTTTTTTTTTCTCCTGACGTCATGTGAACGAACTGCTGACGTCACGAACGTTGCAGCAGAAACGGGAAACGCGGGGAGATAAAACGCGCTCGGTCTCCTTATTTCTGGAAGTTGTTCAGGGCCATTTTAGGGACGAGTGAATAGTTCTTTCCTCGCCTTTGCTACCCTTCTCACAGGCGATATCTCTTCCTTGCCATTTATTTCTTCTTAAGGCACCCGTACGATGTCTGGGCTAAACATGGGTCCATCAAGACTTCGTGCTTGCCGGCTGCACGCTGTTATGTGCGATTGCACAATTGGAAACACACAAAATGAAGTAATATCTGTCGATTGTGCAGGATAGTCATGCGAAACAAGGAAGAACGGGCGGGCGTTTGCAGAGCGAAGCAGTGCAGGAGACAGTTCACATCTGATATTTCGCGTATATAGACCAATGGTGTGAATGTGCCATATTGACCTCACGGGAATCGCTGTTCTTGAGTAGCGAAGTGCTCAATTTAAGGCGAGAAGTGGCAGGAAAGAATAACCCGCTCGTATTTTTGGTTGACATTTGGCGTGCGGAGCACTTCAGTCGGCCAGGTATGCTGTCGTATGCAGTGATCTCATGCTGTCGTTGTCGCTAGGCATAAGGCAGGCAAAACTACATTAGCTTAGCCGGCAGTTACACACGCTCGTGTCATTGAGGAGTCTTCTTCCTCTTCTTCTCCGAGCGCCATGAAGATGACATTAGCGCAGGCAACACCGCACGTAGCAAAGCCACCTGTAGCATACCGAGCACGTTCTCGTGCCAAGTACGTCTTTCTCCTTTTGTTTTTCGGGCACCTCTATGATTACATGAAGTGTGGAGAATATTACATGCCTGCACTACGGTAGCGAGAACCATGTACAAAAATTATGTACAAAAACCGGAAGCAAGCATGAAATGGATAGAGAGAGAAAGAATGAAAAAAGAAAGAAAAATAGAAACAACTAGAAAACCACAGAGGAAAATGAACAAAAACGGAAATGAAGAAAAAAAGAAAAAGAGGAGAAAAGAAAAGAAAAACTCGAAGAAAAACAAAGACTGTCCCATACCGTACTTCAGGCTTGGCGCCTCTAGTGCGAAGCAGGCTCAAGTTGTTCCCCAGTATAGACGCTGTTCAAAATTGTAAAGTTTGCTTTTGTACTGTGCAGTTCGAAGAACTAGTGGTGGCTAGTCACTAACTGCAAATAGCCTAATCACGCGTGCTTGGCTTACGCAACAACGTGGAAAACGTAGAGTCGGCTCTCTTGATATAAGCACGCATAGTATAGACAAGCCCTAGCACGTTCAACTAGGACACCGCGTCTCCGCTTGAAGCGTGACGGGGGCCGCCATTACTTGGGCAAATGTGCAGTGCAGAGAAGCGCACTTGCGAATTAAAGAAAGGGGGGCTTGGCTCACCACCGTCGCTTCACAGCTACTTGTTGGGCGAACTGCTGCCTTGATTTTACGCGAACAAGTGGTGGGTATTCGGATTTACCTGATTTCTCTGGCACATACGCGTTTTCGATTTCGAAGGATGAGAGAGAGAGAGAAAGGAAGGCCGGGAGGCTAACCAGATATTAGCATCTGGTTTGCTACCCAGCACTGGGGGTGGGGAAATAGGGGCAAGAAAGAAGGGGTAGATAGAGAGAGAAGAAAAACAAACGCACGTGCACTCATGAGAAAACGAAAACACACACAGGAAGGGCGTTCTGGCTACAACCGTTTAGAAAGGCAGATCGGTCGCAAAAAGTGCAGTAGCGCTTTCAGGGCCTTCTTCTAGGAAGTTGTATCTTGTCAATATTGTAGAATTCTTTCCTCCGACAATTCTCTTAAATTTCTCAGGGCTATCTGCGGTCTATCACAAAATGCGTAATACAACTTTTGCCGCCTTGTATGGGCTAGTACCTTTGTTGATTCGCCTTATTTCACTGACAAACAACGTTATAATCTCTTTGTAACGATGTATTTCTCGTATGAACTGAACTTGCAATGATAGCGCGATTTCGCGATCTGTGCCACGCAGATTGCAACCGGACATTGTTCGGCGAAGTTGGAACCAAGAACCCAATCAGGATCGCGGAGCCCTTTCAGAGGAACCTGCCGTTTGTCTGCACGCTCTACTTCGTCGCGGCTGGTGGAGAGTTCGGTGACATCGTCGAGCTGACCTTCCTCAACTTCCAGATAGGCTCACTCGAGCTGGACAGGTGAGGCAGTCGTATGCAGAGACGAAAAATCAGGGCTGTTAGAAGACGCTCGCATTTACGTACTCAGTGCGCACAGTCTCTAGGATCGGCATTTACATGAGGCTAACATGGGTATAACGGACACCAAGTTGTTTCCTCGACTTCGCAAGGCGGCTCGATTATGTGACCTTCATATTCGATTGCCCTCCCTTAGGAAGGGTCATGTTCACTAACGATAGCATATACCCTTCGGTCACATAAAAATGTGAGTGCAGTATGTCCCTTGCTTTAGATTACATAATATTAGAGCATGTCAAATGCAGATTATCTATATGCTTTTGTGAGCGTCTGTACATGTATGCAGAAGCTGCCAGCTAGAAATACTATACAATTGTTGAGACATGCTGAGATTCGACGAGCTTTACCTCAGAATACAACGTTCATCTGCGTTATCGCATCGTTAAATGGCATTATTGTCTTTAGCTCTTATAATAATTTTAGTTATGAGTGCATGGGTAGAAGAACTCAAGTACGCATTCAATTAGGCAACGCGACTGCGCCATGTGATAATACGAGTGTGTTGCATATTGCTCCCAAATTATCTTTTGTGGTTAAGTCATGAAGCTTATGACTCGTTGATCCCCGTTTTCCCGCAGGAACCGGTCGACAACCTGCTTGAACGGTCATGTACAAATAATCGAGCCTTCGACATCGGCGCCCATCGTGCGGACCCCGCAGACCCGAGGTTTCAGTAAAATTCTCTCCGCCGTGCGGGGTGAAGCAGCCTCGCCGCACCTGGCGTCCCTTTACGACGGTTCGGACGGAGAGCCGGAGTTCGGCTACTTCTGCGGCGACATGGCCACCAACGGTGGTTCGGGCACCGGTGGAAGCGCCACCTTCTTCTCGGACCGGAATAACGTCACACTGGTCGTGACCGTGCCCAGTCGTGCCTCGTTGCACATGTACAGCTTCAGCATGTATCTCACATTTCGCTTTCATCCGAAGAGGCCTTCCCGGACACGCTACGGCACGTCCGCGAGCCCTCACGACATCGGCATGGCGACAGCGGGAACGTACTGCGACCGTGTGTTCGAACATTGCGACCGCAAGCGCTGCAAGATCCGCTCGCCCAACTTCCCGGGCTTCTACCTGCGAAACTTCACTTGTACTTTCACCATACGCCAAATGGTGGCGCCACCGGGCAAGCAAGCACAGATAGTTTTGTATCAAGACAACGAGTACAAGATCTCCATTTTCACGGGTCGCCGCACCGCTACAACGTTTTCCCCGAGGTCGCTCACTACGGACTGTCTCGGAGACGTTGTGAAAATCTACGACGGACCGAGCGCGGACCACTCGCCTCTGCTCACCGAGTTCTGCGGCACTGGGGTGCTACCGGAAGTGATTTCGAGCGGACCGGAAGTGACTGTGGTGCTCCGAAGCGTGGCCGCGCAACAAATGCACAGCTCGCGGCTCGAGCTTGAAGTTAAGGTGCGCTTCGTGGATGTGAAGGAATACAAGCTGGGTCACGGCAGGTGCGAGTTCCACGTCGACGGCAAAGTCGAGCGCCAGGGCCTCGTGCACACGCCGGCGCACACGGTGCCGCCAAATACCACCTGTCGCTACCGATTTCATGGCAGGTCTCCCACAGATCGCGTCTGGCTCTACTTCCTCTCGTACTTCGTCGAAGACAAGCACCGCTGGTCGAGTGAGGAGAAGTGTGACCTGTCCAGCATCGATCTCTTCGACGTGCCTCTCCTAAGGCCCGGTAGCAACACTTCTGCCGATGCCTCAAACACCAGCGCCACCGGGGACATCCCTGGAATGTCCTACCGCTTCTGCGAAAAGAACTCCCCTCGCATATGCGCGAGAGCGGCAGAATACCCAAACTTTATACCACTTCGTCCCTGCAGGTACCCCGATGAATCCTATCTGTCCAGTGGTGCCGAGCTTGTGCTCGAGCAGAAGTTCTACAAAACCATCGAACTACCTGTCCGCAGGAGCTTCTTCTCAGCCCGATACGAGTTTGTGGACACCGAGCAACAAGGCACTGATATGGGACTACGTCACGGGCCTTGTCACAGGCACTTTCAGAGCAGTAACTCCAAATTCGGCATGGTGTCATCGTCCAAGAACGTCTTTCTGTACGGTCGCGGAGGTCGCGAGAACGTCACTTGCTCCTACTACTACTCCGGCATGACCTCTGAGAAACTGAGGCTGTACCTGGTCACCTTGAACCTGCCGGCGCCGGGATGCGAGCATTATTTCGACCAAGTAACGCAGAGGTACAACTGTCGCGTCACCGGTCGCCAGTCGGGTCGCATCTCGCTCTTGCATGTTATGGACCACTGGAGCGATACGTACACTCCCATCGGCTGTTTCTGCAACATTACCTCGCAACCACGCAAGCCCATACTCATCGAGTCGGTGGGGAACAACGTCACGCTGACTTTCACAATAAGCGGCATGACAGCGCTGGAGGACTTCAACAACTACGGCTTCGAGGCGACGTACGAGTTTCGACCTGCCACTTCGTGCGATACCAGCACGGAGCTGAGGAACGGCTCACAGGGCGAGCTGACGTTCACGGCTCCTGCCAGTGTGACCGGCCAGGAGCTTCCCCTGCGCTGCCGTTGGTTCATAGAGGCATCGCCGCGCAAGTACCTGTACCTCAAGTTCCAGGGACGCGACGGATCCCGGGGCTGTCCCGACTCGGGAAACAGGTGCGCTCTTTTAGTAATAGAAGACTTACTTGAGCTAGAAACGTTAAACACTGAAACTATATTCTGATTAACACATTTTAGCTTTATTTATTTATTTATTTATTTATTTATTTATTTATTTATTTATTTATTTATTTATGTGGGCATTTTTACAAAATGCTTACGAAGATGCAACATCAGGTGCAACGCCGCAGAAGCTAGCAAGTTTTATGGCAAGAGATGCTTTCACATCAACAAATAGTTCAATAGATTTACCACCAGTAATGCGACCATCTTTTTGATTTCAATTTGTGGCGTGGGATATACTGGCCGAGATGGAGCAGTTTTGCGTGACTTATCAAGAGGCATGCAACTCGTGCGCGAGAAGCAGTGACGTCACATGGCATACAGTTGACGCTCGGAGCCAAAGTCTCGTTGATCTACGCATAAAAAAAAGGCCCCGTATCTGCACGTTTCACTGCAAATGTCGTCGAAAGACGATAGTCTTGCGTGTGGAGAGAGTAAACAAAACAGTTATTTGATATTCTGCACGAGAAAATCGGTGAATTGTGTTCTGGAAGTGCTGCGTTGGAGAGTCTGGATCCGTGCAGCGAAGGTTAACGGGCGCATCGAGGCACGTTAGACACGAGCGCCATCTGGCACTTATCTTCGAAAATGAAGGAAGGCGTGCGCGCCCATGGAGAAAGATGCGCGTCTGTCTCAGAGGTGATAAGGTGTAGAACGCAAAGTGACAGGCAGGTGCCACCACTGTGTCGTCTTAGCAAAGCGTTGGAAACGCTTGCCTTTTCGAGCATCGCGTTGCACTGTCAGCGCTGCGAGATAAACGCTACGGTCCTTAGAATTACTTATGTGTGCCTTCTCTAGTATAAAGACACACATACAAAATATCGACGTGTTCTTATGGTGCCTCAGATATTCGCAATAATTGCTTTTTAATTGACGATCGCACGAGTATAAACACTGAAACTTGAGCAATATTGGTGGGCGCTGCGGATGGGGTTGGCCGTTTGAGGTACCGTTTGTTGCCGTTTGGGATATCGTTACCACGGGCAAACAGACACATGTTCAGGCAGACTGACTGACCAAAATTTTTGCGTCGAAGGTCCCCAAGGAAGACTATCCTCTGTAAATGTGACGTCATAGCCGCGGCAGATAAACTGGCGCCGACGCGTGGCCAGCTGTGCAGCGCTTTTGCGCAGTGGCCATATCACGCTGTGGCCAGCGCAAGGAGGATTAAAGAGAAATTGCTGGAGTGGAAGCTCCCGCAATGCCTTGCCAGCAGACGTGAAGCCACCTTTTGCCACCACCAAGATGGCGGAATCATGCTCTTTTCTGATGATGTCTACTTAAAGATCAAGTGGCTTTGATATGTTATGTAAGTGCTACGTTAGTTATATATTAAAAGATAGTTGTTCCCAACGAAATAACACGCGGAAACGAGTATGGATGACTAAATCTTCAAAAAACTTTGCCTCCAATCAGAGGCTCACTAAGGAAAAAAAACTTGTAACTGTAAGACGCACTTGGAGCATTATAAGACCCGAAAAAGTTCCCACATTAACTTCGTTGGGCACTCGAGAAAAACACTCCGTTTTAATCGCTGAACGGTGATACTTTATCATGCCCCTAGTAAGATGGCCGCCACAGCCGCCATCTTGCCCGAGGTATGGCTTCACTTTTGCGAAATCATTTCCACTCCAGCAATTTTTTTAAAATCCTCCATGGGCCGAATCTGCTTGATAGCGCCCATCTATAGTGAACTAGAATACACAATAATAGCGTCTCTCATTTCGCGCGCACGCGCGTAGGTATGAGTGATGTTGTACATATAGCGGGACGTCTTCCAGTGTGATATAGCGACGTATAGTGTGGTAGAGCGAAGTTGCTGCTTTGTGACGCAGACGGGCGGATAAGCTTAACTGAACGAGTTCCACAGTTGCGGGGCAATTAGCGAATGAGCGTAGGAAGAGCAAACAGAAGAAGGCTGAGCGTGCTGAGAAGACACCGGAGCACCTTAGCTCACGTTACATATGTCCTGACATAGCGAGCCAAGCCACTGCTATTTTTTTGTTTTTAGATTCAGTAATGAGTTAATATGCTTCAGGCTTTAGAAGAAACAAACGATTCCGGTTAATCACAAGGTTATGAATATGTTGTTGTAGAGTATCTGTGTTTTCGTATCGTGGCCTCCGCGATAAGTTTCGGTAGCACGCACCCGGAGTCAATCGTTGAGGTCTTGCTCACAGCGACAAATTCAAGCGCGAGATACGTGGACCTAAACATCTCGGTGAATGAACTTCTTGCATATAGCTGCTATAGCGTTCCACCACACGTATGGGTATTTCTCAAAAGGAAAAAGGAGCAGTCATCTTTCATGCACAGGCTAAATTTCATGTTTATTGGTATTTTATGGCTGGTGTAACAAACTACGTATGATGTACTCGAATATGTGTACAAAAATAAAGTGCGGGATTGGGCTAGTTGGTAATGCAGTATTAAACTTCTCAACGCAAAAACTTCCGACAACTAACACATGCATGCAAACGAAACCGACTTCAATCAGAGATGACAGGGCAAGAAGGGGAGAAATGTGTGTGCTAAGGAAAACTAGTTCGTAATAAAGAAAACCCTGAAACGCTTCTCTCTAGTAATCATTGAGTGGATTCAATAAAGGGATAAATTGCCACATGAGTCGACTGCCGCAAACATTTTTCGAAACCGCAAAGTGCGAACGGAAGTAGAGGGAATCGTCCCACGCTTTCAGAGCTTTCCGTCTCCCCTTGTAGCAGTGAGCTTGCTGCAACCTACGCAGGGAGACGGAGGTTTGACAAGGAGGCAAGAAGCTACGCCTGTTCGCCAGCGCGCTCAATGAACTTGAGCGTTTGATTAGTTTTTCTTATTTTTCTTACCGAACACGTGGCTTACCCTGTGTGGTCTGGCAAGTGTGCAATGAGCGATGCTCAAATCAGGTGTGGACTTTGTGTTGACAGTTTGGTCGTTCGTGCTTGGCGCGGTGACTTGGGTTTATGGCATATACGTGGCATTATCCTGCAGTTCGTGGGACAACGCGGTGTATGTGTTAACATTCGTTTAAAAAAGAATAAATAGTCTGTGAAGGAGCCTAACACATCCCGTCCAGGATCGCATTGTAATGCATGTGGCTGCTCTCAGGTGTTCGTAGACGCATTAACCCGCGAAATTATGGAAGCTTTCTACATTAAAAGAAGAGGAGACGCATGGATGAGTCATGCGTCGATTTTTTGTTGACAGACAAGGAGTTTCTTATCTTCTTGGCTTATGTAACATCGGGTGACATGTCTGAATTTTTTTTAGAGACGCAAGTGCTGTTTCTAAATGATTTGCTTTACTGCCTCACTTATGCGCATGTATGCTACTGCCGGCGTTGTTTTTTTCTGTTTTGGTTTTTCGAAATAAATCTTTCTGATGCGAGACAGCGCTCGTTCTGTGCATTTTGTCTTTTGTCATTGTCTATAGCGCTGCGCAAATCATGCGAACATTACAAATAGCCCAACTTTCCATTCTACCGCAATCGTATCACTAATCGAGTGAAGTGTCAGTGATTTCTAGCTGAAATTTAATTGTGAATTCCAGGCTGCACGCAACGCTGTCATGCCTGGCTCAAATGTTCTCAGGCGCCCTGGCGACCAATCGGCAGTGTTTTCCGACCGCGCTGAAATACAGGTTTCTGTAAGCACAGCTTTTGTCAAAGAACACCAGTTGATCCCGTGTTTGAAAGCGTGGATCGTTCCCAGGTTCGTGGTGTACGCGGACGGCATCGTGCAGCCCGTGGCCGTCGTCTGCTCGGGCGGCATCCACGAGGAGACGTCGCTGTCCACGGACTTCGACATCTTCTCGGCGTCGTGGTACAACGACTCGAGCGAGCAGCAGCCCCACACCCTGGCAGACCGCGTGGTCATCGAGACGGTCGCCTTCCGCGCCGCCCAGTTCCAGCTCCGGTGGCTGGAAGTGACGCGGCCCTTCCTGAAGACCTCGTCGGGCCTGACGCTGCGCAACGTGAACTGCCTGCACGAGTGCCCCGAGTTGAGCGCGTGCATCTCGCCCGAACTCTGGTGCGACGGCATCGTCCACTGTCCCTCGGGACACGACGAGAAGCCCGAGCACTGCCGACGCTTCCCGACCTTCTACGTGGCGCTGGGAGCTGGCGCCGGATTCGTCGTGATTTGCGCCTGTCTCACGGCCCTCCTGCTCTGGTGTCGAAGCAAAGACAAGAGCAAGGAGGAACCGCGCCTGCGCCCCGCCGACGACATGCCGCTGGAGAGCCCGGACAGCTGACCCTGGCATTCGATTCTGGACCCCGTGGCGGACGGTTCAGAATCGCAGGAGACGGCTGTGGTCTCGGCGAGCGCCACAGCGGTGCGTCCCATCGATGTGGTCATGTCCATGATGCCCGCTCCCGGTGGTGCTTTGCCGGCGACGTTGCAGGGAACGCTGTCTTCGAGGATTCGGCGCACTGACGTGTCACCGCCGCCAGCCTACACGGCAGCCGATGCGGCGGCGGACATCTACGTCATCAAGACGATGAGATCTCCCTGCCTTTAGCGATGCTGTCTGAATATGTCGCTCTCAGCTTAATACTTGCCGTGCAAGTGAAAATGCCTTCGAACATAACGAATGAACGATGCGCGCTTGGTGTGGCACATTATGCGGACGGGGTTCGGATTGCGCCCGGTGGCACACGGTAAGCTGTTTCTTCGTGAGCCACTGAAATCTAGGTGCGCCGCCACAGAGCGTCATGTTTTTGTGATCTTCGATGTCGTCCAGAGTGTGCTGACTCTTTGTACCTGTACCGCTCTATATTGTGAAAACATACCGCTGTAGAGAGAGAGAGAGAGAAAAAAGCAAGAAGCGACTGTGTTATCGAATATTATCTCCTGACGGTGTCTTGCAAAAGACAAACATGCTCACACTTGTGATGTAGTGTCTTAAGAGAGCGTATTCTGTGTGACAGAGTTTATATTTATCTTTGAAACAATAAGGTAGTGTAGTGTGTATATATGTGAAATTATATTCGGAGTAACGTATTAATCAGCTACACGTACGTGACAGTATAGTTCAATGTGTTTTATGTGGTTCCGACACTACGGTCGTTGATGACGTCTTTTTAAGTGCCCGTCTATGCGTCCGCGAGATCATAATGCTACTTTATACGGCGGCTATTTCTAGCGTTCGGTGCCGTTAACTCATGGTATCGTCCATTGGCAGATTCGGAGCACTATAGCGGGGGCACTTCTTCTGCTCCATTCGGTGCAAGTCTGTTCGATTGGCAGACTGAGACCACTCCACGTATGCTCCACTGACAGATCCGGCGCAGCTCTGTCGCGATATTCACTCCACTACACTCCGTGGAGGAACTTCTTCTACTACGCTAAAAGCGGCGGATTCAAGCGGAAGTCTGAAGCGCCCTGTGTCAGCCCCTCCTATCTGGAATTGCATGCCAAATGTGGGCGCGTCAACAGACGCCGGTGACGTCGGTTGCGCCTCGCTTCGGAAATCGCGTTTCCCCAGCGTAGAGTCGATTTGCTCAGCGGGTCCACTCCAAAGAGATTTAAAAAAAATTGCCGGAGTGGAAGGTCCCGCAATTCTTTGCCAGCAATAGTGAAGCCAGCTTTTGCCCTATAAAGACCTCCTAAACGTGCTATTTCCTGGTGGTGCCCGCTTACACATCGAGTGGATTGTTGTTAGGCTAAAGTCTGCGTTAAATATAAATGAAAAGATAATTGTTTTCGGAGAAACAATCCGCAGAGACTACTATCGGTGACCTAATCTCCATTGAAATTTGTCTTTATTTTGAGGCTAACTAAAGAAAACTAGTGACACAAGGACGCATTTTCAGCACTATCTGACCCTAAAAGGTTGCCACGTTAAACGCTTTGGGCGTGCGAGGAACACTCTCCTTCTCAATCGCCAAACGCCAACAGCTCATCATGCCCCTAGTAAGATGGCTACCACAGCCGCCATCTTACGGTTGGCACGGCTTCACTCGGGGGCGGGAATTCCCACTCCAGCAATATTTTTCAAACATCCTTAGTCCACTCGGGTAAGAAGGCAGGCGCACGCACTGCGTTCCATTGTGACCCCGCCGTTGGCTTCAGAGATTCCAACACCTTGTTCTAGAGGGAGCACGCTTGTTGCACTCGGTGTGTTCCCTTTGGTCGCTCTCCGCCAGAGCGGAGTGCTCCGGTGCAGAGGTCGTCGGCCACTCCGAATCCTCCAATGAATGACGCTATAAGACATAACCAATTTGGCGAAAGTGTCACTAACTTGAAAAACGTAGCACTCGAGGTCCTTTGGGCTTAGTTACACAAGAGGGCCTCATGACAAAGTCACACTGAAAATAAGCGTGCTCAGACGTCATTGTTGCTTACGTTTCGGCTATCTTCAGATGACGAGCTGGCTACAGTTTCTGAAAAGATGTGCCATAAACGTGCAGCATCAAATGACATGGTTTCTATAGTTTTTTATGGGCATTTCTCGCCATTGTCGAACAGCATCGCAATGTTATCAGGAACTCACGTGACTACTTTATGTTAACGTCGGTATAAGGAGCTTTCAAAGCTTGTATATTTACACCATGGTGAGAAAGTTAATCATGCAATCCGGAGTTATGCTTTAGGTAATATCAATCAAACAGATGCCTGCGTGGGTCGGGGAGTTATTTTGCGTGTTTGTGCGTGTGTACGTCTCTGTGTTTGTGTGTTTCTGCGTATGTGAGGATGCGTGTTCATGTTATTGCTTTCACACTGCTACGTTACTTGCACAGAGCAGCGCCTGTTTCAACACATAGATAAAGGCTGCTGCATCTTGTGGTATATTCCTAGTTTGTACCACGTTACACGCGCAACCCTGCCCTCTTCCACTGGATTGGGGCGTCTCGTATAGAAAATGAAACATTGCTTCATTTCGAGATCATGGAGTTTAAAAGGACAGACTGCTGGACTAGTTGGTTTGTGCGTAAGTCGGAATAGTACTGCAAAGAATCACACTGACAACAGATCAAGACGGAACACAGCGCTAAACTAACAACTCAGTGTTTATAGTACATGATCACATTTATGTGCACACCACATTGCCTTGTGCGCTCCCTCGCCACCTCCCCCTCTCTCATCGTTTCGTGCAATGTCGTCTGTATGTATATATGCGATCATGGACGATAAACACTGAGTTGTTAGGTTAGCGCAGTGTCCCGTCTTGATCTGTTGTCGTCAGGGTGATTATTTGGACCACTGTTCCTATATGAGGTCATGTCTTCAGTTCGCGATGGTGGCCACCGAATCAGAATAAAATACAGGAGCGATCGTACGCACACATTCCTATTTTATAGGACCCATTTGGGGCGTCTCTCCACCATTTGAAAACAATTGCCTTCTAGCTTGCTTACGCTCTGCAATTCGAAAACTACACGCTCGCCACTTTCTCGTCTAGATGGATATTACACGCTGTTAATGCACACGCCGTTCATTAGAAGCATTGGGCTAAATATATACAAGATAAATTACAATAATCGTATGATAAGAATAACCCCCTCCTCTCCTTTTTTTAAAAGGTTAGAATAAAGCTTTCGGTGCTCAATATTTTTGCCCAAGTGGCCGAAAATAATGTAAACCTCTTTTACCACGTCTCTCGTAAATTAGTGTTGTTTATCCCGGGTGGTTGAAAAAAAGAAATTGGTGGCAATGAATGGCGCATAAATGTTAATTTTATCCAGAACTGAAAGCTAAAATGTGATTTCACCTTTTAAGAGATACCGCGTCAGTGGGATTCTAAATCTGATGGCAATGTGATTTAGTTATCGCTGCTGATTTGATTCCGGGAAATAATATACATGCGAGATAATTGGCAAGTGTCAGCGCACAAAATTAGGCATATGCAGTTGTCTGACTTTTACTGATGAGCCATTGCGAAACCGAAGTCATCGTTTTATACAGAACTAAACGAAGCAAGGAGGAGAAGCAAGTTTACTTGTTTTCTGACTTCTGTTGAAATGTTTTCTCTTTACGCGATATTTGCAACACTTGAAATAAAAGCTACAAATAGGGACCTTTATGCATTTTTTGGTTAGGTGACGTAAAAACCCCGCAATCACAGAAGTATTACATCATCACGTCTTTCATAACCTCCTTATTTTGGTCTCTTTGTTTGGTTGATATTAGCCGTCTTAGACTAGAACTTTTACTGGCCCATTGCAAATTATAAGAAAACCAGAGTGTCAGCAAAAGCGTCCCTGATATTATGTCACGCGGAAACGCCCCGTAGCCACGCATCCTTGAAATGCGCCAACTTACGACCGCAAATATACCTGAAACAAGGACAGGCAAGAAGTTGCAACTTGTATTTTACAGAGATAACATATAAGTAGATTTCAGGCACACATCACTGTGTATTCGCGAGAAAGCAGAGTTAACATTTATCCAACTGACTCTACACAATCATCAACCCTCCGTTCAGTATCTCGTAGCCTAATGAAGCGCCTCGATAAACCATATCTCACTGTTACACAGATGAGCTGAGGTTTCGCTAAGGCGTTCGTGCACACCTTACTTATGCCTTTTACTGGACTAAGACGACTCAAAATTACAACTTTCGTGATTATTGGCCATGCACGTCCACGCCTGTATGGGCTAGTCAACCCTTGTCGTTATTTTAGGCTATTTTAGGCTTCTGTTGTTGTACGCAAGTGCCGTTAAAGAATATATGCTCAGTTGTTCCAACTCGCCCAACAGCAAGCTCTTTCAAGCCCCGTAGCCGATCATTTGTTTTTTTTTGTTTTTTTTTTTTGGTGCGTTGGAGATTTCAGAAGTCGGCGGGTGAGCACATGCTGCAGCTTTTAAGTCAACAACAACAACAACAACAACAACATAAAATTAACAGCGTGCCTGCGTGTCGTGTTGCTACGGCTGCAGTGTCTGCACATTGAATCGGAAGATGCAATAGTTAGGCATAGATAAAAGACTACTTCGCTTTTATGCCTTGTTTCTTCGCCCCATTGTAGTTCGACTTCGATGGATAATGCAAATTGGACTACGCAAATAATAAAATGTGGAGTGCTCTGTGCAAGTACTGAGTTTTAATAGAGATGAATGCTAAACTTTAATTTCTGCGCTGTGCTATGAATGCAATGAATGAAGTGGTCTCAGTCACCGAGCTGCTTGAATGTCTTTTTTTTCTTTTTGGAGTAAAAAGTAATAAAACACTGAATTTCAGGCGTGCCTCTGGTGTATTCTCAATACAGATTCCCAGCAATAATACGGCTGTCTAGCATGAAAGAAAATAGCATGCACCTTTTCCAGATGCCTGGATGTTGCTCAAATTGCGTAATGAAAGAGCGGTGGGAATACCTTTGAGACGAGGATACTATAATGATTACCTTTCGCTGTTCGGTGTTTCGAAAACATATTCAACTTTTCAACTACATTGTGAAGAAAGATTCCGTGCAGTAGTCTAGACATATTGTTTATTTTAAAGTGTTCTTATGGTGTTCGGCATTATTTTGTTCTTAAAGTGCCTCCTCCCGACCACACGGGATTCCGTCCCACCCTGCATATCACGAGTTTACTATCTGACAACAATTTGTCGCGCAGCATTATTGCATTACTGCCACAAAATGCTTGATCTGAGCCCAATACCACGTGGGGCTTTCGTAAGCTTACACAGACACCGCAACAAGTTTGAGCCATCGAAGATGAAATAGGTAATGTTTTATGGGGAGACGCTACTCGAAAAACGCAAGTTTATCCTGAACTTACATATTCTTTACTTGATTTTACTCGTTTAGTTTCTATACTTTCATGACTAAAAAATAAAATTGCATACGTATACTTGAAATAGTCTAAACTTGCTTTGAAGGAGCCCAAATATGCTGTTGAAAGACTATCAAGTGCCCATTGTTTTCAGTGAAGTTGCATTGTAGCTTTAGTGCGGGAATTCGACGCGACCGACACAGACAAAAGAAGTAGAACGCACAACTGATGAAAGTGTATCGTGCCGTCTAAATTGGAGCTCTAATTCTGCACTGTAATGCGTGCGTGCAGTTTAATTAGAGTGCAGGCGGAGCAAGAAATTGAGTGCTCCTGACCCACAGTCATTACTGCCATATTCGTTACTGACACTTTTTATTCCTCTGTAATTGGTGAGAGACAAATACTCCTGAGGAACTGTGCCGACCCATAGTCTTCAAAAAAAAAAAAACAAATTTTCACAATTTTTGCAGAACTTGGTGTCACACATGGGAACCAAACGTTAAATATTACCAATGATGTTTTTTTTTTGCTGAGATCATTGGCTATACACAGTGAGAAGTGTTTATGTATCCAGCGGTAATGACGAGGACAAGAAAAAAAAAGAAAAAAAGTGGTGAGTTGTCTTTATTTTGATGTCATCGCTGCTACTGTTGGCCCCAACTGCATAAGGTAGCAGACGTTGAAAGCTAGTATAATGAGAAAATATATTCAGGCTATAAATAATTCACATTTCTTAAATGCGAAGTAGCGAAAAAATTGGTACATAAAGGTGCAGTCGAAATTTGTGTTGCACCATATGTGCAACACAAATTTCGACTGCACGAAACACAACACAAACTATATGGTAGCATTTTTCCTGCAGGAAAAATGTTACCTTATCTCAATTGAAATTGCCAATGTATTGCCAGCTTTAGAATTGATGAAGCTTGTTCTTGGTGACTTATCGTATTATTCAACTGATCTAATACAAAGACAACAGACATAGTAAAAAAACAGCAGAAGCGCGAATTGACTTGCACGTGAGACACGTGACATATGGCTAAACCTGGCAGTAAAGATGTAATAAACAATGCTATCTGTTCTTTTTTTACGCGTACTTGCGTCAACTTTTCGCCAAGCCTCCGTATGATTATTCATTTTGCCATGCGCCTTGTATCACGAAACCAGTGTGAATGTCGTGATACACATCCTTAAGAGTTCCTAATTTTCGTAAAACATGTTTCTCTGGCCCTGTGGACAGGAAGCGTTACCACAAATTCACTTGAATGGAGCCAATTACACTACGTGTCATCATATATAAGAAGCCAGAACACCAAACAAAATACAGCGCATTTAGAAGCTTAATTTTTATCGGCTGCTGTTCTTACGGTTGAAGAACACCTTGCTCCTTTCTCTCTCTAACAGAGCATTCTACTATATCATAGAGTCATAGAGCGCATTGCAGCTTTGCGCATTTCAAGTTTCTCTGCACATGTGAGCTAGCTCATGCCCTAGTGGTGCTAGTTATGACTATAGCAAAAAAAAAACAATCTCTAATATTGGATGTGAGCTTGCTCATATCCAATTTTTATAATTGGGGAATTGTTCCTTCCTGACAAGGGATGAGTCACCGGTTATTAGAAAGTACGGTACTTTTAAACCGCAAAACGTTTCCCACCACCAATCACGACTCTACATTAAAGTGATGCCTAAACTCTGGGGACGATGCATATTAATGATGCCACTAATTGGGAAGAGCGTCTTCTGAGCAGTTGAAGCGAGAACGCCACTTTTTATAATGAGAAGCAGCAACAAGAATAAAAATTTAGGAAACGGCGGCTTACATATTGAAAGTTCTCTGCACGCCGTCACTTGCCAGGTGCCGTAGAAATGCGGGGATAACGTAAAGAATATGATAATGCATTAAATGGGGACAGTGCGTGTATACCTATACAAAAGCGGGCCAGTTTTTTTCTTGACCACCGGAAAATAAAAACTTGGCTCAAGCTTTTTTTGCGAAACGACACGAGAATTCAAGAGTTTCGTTACCGAGAGTGCGGAAGCAAGATCCGCTCGTTCTTCCGCCCCGAACCGGAAGCGTGCGCGACTCGCGATCCGGACGCCACGAAGCGGGAGACGGAGGAAACTAAAGAAGCACGCCGCTTCTCAAATGCACGTGCGAGCCACTGAAACGCATCATCAACGCGAAGACGAGCTAGAGCACAAACAAGCGTTGTATATCCTTTTTTTTTCTTTCTTTAACGCACGCGTGAGAGATCTCAGGGATACCCAGCTTTTCTAAAACGATGCAGCGTTCAAATATTTCGCGTTGGAAGCGGAGGTGATGGTTTTAGGGCGATGCAATGCAGTGGCACGCTTCACCGACGCCCGTTTGCGAATACTTGGTGTGATTCCACTAAAAGCTGCAACTCCAGCGGTTCGTGAGTTTCGGGCGGAGTGTCACTTTGCAGAAAATAGAAGACGTACTAAAACAAGGAAGGCATTTCTGTGAGAAGATGCGCTCTTCAAGTGCGTTCATGAAGTTTTCGTGCACTTACGTTGTTTCAGCAACTTCAAGAGCAACCACGTGAGCCACGTTATTTCTTATGCCTGGCACGCGTTCGAGTTTAGCGTGACAGCTTCTGCACCCGAATATATTCATCATCTTCGAGGGGAATTCTCTTCGATATTCCAGGATGGATACGTAGGACTGGTATAGAGCCGTACGCTTGGCGTTATCCTGATGCTAGACTACAACTCATACAGACATGCGAGAAAAAAAAAAACACTGGGTCTGGAAATAGCTTGGATGCGGTGAACATTCAGAATCGACTGGGGATGACGACAGAAAAATCGGTGCACGTATCTGCCGAGGCTCTGCATACGAGAATCGAGCCTTCCACAGACGCGGTCACAGGCCTTCGTAGCTCTCGCGTGCGCTTCGACTAATAGACGCGCTTGAAAACTGAAGAAAAACGAAGGAAAGAAATGATGGGCTCTAAGGAGCTTTGTGTGCTGGGAAATGTAGTGGGAGGAACGGGGTAGAGAAGACGAGCATTAGGGTACAAAAGGGAGGAGTGGGAAAGATCCGAACAACGCTCGCCTTTCGTCTCACGAAAACGAGTCGGCATCAATGAAGGGGATGCATGCTGCTCGATTCCTTTAGGGAAAAGAAAACACGGACGACACCCCGAGCTTTTTTCTTTTGAGGAAGAAAGTGAGAGAAAAAAGAAAAAGAGCGGGGCGCTCGCCTCTCTCTCGAGCCGCCATCTTTGATGCACAGCGATTCATCTTCCTTTGTGCGCTCGCTTCTGCGTTAGTGTCGCACGTCTCTCTTCTCGTTCGAGCCTTTGTTTTTTTTTTGCGCTGGATGCCGTGGCATTTTTTTCACCCCAGCCTGGTGTTTACCATGTCTCTCTCTCTTTAGATCTTTTGTGGCCTCTAAATCCTTTTCGTTATCTTTGTGTGGCTGTCGGATGGCGTGAACGAGACCTCCGGTTCGTCTTACACGGTGAATGTACAACTTCTGCTCGTGCTGCGCGGAAATTAGTATAGCGGGAGGCACTGAACGTGGCGTCCACTTTTCTTTTAAGGGGCGAAGCTCCTTAGGGCGTGGGCTGTGCGTCCCCTGTAGCCTGTATGTAGCCACCTCTAGTTTAGTTCTTGCAGTGTTCACTAGATGGCGGTACCGTCCCCTGTATGTAGCCACCTCTAGTTTAGTTCTTGCAGTGTTCACTAGATGGCGGTACCGTCTCCTGTATGTAGCCACCTCTCGTTTAGTTCTTGTAGTGTTTACTAGATGGTGGTACTTGTAGCTGATGATGAAAAGATGCAAGATGTTATAAACTAGAAAGCGGTACTTGTAGTTGATGAAAGACGCGAGATCTTATAAAATAGGAATGATGTCACATATGGCGCGTGTCATTGGTTGAAGGCAATCGTTCGATTTAGTGCGGCGACGTACGCTAGGGGGAGCGTTGTAATAAAATCCGTTCGCTGTTGGCGCGCGCTCGGAGTCGCCGGATGGATAAGGCTGCACAGCGGAGAGAGCGCAAGGCGGCAGAAGCGCGCGCTCGCAGACAGAATCCCGATGTGCGAGCGCGCGAGGCAAGGGACATCGCAAGCCATCCATCGTCTAAGAACAAATAAAAGTTGATTTGTGTATATACACACACAGCGTTTCTCACGTCTTTACATGATGATCGACTGGGCGAATTACACGGAAGATTCACAGTTTACCGATGAATCCCTCCGGAGCTTCGCCCATTCATCATCATTCACCCCGTGAATATGCCGTAATTTTTTTTTAATTCACGCTTGGCGACGAAAAACCAAGTCTCTGGGGGTGGTCTTATAGAGATACCCAGTGATACGTCACGGGAAATTTAATTATACGTGCGCGAATGTTAGCCACGTCTATAATGAAGCATCAGACACGCAAGTAAGTGCACAAGACATGAATATATAATCGTTATGTGATCGAAAATTTAGGAGAAATTTCCAGTCGGAGTTAGGAGCCCAAAATAAAAAAAAAAGTACGTATGGAAGGAGGCAGCCCTACGCTGTGATCCAGAAAGGGTGTTTCAGCGCCATTAACGTAAATTTTGGGGAGGGTGAAGCACGTGGTGTGCGCCGATGTTTGCCATAAAAAAAAATGTACTGACTTACTTACCACCGGTCGACAAACGCACCATCACATTGCATATATGTTTCAAGGAGCCGTGTTTCAAATAGATGACTTTGGCGTAGAGATGCCTGTTAGTGTCTCGAGTTTCAGATGAGGTACTTGGGCGTCTTGGTAAATTTCATCGGTGCTTGTGTCACGCCTGGCTAAGCGTAATGATGAAGGCAGTAACTAGAAACTTTTAAATCGCCATGTGCATAGTGGCGACTATTCGGAGTTATCCATATTTTCTTTTGTGGAGCACTAGCATTTACGAAGGACTATTGCGGTGACATGACACCCAGAGTGGCCGGGTTTCTAAGTAGTTTTGCAATTAGAGGAAGAACATGCATGTGCCTTCAGTCATATTGGTGCTTGCAGTAAATACGCTCAAGAAACACGTGTACGTAGAACATTAAAAAAAAACAAGCTGGCGAGAAAGCAAATAAAAAAAACGTGATCATATAGACTCTGAAGCTTTCATGTTTCATTTAATGTTCTAGCCCAGGCTGTCTATGAAATTTCATTGATATAACAATAAACGTGCTCGTTTAGTATACGCTTCGTTCGGTTCACATATTTTTATCATCCCCAATACTGATACTCCCAGCGTTCGAAAAGTAAATAGTGTGAAAAAAATATTATCAGGTTTGTTTTCTTTTTCACTTGATCAGCACTTTGTCCATAACACATATGCACTGTGAATTACGTGTTTATATTAGACAGAAGCGTTCTTGGAGTTTATTTCTCAATACCTCTTCTGAGCCCCATCGACAAGAAAGCGCTGTCTCCGACAATTAGCAGAAATGAGCTCATATCCCTTAAAGACATCTTTTAACATGTCGTCCGACTTCTATGTTGGACATTTTTTATGCCAATAAAACGGCTTTTTTTTCAATAACTGCAGGATGATCAAACACCAAGAAGCTCTGACGGAATAGTTGATTCGTTGCTTGTAGAAGTCATTAAACGTTATTAAACGTCATTAAAAAGACGAGGACATAAGTACTTGTGTCCTCACTCATGTACAACTACATGTGTATAATACTTTTGATCTTTTCATGGAGCTTATTAACGTTTAAAAAGCTAATAACAGCTGCGTCTCTTAAATGCTAACTTATGTCCACTGATGTCTTCATATGTTTGTTTAGTAATAGACTCACAAATAGGGCTTGGATAGAGAGAGAGAACAACTTTAATGAAAATGCCTGCATAAGGCCCATTTCCCGATTGCCTAGTCGTAGAGTTGAATCCTCTAAAATATGCTAAGCGTCAGAAAGAGCCTTGCAGCTGATATATCATCCTCGCTTCTTTATTTCTTTTTTTTTGGTCTATCGTGGAACGGCACTAATGCTTGCCGAGATGCTAAGCGAATGAAGCGAAATAGTGACTCCTGCCTCGCAAAACAAACAAAAAAGAAAACCACTTTTCCAAGGTCGTAAAGAGGATGACGAGTCGTTAGGCATCGCTCTGAGAGAGCCGATATCGCCACCGCTCCGCCACGATCGCCGAAATCCCGAGCCGGCAACGCTTAGGACTAGCTGACGTTACCAAGAGTTAATTTGGGGGCACTTATCATTTGCGAACGTTTTAGAGCGCAGATGAGGGGCAATTCTGCAATCGAGGGCTCTTTTTTTATTTCGCGGGGAATTTCGTCTGCTGCCAAAAACTCCCGTTTGTCCTCTGAAGTGTCCAGAATTTTCGGGCTTAATTACCGCGACGAAACTGGTTCTTCGATAGCGGCGGACTTCGTAACCTATTAGCCTCTGCTGCTCACGTGTTTTGAGGGAAATGAACTTGGTGGCACTCGCCTGCTAAACCGAGGAGACAAACTTACTTAGAGCCGAACGTATTAACGACACCGATGTCGAAGGCTATTAAGGCGTAATCGCTCAAAATAGGGCGCAGCTATGTCTCGTTTGATTATTTTGATTGTCAACTATTGCTTACGCCTAACCGTAATTAACTTCGCTTTCACTTATTTCGGACCGTCTCTATTGTTTCAATGCAGCAGTGAAACGCGATGAGCTGCATTTTCTGATAATTAATATACGTTTCGTGTTCTTTTTTTATTCCCGACTCAAATATTACCCTGCATTGTCAGAAGGCGTTACAGCGGGGGGGGGGGGGGGGGTTATGGAGTGAAAAAAAAAAGTATTATTCAAACAGCACACTTCTCAGACGCATCACCCCATACAACGTTTCGGTGATTCCACTAACTGCATCTATTTATTAACACTGTTTACTGGAGCCACTTTATCACAAACGGCAATATATCAGCAACCCTTGAATCACCCATAATATTCATCGGATTCACAACTCAGGAGTGCTTAGATATTTTCAAGTATATGTATAATAATTAATATTTTTTTTGTTCGTGAACGTTCCTGAACACATGGTAGACTACAGCAGGCAAATGAGCCACAGCTGTCTCCTACGCTATATTCCAGCAAAAATTCTGGCGATTTATACCACAGCAATTTTATAATGAGTAAAACGTCACAAGGTTACATGGCGTTTAAAAAGTTATGTCAGACAAATAAAGGACAGCTTTCTTTTAAATTAAGGACAACAAAGCTGAACTGTGACATTTTTTTTCAGCAAAATATTATTATAGAGGCGATAAACTTCAGATCATGAGGAAAAGGAGCAATCAAAAACAGAGACTTACAAATACTCTGCTCCTCTAGTAGAACAGGATTGATTGATTGATTGATTGATATGTGGGGTTTAACGTCCCAAAACCACCATATGATTATGAGACACGCCGTAGTGGAGGGCTCCGGAAATTTAGACCACCTGGGGTTCTTTAACGTGCACCCAAATCTGAGCACACGGGCCTCCTTCATTTCCGCCTCCATCGGTAATGCAGCCGCCGCAGCCGGGATTCGAACCCGCGACCTGCGGGTCAGCAGCCGAGTACCTTAGCCACTAGACCACCGCGGCGGGGCTAGTAGAACAGGAAAGTTTAAATCACGAGGAGAGAGACCCATTTATGTCCATGGCTTTAAGTTCGCATTTCAGTGTTTTTTTTTTATGCGGGTACCTTTTTTTTTCCTCTGTGTGTAATATGATGACGTACAATGTTACATCTATATGTACACATTTATTTGTGTGTATTTTGAAATTGGCTGGAACGTTTCAACAGCAATGTTACGTTTACCACGAAGAAAAACTGGGTAGGGGCGAAACACGTTGGAGGGGTGTCTCTGCTCCGCTAACGTGGAACACGGGGTAGGGAGAGGCATGCAATGTTCTGGGAGAAATTTTTCTGATGAGCACTATAGTCGCTATAGTGATGCCAAGCCTGAAACCGGGGTTGTAGGGAAGGGTATGTCAGATCTGCTAACGTCTTCGGGATACTGCGTCCTAATGTCCTATTGTAAAGGTGTTTTTTCTTCATCTTCTTATATCCTACTCGTCTGGCTTTAGTGCCCTGGCATGTAGCCGAGGCTGTTTCAGCTGCAATGATGTCATCGGCTATTTGTTGAGCTAGCTGTGGCCGTCCTAATTATCGTCGACTGGTAGCTAGCAGTGCTATTTACCCAATTTAGTGAGTCGCATACCCATTTAAGACAGGCCGTCACACAGGGCACACCGTGACCCCATTTTAGAAACCAATAAACCGAGATGCCTGGCACCTCATACTGCGAAATTAAATGCTAAACGCACTTCGCAGCGCTGCCAAGCGAAGAATTTAGGACTCACCAGTGGTATGATGTCTAGAACATAGAGTTTCCTATGAATACGCTAGATGGAACTCTGATGGTAGTCTCTACATATATGGAAGCTGGAACGCAGGACCCTTCAGCGAGCATGGGAATGACGGGTAGTGCACAGATTAGTCTGTGTTCGCACTTTCAGTTTCGTTTGGCTTCACGCAGCTTAAAGCAGCTTTGTCCCGAAACGACAATGAGCACAGGTTTATTGGTCACGCTTCACCACCTTAACCTTGCAGGCTTACCAACTGTAATGGGGTTGGTGGTGTAGTTCGAAATGGTTTGTTCTTTTGTTTTTTCGAAACGAAACCAGAACGCTGCAATAAACATATAGCCGCAAGTTCGTTCGGAGCCCGCATGCATAAACACTATGCAAATTCGTGTGCCACCCATAAATCCCATGGTCGCTGGACGATCGCAGCTCCAGAGTGCCCTCTAGTTAACTTTAGGAAACTCTATTGTCCAGAAAGTAGAGGGTGTGGATGAGGGAGTGGATTTCACGGTCACTTGTCTGGCTTAATAGAGAAGTGTGGTTCCGCTTGCTAGTACGCCAACATTACGTTGTCTGATGAACAACGGAAGGAGCCAAGGACACAAAGACAATTACTCGAACGTGAAAAAGGAATAGAAAAATATTACAAAACACTCGATCCTCGATAAACGCAGCGGGAAGGCGCCCTAGCGATTGTAAGGGGCGCTGCATTTCCGAATGGCCGGCTGGTGTCACGAGCTGCTGAAAACTAAAGACAACAGAGTGAACGAGCAGCAGATGGAGTCTCCCGCGTCGACTAAAACTGATATCGGGTCACACGATCTAAACGAACAGGAAACAAAGGGAAAACCTTTCACGAAGGGATGCCGGCGCATCCCACGAGCACTCTAAAGAGCATCAATCATGGCCCAGTTCGTGAGCGGCGCGACATGCTATAGCAGGAACTCGAGACAGCTTGACGCCCCTGCTCTACCAAAAAGTCAGGCCAGAGACTTTTTTTTTGTAGAGAGAAAGAGAGCAAGAGAGAAAAAAAATTCTCGAAAAAATACGCGACATGTCGGCTGTGTTTTTTGTGCTCTAAACTTTTAGTTGGCTTCATTTCTCCCTTCCGCACAGCCAACAGAAACAAGACGAAGAGTTATAAAGTGACGCAGGGATCAAACGAAATTAGACAGCCCTGAAGTTGCCGGAGACAGGCGCCAGCATCAGGGAGGATAAATTGGGCGCAGGATGCGAGGCCAAGGAAGGATGCATTCAGTCTCTCGAGGCACTCGAGAAAAGGTACACAACACATTTTTTCCTCTTTCGAGTCATTTGCAGTGTGTGGAGACCCTTTTTCTGTCTTCTAGGTAAAATGGAAGAACGCTGGCAGCAAAAACGAAGACCTGATTAAGCCTCCACGTGGTGCACTTCTACATCACGGCAGTATATTGGGAAAGAAGAGCGCACATTGGCATGGAACGGGAACTGCGAAATTGCGCTGCACTAGCTGTTCCCAAGGGCCAATGGAGCTGGAGTTTTGTTTTCTAGGAGTAGATGTGTAGTTTGCCCACGAAAGCATTTTGCTCATCAGAACGCATGCTCATTCTGCGAACGAATACTGAGCCTAATATTCTAATATTAGGCTAGAATTGGGTCAAGTATGAGATCTCTTCTGCTTTCATAGCTCCTCATCAGTTTCTTCTATGCCACCATTTTTAAAAGGACCCAATATTACGAATACCCGCCGCCAGAGGTACACGAGGGGGAGGGACGAGTAGGAAGCGGCATCTATATCCCCCACACACCTGAAACGAGACAGAAGCTTTGTACGTGCACTACTAGCCAAAATCGTAACCGATGACCATGGCTGAGCCGCTGTGTTTATATGATAGGCATGGTTTATGCTGACGTGCATGTGTGTGATGCATCTAAAAAGGTTCTTTCCTGAGTTAAAATTTTCACTTGCCAGTAAGCGCTCCATCCCACGTTTTCTTTCGAGGTCTTAGAGCAAGTTGCGATTTTATTGTCATGAACCGACGGCACCATCTTAGCTCCCAGCCTTACAAGCTTACTAGTCGACATGTTGGCTCCATGAAGACCCGTTTTCTGATCCGTTTATTCGGCCTCACTCCGCCCTCAACTAGCGTTCTTCATTCGGCATTTTTTTTTAACCATGCGGTCACCGATAATGGTTTCCAGGCTCAGCTGAAGGTTTGCGTCAGCTGTCTGTAATGACAGTCCGGTGCTTCTGGCGCCATCTTAAGGCAGGAGTGCCCATCTCTCCTCACTCGTTCTCATCCTGTTGCCATCACAAGTGTAATGACTTTGCTTGCCGAGTGGACCTTCCATTTATAACCCGCTAACGCAACATAACTTCCAGGCAGCTGAGGTCTGTCGTGTGACTACGAAGTAAATACGACCATGTTGAAGCACTTTGCTTTAAAACAGTGATGAAGGTGTTGCTGCCGGATACATTGTAGACAGTTAAGCACTTCAAAGGGCAAGAGGGTCACGCGAGGGAAAGACAGGCCAATCAAACGGAAGAGATACATCTCAGAAAGATAGGCAGACAGGGGAGTACTTTAATGAAAATGTTTTCCTGGCTATTCGCCTGACATGCTACTCCAAGTGCTGGGTGATGATTACGATTTATGCACTAATAAGCACGTATCGCATACTGCCTCTCTCAAGTAGACGAAACTTCTGACAAAGTTTCGTTCAGGTTGGTGGGTCGATAAAAAGTCAAGAGTGCTCTTGTGGCACGTAACACACAGGTGCTGCTCTGACGTGGGTCCAGAATGTGTGGCAACTCTAGGTATGACGATAGTTATAGCGCAAGAACAGAACGACGACAAACAGACAAGAAGGACATGAGCACTCGTGCTTTCCTTCTCTCTTTGTCGTCGTTCTGTTCTCGCGCTATAATTATCGTCATATCATACCAACTAGCCTAAACTGCCACACTTCTAGGTACGAATCCCGTCGCACTTTATATATATATATATATATATATATATATATATATATATATATATATATATATATATATATATATATATATATATATATATATATATATATATATATATATATATATATATATATATATATATATATATATATATATATATCATTTTAACGTACTTTACTACTTCTGTTCTCGCTTCAGTGCCTGGCTTTTTATTTACCATCATGTCACTGTGCGCAGGAATTCTCTGGAAGGGGACAAGGTGGAGGATGTTTGCTAAAGTATTGTAAAGAAGCTCTGCATTTTCTCCAGCCATAAAATAACGCGGACCTTGCCTCGTGACGCAATCAATGATTTGCAAAGCGGGTTTCGAATCGATAAAAGCCCTGTAAACAGTACTCCCGAAGTGCGCATTGCGTTTTCATGACCCGGCACAAACACTGTGCTTCGCTGCGTATAATGAGCAACCTCACTCTTGAGCACTGGACCAAAGTGGAGCGACGATACCGGTGATTGCACAAAGGGAACCCAGAAATGAGGGTCCACAGGCCTCCTAAATTAAAACGGCTCACCGAAAGTACGATCTACTGGACTCGTCTTGTTGTGGCATACACGAGACGTTACGCTCGTTCTCATTTGGGTACACGTTAAAGAAGCCCAGGTGGTCAAAATTTCCGGAGCCCTCCACTACGGCATTTCTCAATTATGTGGTCCTTTTGGGAAGTGAAACCCCAACTATCAATCAAGAACGAACATTCACACACCCGATAAAGCAATGTTACAATTCTTTACCTCTGAATGTGCTGTTGGCATTAAATCCTTGCGTGAGGTAGCTCGAAGCCCCAATTTTTTTTTCTGCGCGTCGGACAGAAAAAATCGTGGCTGTCGTACACTAAGCATGACGTATCGCGCGGGTAAAAATTGATTTGAAGAGGCCTAAAGAATTTTTAGAGGGTGTTGGCTCTACTCGAATTTCTGCATGCAGTTATATCGTCGCGTTGTTGTGACGTGGTCGAAGGCAGCAGACTGCATGTCAAAGACCAAAGAGTTGATTTGGTCTAATTCAGGGCCGGTAAACGGAGACTCAGACTAGATAAACAGATGATAGCGGTGAACAGAGTCGACCGGAGATCAACTGATCTCCGTTGGGACGCGTAGCCTTTGATGCAACAGGCGTCGAACTTTCCAGTCATACCACTGGTGGTTGCGCAAGCTCTGTGATAATCATGTGTGTTCGTGCCATGAACGCAGTCTTAACGTGATGATCTAGTGCAGTCCTTAAGCTTCTCGAACACTGCAGGTGTGGCTTAATTGCACTGAGCGGTGTTTACAATCCTTGTTAGCGAAAACTGAGAACAGTAAGGGTGAAATAGGAAACACTTGTGACAATGCTCCCCTCCCAAGAAGCATCGTCCCGATGCTTAAAACATAACGAGGGTAAAACGCATGCAACAATAAATAACAACCATGAATCAAGAAAGTAATAAACTATAAACACAAGCGAGAAAGCACCACAATAAAAATGCAGTCCTTAGGTGCGTCAACGTGCATGAAATGCGCTTGAGGTGCACGACATGAATGACCTCATGTCGTACACGGCACCGCTGAGAGTTCGGAATGCCGTCGGGGACAACTTTGCAGTGGAGTGGGCCAAGACGTTGAACTACCCTGTATGGTCCGAAGTACTGTCGCAGCCGTTTTTCACAGTGTCCACGTCACCTTATCGGTCTCCACACCCAAACCAGCGGTCACCGGCTTGCTATTCCGCAAACAGTTGTCGAAGGTTATAATAGCGACTGTCTGTCGTAATTCGATTTTTGATGCGCAGGTGGGTGAGTTGGCGAACTTCTTCAGTGCACTAGAGGTAAATGATGACGCTGAGGATTTCTCCGTCACCAGCGTTCGGCAGCATTGCGTCGAGCGTCATCGCCGGGTTACTTCCTTATGTGATTCTTATGTGATTCTTAAAGGAAAAAGAAGAGAAAAGTGAGCCCAGTAAGTGTCTGCATCAAAGTGCGACACCTTAACAGTAGCTCACAAGGTATGGGGGTAGGGAGGCATGAAAAGGATAGGATAAAAATGTATATATAGAAAGAAGAAGGAGAGAACGAGGCGCAGGGATAGCGAGCGACTGAAATAAAGAGGAGATCTGAAAGATGGACATGGTCGCAGGAGACCGAGGACGGGGCACCACACAGCGAGAGGCTTGCTTGACTGTGTTCCAAGGTTACCCGAGTTAGGTCAGCAGCAAACGCTGTACTTCTGCCAGTGATGAGAACCTCTGGGCCACCATGCCGAAAGACTATGCACCTGACGAATAACTTTCGTATACCTCAGTGGCACTGCCTTTGAGCTGGGCCCTTGTTTCGGCGTAGAGGGTAAGGTAGGAAGCAGCTACGACAATCTATTTGTTCCCAGAATTCGTCGTCTGGAACGGCCCCAGTGAGGTTCATGGTGATTTGCTGAAATGGCTGGCGAGGTGGCTTCATCGGCTGTAGAAGTCCAGCTGGCCCAGTCGGCGGTGTCTTCCGTCACTGACAGTATCGGCAGGTCTTTAGGTAGTGGGTGACGTCGGCAGAAAGGCGTGGCCAGCAGTACGTTTCTTGTATCCTCGCAAACGTGCGAAAAACACCAAGGTGGCCAGACATTAGGTTGTCGTGGAGGACCGTAAGACTTCTGGTCGCAATGACGGAGGCACCACAAGAAGGTAATTGGCTTGTTGCGGTGAGAAGTTCTGGAGGAGAACGCCGTTTCGCAGGAAAAACGACGAAGGTGCCCGCTTGAATACTTTCGGAACAACTGCGGTCCTGCCCTCGGAGTATCTTAATAGACCTTTCGGTTCAGGGTTGGCTCGCTGTCGTTCGGCGAAGCCGTAGGTCGTCGTCACTCATCGTTCCCAAAAAGATGTCACCAACCTAGTCGTCGGGTGGGGGTAGGTCAACGGGGGCCCGAGAGGGACATTGGGCGTCGGAGTGTTTTCTGCTGAACTTGTAAACGACAGTGATGTCACATTCTTGAAGTTCCAGGCTCCAGCGTGCCAGACGACCTGAAGGGCCATTTAAGCTAGCCATCTAGCCAACAAAAGACGTGATGGTCGCTCACAACATCATGTCACGCGATGGTGACGTGAACGAAAGGGAGCAGACTCAGTGCCCAAGAGAAAACTGCTAATTTTGCCGAACTTGTGGCAGTAAATAGATAGTCAGGCTACTATGAGGCTCACTGGCACTGATATCGGTGAACGGAGCGTCGGCCGCCAATCGTGGTTGGGACACGTCGTATTTTATACTACACGCGCCGAACGTTCCAGCCTTATCACTGATGGTCGCGCAAGCTCTGGAGTAATCTTGAGTGTTCGCGTCATGCAGGCAATCTTAACAAAATAATCTAGTACAGTCCTGAAGCTTCTCGAACACTGCAGACAGCTTTTCTAACACTGCAGCTGCGGTTGGCACTGAGCATTACTTATGTATAGAGGAAGAAAGTTACGTGCCGCAGTGGGCCAGGCCTTGAGCGAGAGGAGCCGAGCGCGAGCTGTTGCCCCAAGCGCTGTGATTCCTGTGTCGGTTGCTGCCACCCGCTTACCTTATCAATAGATCCTGTGCAAGTAATACTTACCCCAATAAACCCCGTTTTAGAGTGGCGGAGGTGCTGGGTAACTCAACCTGAAACTTTGCAACAGGAAACTACCTGCCATCCCAGAAATAGCTGAAGAAAACGCCCAGCAAGGTACGACCCAGCCTCCAATGGTCATCGTGCCCTTTGCGGCACATAATCTTCCTCCTCTCTACACTTACAATATTTCTCAGAGAGACAGTAAAATTGAAGTAAGGAAAACGTGTAGCAATATGTGGAGCGACAAAACAAAATCAGTGTCACATAACCATTTTATTTAGGGCAGCTCAAAGCCGACATTCATCTTTGTTTCATTTTCAGAAGACGCATCATTGCGGCCCCACCACCCTTCGAAAAATTTCTGCACCCAACGGGTTCTTTCCCCTGCCTCCGGGAATGCTGGCACCTCACCTGATTTTCTATTGCCTTTGTCATCAGACTACTTTCGACCAAAGAACAATGTCGTGAGATGATACCATAGTGTGACGCCCTCAGACGTCACACATTTGGGTGATTTAATACGTGCAGAACTCACCGATCGAAAAAGGACAGCCGGAGCACGTGGCCGCCGGTACTTGTGCCTCCGCTCGTGGGTGGTCGTCGAAACAAGGTATTGCATTATGGTATAGAGTGCGGGGGAGAACACCTACAGATCAGGATTATTCCTTTTGATGGCTAAAGTGTCGGCATTTTGTTCACAAAGTGCACACCACCAGCATGACGCTGCAAGACTCGCAATATTGTTTCGATGTTGAACGAAGGCAGGCTTGGGACTCGCTTTCTTTTATGTCGCGCCTGAAACCGCGAAATAAACTTTCTGTGTTTCTATGCAGATGTTTATCATGTCTATGAACGCATGCAAGACGTAATATTCTGCTGAATCCAGCGTCGTATACTTGCACGGTATGCGTACCTCATCGCCAAAGTGCGCCAAACGACAGCGCCATCTGCTGGCGCCGCAATATAAGTGGTGCGCAACTGCGAGCCAGTTCGGTCGACATGCCATCGTGCGCGAGCCTCGCAGCGCCAAGGTGTCAGTGCGCATTTCGGGAACTAAATGTCGACTTTTTAGCGACCGGAAGGAGTAACCATGCTCTGCAGGTGTTCTCCCCTCTCCCCCTCACCCTATACCACAATGCAACAACTTGCGTAGAGGCAGTGTCGCATGCAATGAAGTTGGCTCAATTAGCATCCTCGAGTGACCGAACATGTACCAGCGGCCACACGCTCCTGGTGTCCTGTTTCAATCCGTGAGTACTGCACATCGTAACTTCATAGTGATGGTGCCGTCACGTGGTGATTTTTCGCCTCGCTCCTCCCCGACGCGGAGGAACGGAAACGAGAAAGTAGACAGTTGGGGTTTCGCCTTATGTACAAGCTTTTGTCTGGCTAGTCGGTGCATGCATAACGGAGAGGGATAGGCGCAGGGGAGACGAACACGATAAAATGTGTTTGCAGGCCTAATAAACAGTAATATTGGACAAGCCGGCATGAATCCATCTTTGAACTTATACACCACGTGTCATTGACCACATTACAATTTTTTTTTTGAGGTACGTCATCACGTACAAGTTTTATCATTTTTGAGAACACCGTGTTATTGGCGTGAGCCTATATACGTATTCCCATCTTCTTCAAGTAAAAATTGGTTGTTACAGGCGTTGCCGCATTCGTCTCCGTCATTGTCGGTAGTTGTCGTGTTGTTCTTGTTTGCAACTTTTACTTTCATTAAGCTTTTTCTATAATATGGCACCTATTCTTCGCCGCTCCTGCACGTGACCAGTCTTCTGGACAAATAACGATGTTATATTACGCACTATAGTGTGCTTCTTTGTGTCCCTTGTAATGCCCTCCTTTTTTTTAAGATGCACCACGATTCTCGCGAATAAGTTCCCTCAGCTGTGGCAAGGATTCTCATTTTACACCCATACTCGTGTACAGTCGCGTCCACTGTCAGAGGGAACACGGAACGGGTGACCACGCTCCGCAAAGCGCCACGACGGACGCTGTGCGAACTATTGAGGCCACGTGTGCCGCGTTTCCGCTAACAGAGGCCGCTAGTGTACATCACGATAGAAGACAAGATTCGTTTTGTCTGCCTACTTAGATCATTGGCTATAGGGTGTTTGGCTGTTGACCTGAAGACTGTAGGTTCCATACCGGCAGCTGGGGTCCTATTTCGATGGAGGCGAAATGAAGGCCCGTGTACTGCACGATGTCAGCGCACGCTAAAGAACACAGATGTTCGAAATTTCCGGGGTCCTCTAATAAGACGTCTCTCGTAATCATATCGTGGTTTCGGGATGTAAAACCCCAAACGTTATTATTAGGATCCTTCTTTTGGTGCAGACAACCCTGTGAGCAAACAGAGAAAAAAAAACTGCGCAGTCGATTTGTTTTCCAACTGAACGACGGAATGAGCCAAACCATCGAGAGAACGAAAAGGCACGAATTGACTTCCGCTATGTGTCACTGTGAGGGGGATGCAGCAAGTTAGGTGGGTGGATGAGACTGCGAAGTTTGCGGACATAACGTTGTCACAGCGACCACAGAACCGGTTAGATTGACGAAGCAGGCCTTTGCCCTGTAGTGGGGACCAAGGTGGTGTTGCTACTGCTACTTCTCATACTGCTACTGATGATGATGGTATGTACCTAATGAAGACGTAAAGGAACATTTTTATGCCCACGTGCGCAGACTAACTGGTCAATTTCAGGGTGCCACCAGAGCATGCACGAAATTGGTTAATGTGCCCCGCCGCGGTGTTCTAGTGGCAAAGGTACTCGGCTGCTGACCCGCAGGTCACCGGCTCGAATCCCGGCTGCGGCGGCTGCATTTCCGATGGAGGCGCAAATGTTGTAGGCCCGTGTGCTAAGATTTGGGTGCACGTTAAAGAAGCCCAGGTGGTCGAAATTTTCGGAGCCCTCCCCTACTGCGTCTCTCATAATCATATGATGGTTTTGCGACGTTAAACTACACATATCAATCAATCAATCAATCAATCAATCAATTAAAATTGGTTAATGCACTTGCCTTTATCTAGCAAGTCGATCAATAAAAGTAGTTTGCACTAACTAAGCATGCATAGATTACGCAGTATCAGTTTTTCTCTCCAGCAGGACAGTATATTGCACACCCAATTAAATATGGCCGACACTGCAGAATTAGCAAAACACAATCACTGTAACCGACACTTTTTGTGTGCGTATATGTTTTGTCTGTCCTAACACATATATGTGAGTGAAAGCAATAGCAAGAGCTAAGTTATTACATAGGAAGGCACATGTGGTATAAAAAAGGTAAGAAAAAGGTCGCTATAACAGCTACCTCAACAATTTTTGCGAACTTTCGGTTAACGGTGTCTCACGCCCACGTTTTTTTTTAAGCTACGGAGAATAAACGGCACAGGAGCAAGACAAGCAATAAATGCACGGATGAATTAGGTCTCCAACTTCATGTAGTTATGCCTTCCTACTCGGCCCGCTGTTCACGAACATTCGCACAAACCAACTCTATGGGCTAAGACACAGGAAGTGTTCCGAGCTGCTTGTGCTTCCGGTCACTCAATCTAGCTGAATCGCGTCTTTTTTATTTCCGCTTCCGGGATGTCTTCCTGTTTACTTCGCTTTCATCGCTGAGAGAGCTCGAGCAAAGACAAAGGCACTGGCCTATGTCCCATCATCTCTCCCTCGTCTTTTACGTTTAGTTCCGGTTTCAACAAGCTGCCCGTTGCTATCATGCGCTGACGTCCCACTGCTTCTCGTGGCAGTGTATTTATACGTGATCGTGCATTTTTTTCTATACTAATATTGGTGCGCGCACTTGTTATCTGTGTGCTTGCGTTATCAATGCCGTCCAAGTACGCGTTCGAGTCAGCCGTTGAAGAAAGTGCGCCAGGAAAAAAAAGCAACGCTTCTGTTACGACGTGCAGAAAACCAACGGACAAACTGCCTAGTTTCTGGTAAATAAAGCACACCAGAACAAAACAGACGACACCAACCCAGGCAGAAGGATCGATCGAAACGAATGTCTGAAGCGGAGAGAATGGGAAGGAAGAAAATGAACACAGAAACCATGGAGGATGTCGCAGAAATTAAGACTAACGACCGACGTCTGGAGTCTCGGGTCGTCTGCCAGTGATAGAGTGTGTTTGCTTCGCATGCGCTGATCTTTTCCGGGGATAGAAAAGCAGCAGGAAGTTGGCCTCGCGCGGTAGGATGTCAGACACACTGCTTTTTCGCCCGAACGCTATCTTGTCAAAGACACCTAGGAAAACAGAGACACACATACCGAATTCGTACAGGTCATCGTAACGCAGTCGGGGAAAGGCCAGCAGTGAATTTTGGAGAATAATTGGTCTTTTGAAGATGCGCAATTGTGGAAATTCCAAGAGGCGAATGATGGTTAGCATATTACTGAAGGTATTTGTCAGAAAGTGGCATAATAAACAATTATTCCTGTATTCTATCCTCACTGACAGTAAAGAGGAAAGAAAAAATGCAAACATAGCCGATACACGAGCACGAGGTTCTTCATCACTGCGGATTACTTTCCTTGTGTACGAGGTAAGAAAATTTAAGGTTGTAAATTGAAAATAACCGACATATATATATATCGAAATGTCACGCACACTTTACTAGACCTTGGAATATTGTTTCGGTACGCTTCGTTTTCAAGGTTCATCATCGCCATTCCGAAGAAAAACTTTGCCTCAACGTCTAATTAAATAAAAACATCACTTTGTGAACCGTAGTAACCAGGTGAGTCGTGTTCGTTCTCAAAGGTTGGGCGTGCAAACGTGGAAACAAAAAGCAAATCGGGACACCACAAAATGATTCTAACAACTTTCGCCCCGCCGTGGTGGTCTAGTGGCTAAGGTACTCGGCTGCTGACCCGCAGGTCGCGGGATCAAATCCCGGCTGCGGCAGCTGCATTTCCGGTGGAGGCGGAAATGTTGTAGGCCCGTGTGCACACGGGCCCACAATCTGAGCATGCTCAGATTTGGGTGCACATTAAAGAACCCCAGGTGGTCGAAATTTCAGGAGCCCTCCACTATGGCGTCTCTCATAGTCATACGGTGGTTTTGGGACGTTAAACCCATCATATCTATCTGACCCTAACAACTGAAGAAGCGCACAACGGTGGCCAATAAAAAAGGGATGAAAATAATCAGCGCATGCTTATGCGATATGCAAACCTATCAGTCCAGCACGCATCTGTTTATACGTGAAAGATAATGAAAGATAACTACTAAGAAATGCGGTCACGTGGTTTCATCAGTTTTGTACCGGCGTAGAAAAGGAGAAACGCATCTGTTGGTTGTGGCATGACATATCGTTATTGGTGGTGGAGAATGCGTGAACAAACCGTTTCATAAAAATGAAATTAAATGTCTTAACAGTTATCTTTCACGTGGGCCCCCATGTGTGCCAGATGGATAGGTTCGCACATTGCATGGGCATGCACAGATAATCTCTTGCGTCTACTTCCTTTCTTTTTCTCCTCTTGTGCACATATCCAGTTGTTAGTAGGTGTTTGTAGTGTCTTGACTATCTTCTTCCACGGGTAAGTGTCTGTACGCATTGTCCTTAAGAATTGATTTCATCTGTGTGCATGATAATCGGCAGTTGGCTCACGCATGTGCTACCACAATCATCGATATGTCATGCCTCAATCATCAGACGCGTTTCTACATCTCCATGCTGGTATAACACTGCTCATTCATCTAATTTCATCATGCACGTACAATATCGACAATGTAAAGAAAGATTAGCAATCCTCCGGTGAGTGATTATTCGGATTTGATATTTCGGGTTTAACGTCCCAAAACCACCATATGATTATGAGAGATGCCGTAGTGATTGGCTCCGGTCTCTCTCTCGACCACGTGAGATCTTTTAACGTGCATCCGAATCTGAGCACACGGGCCTACAGCATTGTCACCTCCATCGAAAATGCAGCCGTTTCAACCGGGATTCGATCCCGCGACCTCCCAGTCAGCAGCTGAGTAACTTAATTTTGTGGGTTCTAAGTCAGTTCTGTGAAGTCGAAAAACGCCGAAACATTCTGATAACTGCATGTGTCATTTCTGTTAACCTAACAATGTTTCTGAACTTATGAGGCAATAGTGGGCTAGAGCATTTTATTTATTTTCCTTGTCATAAGCATTGATTTCGGAGTGATGAAGCCACTCTTAGTTTAACGTGAAAGTAAATCAAATGAAACTCGTTGCATCAGTGAGAAGACCTTCAACATAGCTTGAACAGTTGAGAGGTGGGAGACTCGATTCTCAAGAAGGCACGTTTATTGAATCACACCGAGGCCTCACCGACAAAGACCTTAACGACAACGTTCATTTGGGGTCCATCAGCTTGTCGGTAATTTAGAGGGCAGACTGTTCGTGATCATTTGATGAGGTCTGAAACTCAAACGAGGGAAAGAGGGGAATCCCCTATGCAGAGAGCACTAACATGGTTTGCGTCAAGCACGCAATCTAAGCTTGGAAATTGCGGGAATAACTTCTGAAGGACCCCAACCGCTGCGCCTCTGAGTACCACCCTCTGGAAAGGTATTTAGTCATCACTGGCCAGTCACGCCCAGCTAGTGCGGTTTCACCGGAAAGCACAGTTTGTAATCACTACATCCGTGTAAAAGCAATCTTTGAAATAATAAACGAGGTTAATGTACATGTTACAATTTACCTCAGCCATTCACGGAACGACTCTCCTCATGGTTGAATTAGGGAATCCAAAAAAAAAAAAAGATGGAACTGAGAAGATGATAATAATTGTTAGAGCTTGAGATCTCGACACGACGATATGATTATTAGAGACACCATGAAGGAGGGCTCCGTACATTTAGACCATCTGCGTGCGGTTACATAACGTGCACCTAAATCTTGACAAATGGGCCTCGATCATTTTCGCCAGCATCGAAAATGCGGCCGCCGCAGCTGGCATTGGACACCACGACCTAAGTTCAGCGGTTGAACACAACCACCACTACAAAACTCCGCGGCAGATCTAAACTGAGAAGGTGACAAAGTGACAGCAGACACGAGTGGCGCCAAACTTCTTCTAAATGTTTATTTAGTAACGCATCTGCAATATTATATAGTTGTGACAATATGATGACTGGGAGACGTGGCCTGGCTCATACGCTATGTTTATTCCATTCTGCACTTCTTCCTTCTTGACCTCTACTAACCGTCACTTGATACGTCACACCATTCCCCCTCCCCCCGAAAGAAGAAATGAATTACAAACAAGAAAAAGTAAACAAGGCAAGGTTGAGAAGTCACAAATGTCAAAATGCACATTTGGCTTCATGTCCCAGTGGTGTTACGTAACCTCGCGAAAATTCAGAAAAGAGTGCGGCAGTCCGGTGAATGGGGGAGTTCTGGTGGGCGAGGTTGGCTGTGGCGTTCTGGAGAAGGTAACCGCGTCTTGCAAAACTGCACTGACCATGACATGACTTGAGCAGCTGCGAGGAACGAACAAGGTTGGAACTCCTTGGAGCACTTGAAGGTCGAATGTCGTAGGCGCCGAATACTCTGTCGTTCGCGCTGTATTCTGTGTCGCGGCTGAGACAGAATTAGTGATTGCAGCCTGCGTGTACAAGTACTGAAGTTCAAGGAATTACGTCTATGTTCGTGCGTTGTACAAATTATAACGTTCAGCCTATTTCGTAGTTTTCTGTGGCGTTGGCTCCGTTGTCGTAAACTAATGGGATGGTGTCTGAATCTTTGCGTGGTAAAACTGGTGACTTTTTGTCTTGTTCGGTGTTTCCTGAGGCTTCGGAGCTGTAATCTTAGGCGCAGTCTTGATATTTTGTGCCAAATGCGTTTGTGGTGCCAATCCTTTATGCGAAGTTACCTCGCTTCTTGAATTTATTTTAAGAGGCTTGCTTTGTGTCGTCGTCCATGTTGGTGTGTCCGTTGAAGTGTCTGCGATTCACGGACCTGTCTTTGCTGGCGTTGCTGACGTTGCTGTGGACCGTAATGCGGTGGAAGCCCTTCTTGAACATCGCACTGGTTTTCTTGACAACTTGATGTGGTGCCCAGTCGGCAGCTGGTAGTCTGTGGGCTGTTGTCATGCAGTTAGGGCAATGAAGATAATGCTTCAGAGTTGGTAGACAGTTCCTCAGAAGCTTCTTCTACCCTGTTCACTACGAAAGGCTCTTGCGCATTGGAGCGTGCGACGTTCGATGCGCCTGAGACTTCGGTGTTGCTTCGACTGTCGAGTGTGTATGCACCGGACGGCGATGCATGAACCCGTGCGGAGGGAGCATGGCTCGACAGGGTAATTTCCCGGTGCGTCAACTCGTCTATCGTGGACACGGCGTCCTTATGAGGCAAACGGTGAGTGTCAGGAGGACTTAAAGAGCCGCGTGATTGAAACCCGGGTGGTGTACAACGTACTCGAGACGAAGCATGAAGTGCATTAGGTGGGTAAGCAACGTTTCGGGTCATTCGCTGGAGCCACGACTTTGAAAACACTGGCTGTCGTGAAGAGAAACGTGGTGGAAGGCTATGTTCTTTGAGAAATGAGCACGGATTGTGACGGCCGAGTGTTGTGTGCAGATGGTCGGTAATGAGGAAGTCCTCGTCGTAGCCGATAAAACGGGTAATAATCTATTTTCTGATCTTTTGCCATGATTCGTCGTTTTCGAATATGTGTGTCAGGTAAAACTTAAATGCTTCACCGGAGGTGTAGTCAGTAAAGTTTATGATCATCTCCCGTTCCGACCAGGATGCAGCGGTGGCGTGGAGCTCGAAAAGGTTGAACCAGTCCTGTACGGGTCCGTCGTCCGCTGATCCGGTGTACTTGGGGATGTCAAGGTCGTCTGATGGTGCTGTCATGATGCTGGTCTTGGTGTAGTGTTGGGATGTACTTTCGTGGTCCACGTTCGATCACTGCGTCTTGCTGAGACGTTCGAAGATGGTGGCTGGTTGATGAAGTGGCCGCCAGGTCTTCATCCTGTCGACTCGTGTGATGCTATGATGACTGGGAGACGTGGCCTGGCTCATACGCCATGTTTATTCCATTCTGCACTTCTTCCTTCTCGACCTCTACTAACCGTCACTTGATACGTCACATAGTCTTAGCTATACGTTCCAGCAGCCCCCCCCCCCCCCCCTCCGAAAAAAATCACAGCACATCCACGGAGTGCATTAATGATGATTGGTGGGGCGAAGCATTCGTCAGTACGTCTGTGCTTTCGTCCGCCCAATCGTCCTTGCTTCCGTCCGTCCATCCGTCCATCCGTGGGACCACCGGTGCATCCGTCCTTCCGTGCGTCTCTCCATGCGTCCGTCTGTACGTCCATTCTTCCGTCTGTCCATCCGTCCGTACTTGCGTCTGTTCTTGCGGCCACCCTTCAGTTTGTCCGTCCGTCCTCAGTCCATCCGTCCGTCCACCTGTTTGTCTATCTGCATGTCCATCCGTCCGTCCGTGTATTTAGTGAACATTCCAAATACAGCCATCTCACATCTTTTGATCATGCATTCCTTATATACAAGTGCCGCCATCCAACGGACCTTCCAAGAACCGCTCTTTCGGGTATGTGCCACCGGTGGCTACAGACACCATTGGAGGATGAACATACCCACACCCTAAGGAGCTTCGCCCCTCAAAAGCCTTGTTGTTAATTAACCGGCAAACCTATGAATGACAAAGTACACTCAGCTACAAGTTTTTCGATCACTTTCTCAATCACTTGCGCATGTCGCTCACCTCGACAACACACCAATGTCACTAGAAATGATTGTGCATTGTTATCCCAAGAAGTCCTCTACAAATCAATCAGCCAAGGCAGTGAGAACATTCCCCAAAACGACAGACTTGCACGAGCAGCTCTGGACTCGGGATGGTGCTGCATACCGCACTAAAACTGCCGCAGTGCTCTCTCCGTAACGTTGAGTGTGTCAGTACTTACTCCCATCTCCTTCGCTACACTTCTTCCACTCTCCCTATTCCTCTCCTCTGTGCCAGATAGAATGCCGGTTATTCCAAACCTCATTTCTCCGCGGCGGCCACTAAGTGTACCTTCTCTCCCATTTTGCAGTTTGCCTCCTCTCCACTTTTGTTTTCATTGGAACAGAGGGCACCGAGCGTACAGACACCAGTGCTATGAAATCAGTTGCAGTCATGAAAAAGACAATTCTGCTTGACGAAACGTCTGCACCACCAACCAACGTCTGTTTACGAATTTCTTGTCCCAAGCTTTCAACTCCCCCTGCTTGATTTCTGAAGAATTACTCATCTAACCCGACAAATTTCACTTGTGGAATTCCAGTGGTCGCTCGTATCTGTCGATTGCTTTGCCACTTATCCCCAGAAGAAGCCTTCTAACCTTCACGTTGCAGCAAGACAACTTTACCTGCTGGCTCGAGATCTTACGCGCACGTTCTGGTCGTCTACCAGCTTCCAAAGGTGACAATTATATGAACTGGATCCTTCGCTCAAGATAAAGCGGCCATCACAACTTTCCCGCTCTGATGCGACACTGTTATGCCGCCTTTGGTTGGGTGTTGCATTCGCAAAGGTGTACTCCTTTCGCATTGGTGTGGCAGATACCTCTACATGCGACTACTGCGGAGCTGAAGAGACCATTGAACACGTCCTGTGCAGCTGCGCTCGCTACGACACACAGCGATGCCAGCTCCGGATGGTTTTGAATCAACTTGACTCCAGACCATTGTGTGCAGAAGATTCTAGGACCTCGGGCATCTGCCTCAGTTGCGCAGAAAGCGACTAAAGCACTCCTACTAAAGCACTCCGACTAAAGCACTTAAAGTCAACAAACCTGAGCGACCGCCTGTAGACTGCGTGTGCTCCCCCGAGTGTGCTCGTGATTGTGTGTACCTTCTTATCTCTCTGTAACCTCTTTTCTCCCCTTCATCCCTACCCCGGTGAAGGGTAGCAAACCGGATGTGCATCTGGTTAACCTTCCTGCCTTTTCTTGCATCTTTATCTCTCTCTCTCTCTCTTCACGATGATATATAACTTTATTATGTCGACAATGAGACGTACTCGTTGCAACACGACTACAGCTGCCTTTCAAACGCGAGGATACGCAGCTAGTGACGTCAGAGTTTCTCGCAATTGAGCAAACTGTGAGCGCTTAGAAAAACCGCACTCGTTGCGAGTCGGTGGCTTTTAGTTGGCTGTGCTCATTTAAGAGTTGCGCAAGCAGCGAGGCGGTGGTTCATTACCGGCGAACGCAACCTTGCCTTTGCTCCTCAGCGTCGCCGCCGTCTGAAGCCTGAAAAGTCTCACCAAGCACGTAAGAACAGTCGTACCGGCAATGCACTCAACAACAGAGGCAGCAGTAGCGAAATACACCAAGGCCCATTAAATCCGTGCACTAAGGTTATATTCCTTATCATCTATCTGCCTAGGAGGAGTGCGATTCGCGGGAAAAGTGATTTATTGCGACACTGCGAGCACGTTTTTACCGCCAAGTAGTTGTGTATAACGCCCAAATTGGCAAGATCGCCCCATGCATCATATGTTGATACACGTGCGAGTGGAAGTGCACGAGAGATGCCGACGTGCGCAGCTCACGCAGAAATATAACGAAGTAGCAGCCTACATCGCGCGAAATGCACATGAAAGAGCACGAAAGGTGGGGAGCACGAAAGGGAGCTGCACGCTTCTGGAATGAATCACGTAGTCTATTATCAATCGGATCTGGTCAGTCACGTATCTTCCGATGGGATCGGCATACCGCTTTCAGCGTTCCACGTGGTATCCTCTCACCGGAAAGTTTTGTGTTGAAGCCACAAAACGAAGGTGAGTTCACCCTCTGAAACGGCCGCGTTCCAGAAAAGAACAGGACGCTAGCCTTTCTTCGCATAATGTTGCAATTTATTCCTATCGCATACATTGGCGCGTTCTTGTGGCGAAGTTGCGAGTTACTTTTCGATAGAAGTGGTGCAAGTATATGCGAGCGAGATACACACAAAATGATACGCACACCAATCTCTCTCTCTCTCTCTCTCTCTCTCTCTCTCTCTATATATATATATATATATATATATATATATATATATATATATATATATATATAAACAGGAATAATTGTTCTCTCGTACATGTACCAGCTTATTTTACTGTACTACCACACTAAATATTCACATCTACATGCCTACATACATACATACATACATACATACATACATACATACATACATACATACATACATACATATATACATACAGAGGAGGCTAATTTACTGTGAGTGGTGACTAGCATCTCGCCATACCATGCTGCCGCAGGGGCCTAGCGGCTAAGGTACTCGGCGGCCTGCCCGAGGTCGCGGGATCGAATCCCGGCGGCGGTGGCTGCATTTCCGATGGAGGCGTAAACGTTGTAGGCCCGTGTGCTCAAATTCGGGTGCACGTTAAAGAACCCCAGGTGGTCGAAATTTCTGGAGCCCTCCACTATATGGCGTCTCTCATAATCATACGGTTGTTTTGGGACGTTAAACTCCACATATCAATCAATCGAGCATCTCGCCACAGTTCTTTTTCATCCTCGATTTGCAAAAGCAAGCGAATCCTGCGCCAATCACACGTATAGCTCAAGCTCTGCATCGTGTTTTCTGCTTACTTCCTTTAGCAACAGAGCATTTTCCCTGTTCGCGTGTGCCTTCACGCTGTACGGCTGTGTAGTGATACGATTGGAGACTGTGTAGCGATAGGAGACTGTGTAGTGATACGATTGCCTCGCGCTCCAGCTTTCACGAAAGTGCACGGATTTCGCGGCGCGGTGTCGTCCCACCTTTCTTCGCTTCCCTAACTCGCAACAGCAGCGCCGAGAAAGTGGACGACGTGACACAGCTCCCCAGAACCGTCTCACAGCAATTCCGCGCTAATTGTTCCCCGACAGCTTGCGGTCCCTAATGGCCTGACGAGAATACAGCTTGCCTCTAAACGAAAGAACAATCAGTGCACGTGGTCCATCTTTTTTTTTTATCTTTCTTGAGTATGGACTTCTCACTTTAGATCCCCCAAAATGAACGTGTGGGACCTCAAAACAGACACACACACACAAAAACTTACTACGATGCCTTAACGTGGCCCGAATAAATTAACAGCGAGGCCACCGACAACAACCACTTGCGGATTGTTTTCTACAGGTTATACTGCGTCTTTTTATGCATTTCCTGAACCTAAAGCAAACTGAAAAGTTAGAGACGTAGACAGGTAGGACGCTGGTTCTACCTTTCCTGGTTCTACCAGCGCCGTACCCGGGACATACGTATGTCCCGGATATTTGCTCCTCTAAAGGTTTCCCATTTTAACCATCATCATCATCATCATCATCATCATCATCATCATCATCATCATGACTACACCCACTGCAGGACAAAGGTAGCGTGTCGCAAGGGTAGCGTGACGCAAGGGCCAACCCTAGACAGGAAGCATCCAGGCAGTGGCAAGGCAAAGGGCAGCCAGAAGGAAACAAAGTGATTATATTTACAACATATGCACCGAACGTGGACGAGGGAGCCACCCGACGCTAGATGCGCCAGCCTTTATCACCTTTTCATAAACGCCTCTTTGGGCGCCACCATAACCCTCCTTGGGCAGTGCAAATTGGTGCGTTCCCTCGAAACTGCACTGACAACGCTGCACCCTTAGCCTTTGTACTCCCGCGCACAGCCCATCATGGCAGTGTTTTTTTTTTTCCTTCCTGTGAAAAGGTGTATAGACGCCGAGATTCTCGAGGTTTAGCTCGAGGAGGAGGGCACCGCCTGTTGTTGGACACGCGCCGCGTCTCTGTGGGACGCGTCCAGCGTCTCTGTGGGACGCGTCCAGCGTCTCTGACGTACGCCTGCGGTGTGTCAGTGTCTCTTGGAGGAAGGCCAGCAAGGAAGGTGAGAGAGCATTGCCCAGCGCGTAGCAAGATCATAACAACGTGTAAAAGGCACTGCGCCGTGCTCCTAACCGGTCTGGTGAAATTAGGTGCCTTCTTCTTCTTCTAATCACCACCACAACTATTAAAATTGGTTCAACCGAGGCTAGTTGGTATCGCATTGTGAAGGTAAATGATGTTATGGTCAGAAAAAGGCAATAATATTCCTGAGAGACTTTTTAGTGGAGACCGGACTGGACAAGCGCCTATGACTGACAGCCAGAGATGGGTATTATGTAAAATGTGGTCATGTATATACTGGCATTAGAGTAGTAAGGTGGGCGTGTAAGCAGTTTATGACTGTGTGAACTGCGTGAAGAAAACTGTGTATTGTCATGTTATTTGAACTGGTTTCAGTGTGCTATTATGTGTTTTTTCCCGTATTGTTAATTTTTGGGTACCGTTCTGTATTATTATTTATTTTTCGCTGCAGAACTTTGTGACATGGAGTAGCCGAGGCAATAGGCTCCTCAACCTCTCCACAGCAAAACAGTTAAAACAGAACAGAACAGAACAGATGTTATGGTATATAAAGAGAGACGAATGGCACAAGAACACAAAGTGGACGAGGACCTTGCGCACTAACAGCTTTTCAAAAGTTGTTAGTGCCAAATTCTTTGGTTCATTTTATGTATTTGTGTCATTAGTGTCTGTTCACATATGCAGCGCATTGTTTCGCTTCGAAGAATTGGCACTTTAATCTACAGTCGATAATGCGCTGAAAACTTCAGAGGTCAGGATGGCATCCAATTTTTGAAAAGTAGCGATGTAAGAATGGAATGATATATCACTAAAGCATTTTCCATCGAATCGATGAACTTCTATCTTTTGTCATGCGGAACTTGAGTGCGTGATTCATTATCAGTAATGAAGGTACACAAGCATTGCAAAGAGGCATAACCTGCAGTTATCATGCAAAACGAGTAAAATACACTGTGCAGCTCCTTATAGTTCTGCAAGTTTCCGGCGATGCCTGGCTAGGTATGTCGTCATTACTACAATGGGTGCGATTAGTTCCTCTTGCTTCTTTGTTGTTTTCTGTAATGTCTTATCTCGTTTCGTGCCCGCCACAATCGAAACAATTGCGCAGCGCAGCGGACGAGTCAGACGCGGCCCTTTTACGCATCGTCCGGAAGGACACGATTCTCGATGTCGAATCCGTGGCACCGCCTGGCAGGAACAAGCGAAGCATGCACTGGAAGGAAAAAAAAACGGTTAATTGGGTATCTCCCATTAGTCGCACTCGAATGCTTCTTCAATCAGAGTCGACGGTGGAAGCAGAGATTGCAGAGGAGGGGGGGGGGGGGGGGTAGGTCTTGCCTCGGAGCAGAGGTCCGCCACCGTCATCGATGCAGTGGAAGACCGAAAAGGCACATGCTCGAATAGGACGGCCAAAGAAGAAGAGCGGAAAGAACGAGGTTTATCCAGCAGAAAAACGGTGATGTTGGTCAGTCCTGTCTGTCAAAGGCGGGTTAAAGGAGCTGCGTACACAAGAAAACGAAAAAAACGAAAAGAAAACGTGGATGACCATTAGCGGAGGAAAAACAAAAAGCAGCATTTCGTTTGAACGAACACTGACGCAATCCTTGGAGCAGAAGCGGCAACCTCTGTCTGGGGATCTCAGGTTGTGCTTGTCAATAGAGAGTGATAGAAAAGAAGAGGCTTAGACGATTGCGACAAAAAAAAATACTACTGAAAAAACAAAATAGCGGTGTCAAAACAGCGGCGCCCACAGCAAAACGTGAGTGTATCGCACTAAGAGCACGGTAAGCTCTCTTTGCCGTCCGGATGATGACCACCGAGCGAAATCTTTTCTCCCCTTATTTTGACGAGCTGCCAATTTCATGGTCAACAAGTTTCATCATTGGTCTCGTCGCTTCGTTTGTGGCAGTTTTAGTATCTTCGACGGAGAGCAAAGTATAGCACCGCTCGCACCGAACTATAGCACGATGTATCGTGCAGACGCCGGCAGTTCGGTCGCTGAACTCTTCGCGGCTGCTTGCGTCAGCTTTCTGCTCGTCTCTCTTCTTGCGCCGACAACAATTCTCCGAAGAAGTGGTGGCCAAAATGTGGGAGTGGTTCTACTGAAGGGGAAAACCCAGTGGACAGCGCTCATAGCTGTCGGCCCCGTGTCTCTGCGAATCTGTGTCGATAGACTTCGTTTTTGAGTTCCTGCTCTCTGCTGTGCAATTTTTTCTTCTTTGCCAGTCTCCTCAAAGACGGCAGCCGCTGGAGCGCCGACTTTCCTGGCCCGGTTGTCTCTTCGGTCACGGTTGATTACGCAAGCTCTTAGAGGCCACTCTTTGTTTCCATACAGATGTGAGCTTCAGGCAGTGCTTTTCACATTCAGTCATCCACGCCTAATCGCTTTCACTAACGGCGTGATGGTGGCTGTGATCATTTCTCTTCTTTTCTCTCTCGCTCTCTGTACATCCTCTTTCTTGCACCTATTTCCCGATCCCAGTGCTGGGTAGCAATCCGCAAGCTAATATATTCTTCTTCTTGACCTCTGCCCATGGCATACACCCATTAGAGGGGATTGGCCGAGTAGAATGTGAATTTCCCTCATAATATCTGTATTACGCAATACTTAGGTCCTCTAGTTAAATAATTACTCATTCGAAGTGTCAATTACCACTAATAAAATATGCAGTTCACACCAAATTTAGCAAAATATTTTTTTTGTCGCAATGACATATTCCTGAACGGCAAAGAAAGCACCCCGATGGTTGTACTCCAGAGTAGTGGCCCCAAACGATAGAATAACATGTTCTGATAGTTCCAGGCCCAGTTTTCGAAAAGGTGGTACTAGTATGCTATCCCTGAATGTATCTTCATCTCTCCTTTATTAGAATCATCCTTGAAACGGAGTGTCCACCACTAACCACCTAGCCGGATTTCGTTTTTCTTGATGCTTTGTTTTGGGTGCGGAGCCCCTTAAGGTGTCGATGACTTGTCGGTGTCTAATGTCGTCGTGGTGTGTCAAGTGACCACCGTCCATCATAAACATAGAAGAAGAAAAAGAAAGGAAGAAGCATTACGTCACACGAGTGAAGCCCACCTTGTCGGCCCAACACGTGATTGATTGATTGATTGATTGATTGATTGATTGATTGATTGATTGAACGTTTATTATCATTTGTCACATGAGGTTTACAAACACTGGTTGGACCCATAGCCTGAGGCTAGTGTAGGGTTCAATAAGAAAAGTAATGGACAGAAGCGGGAAATATCAATTACACACAATACATATGTAGCTATACAGACACTGTAAATATACACATATACAGAGTAGAGAAGTCTTTCTCTTCTTAAACAATCTGGTCACACCAAACAAAACTGCATGTGCGCATACAAAAAGTTATGACAGATAACTTCGTGGACACACCCAAAAACATCAGTTAAAATTCATAAAGAACATCAAACTATCACAAGTTTTAGTTAGAAGGAAAAAAATGCTAGGTTCACAAAATTCACCAGCGTATATTTATACAAATGTAAGTGCTTACCACCAAAGAGAAAAAGAAGCATTTACAGCTTGCTCAAGAATTGATTTTTTAGTTTTACCGCAGCATAGTGTGATGTCTTCAATTCAGTGGGCAAACTATTCCAGATCTTTATCCCTGTGAATTGCATTAATCTCTCACCATAAAATACGGCTCTAAACGTCAGAGTGCGTGGTAGGTTTTAGTGCACTTGGTGATGGTCCTTCTGTGAACCACCCGCGTGAACCGACCGACCTGTCTGCCTCAAACAAGCGTGATTCGATTAAAAGCTACCCGGCACCGTACTCCGAAGTATCGGAAAGTCTCGTTGCCGGCGTGATCTTGCGCAAAAGGTCACGTGTTGGGCCGACAATGCTGGCTGCGTCGCGTCACGCTGCCCCCTCTTTTTTACCTCCATGATCATAAACGGGTAAGCTGATGACGCTAGTGGAGCCGCAACAATCTTCCTTACATGCCGTATTGAACTGAAACCAATCATGTAGGCAAGCAGCACCACCTTAGGGCAAGCTTCAATCCGACGCAGTTTTCCGGTGATGGTCTTTCAGTGGAAACACCTTTCCCTAGATGCCCGAAAATAAGAGTGGGCCTAATAACACCCCTCGAGGGACTTCACTGGTCACTTTGTCCAAGAAAGGCGTTTGGCCATTTGCAGCAACGTAACATGATCTATTACGCACATAGCTGTGCAGGAGATTCACAACAGATGAGTCAACATTAAAGTTTCCAAGTTTAATGAAATACAGTGAGTGGCTGACTTCGTCAAAAGCCTTGCTCAGATCACGGTAGACTACTTCAATCTGTCCTCTCTGAGAAATAGGCCGGGATATTTGCGTCATGAAACAAGGAATATTTGTTGTAGTTGAGCGATCAGGGAGAAATGCATGTTGATTAGGAATGAAAACAAAAATTATTGACGGTAAAATGCAATACGCTGTCAAGAGCCATCTCAAAGATCGTTGACGTGGTACACAGTAGAGAAATTTGGCGATAATAAGAAACATCAGTTTTGCAGCCCGACTTAAATACTGTGAAAACACGTACAGTTTCCCACATGCTGGGAAACGTGGAAGAATTCAGACAGTTATTAAATATTGTAGTCAGTACTGGGGCAAGCATACTACCATAAGCCCTTAGTATGGCGGAAGGGATGCCATACGCGCCACACTATAAAAACGGGTTTGAGCGCCTAGTTGCAGTAGATGAGTTTTTAATTCAGTGACAGACCACTATATAGATGTGCTAACTGCCTGTGCTCTTGTCCTACCTGAGTCCTAGACTCCTAGGTCTTGTAAACGCATGAAAAATGCGTGGCAAAACAGTCAGCAACGGCATGCACTTCGACACCGTCCGAGTCCCGTAGCCTGACTGACTCCCCACTTTTGCAAGACCGTTTGCGTACATACTTCCAAAACTCAACTGGCCCGTCAGAAAGATTTTTTTCTAATAATTCAATACATGAACCGTGCTTCCGCTTGTATAGGCGTTTAGAGAGAGTTGTGAAAGAGCTGAACTGTTTCTTCCACTTGCTGAATGGAGAACACTTAGCCTTCTCGTACGTGCGAACTTCATGCTTTAGTGCACATATAAATTCAGGGGAGAAGCACTGGGGATATTTAAGATGTCTATGCGTATATTCCGGCGTTAACTTACGCATGCTGTTTAATACAAGCTCTGTAAACTACTAAAGTTGGTCATCAACATTTTATTTGTCAGTAACATGTGACCAATCAACGGCTCACTAGTAATAATAAAAACCTGTGTAGTCACCTCTCTTGAAAGCAAATCCTTGAGATTGGTTAAAATGATGACTGTAGCTCGTAGTTTCGGCACGTAAAGATAATCTTGCACTAAATGGTGGTGGGTGAAATTCATGAAGATGACCAAGAGGGATGTCAGAGCATGAAACCTGAGCGGGTTGTTCGTTATATAAACAGAGGTCTAAGGCGGTGTCTCTGCAATTGACGACTGGGTTATGTTGCAGGAACTAAATATCAGAAAATCCAATAGCAGGCTCGCTTTTTCTCAATGAAATTAGTACAATGAGAAAAGGTAAGCGTGATCAAGTCAATTCTAGGCATATTGAAATCAGCTATAAGAATATTTCTTTACCCACTGAAAGGAAATCACGTGTTCAATGGAAGACATGACACCATGAAACAAGGCAGGGGAAACGTTGGGCGGTAAATAGAAATATTCAATCAACAATTTTTCTTGGCGCTTAATGCTGATTTCTAACCAGATCAATTCTTCGAAATATTCCAGGTCTCTCCGTCTAACCTACTTAAGTGAACTGTCAGGGGCAGTGAGCACGCCACCACCTTTTTCTTTGGTTGCACTGGAATTTCGGTCACTATGGAAGATGGTCAAGTTCAGGGGGAAAAGTTAAATGAGGGAATTTCAGGACCCAGACTGGTTTCAGAAATAACGATAATAGTAAGAGAAGACGAAGAAACATTAGAGAAAAACTCTTTTGTCTTGTTACGCAGACCACGAGAATTTTGGTAGAGAATGTCGACGTTACATGGCACTTTCGACATAAGGCCCCAGCTAGCTCAGAAGAAGGAAGCATGTCATCGTGTAGCACCCCGCGAGAAGGCTTTAACAGGCGCCCCAGAGTCGTTCAGCGCTGTAGTGCAGAAAGAATGAATCCGAAACTTAGTCTGAAGGCGCCTGCAAGAGATGGGAGACAGATCCATTAAAGTTATACGTTTTTTGACGTCAGCAGCAATGGTGTCCGGGCTCTGCTTTGAAAAAAAAAAAAGAAAAAAATGTCCCTTGGCCGTTGCAGCCACTGTGGCCGTTGAGCAACAGAAATAGCCAAAGTTGTCATTGCCCCAAACGAGGCAGGATTCTGCCTTCTTTCACCTTCAAGAGAAAGAAGAGCTGCGGAAGAAGTTGTTGCAGGAATCACGCTGCGTCACTCAGACGTGTATTCAGCTGATAATAATAATAATATTAATATTAATAATAATAATAATAATAATAATAATAATAATAATAATAATAATAATAATAATAATAATATGAATACTAACCGAATCAGACCTCCCAAACCCACGTTTAGGGATTGAGCGGCAGTATCTGGCAGCAGCGGATAACGGCAATAGTTAAAATTTATACATTTGCGTGTATGAAAAACAGCAGAAGAGAGAGGACAACTAACTCAAGAATTTCTCAATTTTCTCAATAATTGATCAATAAATCATTCATTTGAATGTTATTTTAAAGTTGTTTTTAGTCTGAGTGTGCCGTACATTCGGGGGCAACTAACTAAAATACAGATGTATGTAGCATCAATGCCTTCTAGGAAAATTATGCCTGGAACGTGAGCCGCGAATGCCCCGCCGCGGTGGTCTAAGGTACTCGGCTGCTGAACCGCAGGTCGCGCGATCGAATCCCGGCTGCGGTGGCTGCATTTCCGATGGAGGCGGAAATGTTGTAGGCCCGTGGGCTCAGATTTGGGTGGACGTTAAAGAACCCCAGGTGGTCGAAATCTCCGGAGCCCTCCACTACGGCGTCTCTCATAATCATATGGTCGTTTTGGGACGGTAAACCCCACATATCAATCAATCAATCAATCAATCAATCAATCAATCAATCAATCAATCAATCAACGTGAGCCACGAACGTGCCGCCCTACCCTCGGATTTTAACCCTCCGGTACGCAGGCGAACGCCATTGGCGGTCACCCCCTGCGAAGACGGCAGTGTTCTCACAGTTGCCTCCGAGCAGCTGTGATGTCACGTGACGTAGCGGTACGGTAATGTCACGTGGCTGAGCGGTACGGAGGCGAGCGGTTCCACGCGGAGGACGGTCGCAACACGCGGCAGGAGCCATGGCCTTCAAGATTTTGAGCTGGCAAGAAGCTCCCAATTGAAAAGAGAGCGACGTTCCCAAGCATGGTTTTCCTAGGAGGCGTTGGTAGCACACACGTATTTCGTTACAGTAGCTTTTATAACGCCTGGGTGCTATAGGAATGGATCCTTGGGACGCGAACAGCCTGCAGGAGCATACTTGAAAGTTCATAATCACAACATTTTGCATTCGTGAGTGAATACCGGCACACATATGTATTATTATTCAGAAATGTATGCACAAATGTATTTTGCGGAAACCTATTGTTATTATTTAAATGCACCAACAATACCAAGCCCTGTGGATGTTCCGTAGTGAGATGAAATGTTAGGTTCAAATATGCTAGACCTAAGGGCAAACGAACCGGAAACCCAATGATAAGATCAGGTGGCGTTAGTTGACGCTTCATTATACGAGGGACACTGCCTCAGTGCGTGGCCTCCGAGATTATTTCTGCTGGAGTTAATTTAGGAGAAGACGCTCACCACTGTCTTTGTGGACGTCTGTCCAAGCATTTGTTAATTTGCTGCAAAATTTGAGTTTACTAGGCAATAAAGTTGTGTCATTGAAGTCCACGTGTCTCGTGCTCTCTGCCTATAGGGCTCTTGCGCTGTTAAAAGTATGGGCATAAGAGGAGGAGGCTACGCTCCAAAGTCATATCATGTTCAAACCCGTGGCACTCCAACACTTAGGCTAGGCTAGGCTGGGTTAGGTTAGATTGTACAGTTAGGTTAGGTTAGGTAAGGTTGGGTAAGGTTAGGCTGGGTTAGGTAAGGTTGGGTTAGGTAAGGTTAGGCTAGGCTAAGTTAGGTTAGGTTGCATATTTATTAAACGCAGCAATATAAGAATATAAGTATTTTATCTCTCAGTATATTTGCTTTTTATTCTCGAAAAGTGTACGTACAGTTCCAATCCAGGAATCCTAAGGGGCGCCTAACATTGCACTCAAAGCGATCGTGATGCATGAAAGTTTTCTTTTTTTTTGTATCACTTTGCAAAGTAAATAAACGTTCTGGCAACGACAGAGAAGCTTCCGAGGGCCGCTTAACACCCCAAAAATTTCCGAATACGCGATTCCCAGAGTTTATGTCCCTCGCAAGCTAAATACTTAAAAAGAATAAAATCCCACGGAAATACTGTACTTCGCTCGTGCATTAGCATCATGAAATGGTGCTTTATTTGTTAAGAGTAGGTGAAGCTGTGTTCAGACGCGCATGCTCGTTCAATAAAATACGGAAGATACGGGAAGCCAAACACATAATTAAGCGCGAATGAAATTGTACGCAACGCGAACTGAAAGGCAGACATAAAAAATAATAACGAGCGCAACGATTTAATTGCATGGTCTCAGACTCGTTTCGCGCTCCACGTGAGCTAATAAAACCCTGAAAAGAACGAGGCAGAACAGTTATTTATTTTTTATTCATCTTCGAATACGCACAGCTTGATCCCGTCGCGTGCGCGCGAAAACACCGGGAAAATTCGAATTCTCGTGTTTGCAGCACTTTTCGCCGAACACATATCCGAGATGACCAAATAAACGAGGAACGCGCAGCTGGGAAATCGTGGAATGACAACCAGACGAGCGGGACTTTTTTTTTTTTTTAGTGGAACCGGAACGACTTTCCCATTGGGGGCTTTCTAAAGCACAGCGCGTGGGATGCACTTTCTTGTTGCCTTTCGGTTCTTCTCACTGCAGCTCGGCTTCTGTGCTTCCCGGATGCGGATTCGATGCGTCGCGTTCTGCATCGGTGCGTTGTTTGCTTCGTTTACGCCTACAGATGGGTAAGCCGTGCTGCCTTTACAACAAATTCAAAAGACAGAGACAATAAATAAAAGAGATTAAGGAAGAACAAGCTTTTCCTTTATTTTCTTTTGATATTCGGTAAGCCGTACTGCCTTCACAACAATTTTAAAGAGAGAGGGAATAAAAGAGATGAAAGAAGTTCGCGCTTTTTTTTTTCTTCTGAATGTGCGCATGTGGCGCTTCCTTTAGAATCCGAGCGAGTGATCCCATAACGAATCGTTAGTCTTTCATGAAAACCGGCAAATGACGGAGCCAAAGAAGGCGCAGTGAACGTTAACTGTACTGTTTTAACTGTTTTGTAGTAATAGTAATTTGGATGTGAATAACGTAAAGTAGATGAAGAGACAACTTGCCGCTGGCAGAAATCGAACATGCAACCTTCACTACACGCGCCCGATGCTTTAGCAATCCAGCTTCGGCGGTGGTCAACCTCTTTGTACACTTACCCCCGTATTCACAAACGCTCCTCGACTCGAATTTCACCCTTCACTTGACACAGCTGTGCACTGCGCTGCTTCTCGGCTGAAAATGACGCTGCGCTACTCAAGAATAGCAGCAAATTACCACTGATATGCAGTGATTTTTTCTACCTAGAGATGGCGCTCCCATCGGCTTTCTCGAGTTAAGGTGGAGCGTTGAGTGAAGGGGCGTTCTAGAATAAGGGGTTAATCTAATATTTATGTGCACACGATTCTTATTATTTTGTGATATTTGTGATACGGCATGATATATTGTGACTTATGTGATGCTAGTGTTTCACACTGTGTGGAACACTCTTTTTTTTTTTACCAACTGACATCACTTAGCCCGTGGTCATTTAACGAAGAGACAGCTAAATATAGTCCTCGTAGACTACCAGAAGACATCGAGTCTGCCGGAACGAAGCTCTCTTTTTGAATGAATGAATGAATGAATGAATGAATGAATGAATGAATGAATGAATTAATGAATGAATGAATGGAAGCTTTTCGAGGACTCGGTTATTTTTTTTAACGTTTGACACAACGTTAACGAAAGCTGATAGATAATGAAGTCAAGGAGATAATAGGGGATGTTAAACGTACACCATAGACATCAGGGAATCCCCATCTGCGTCGTATAAGAGTGCAATAAAGATGAAAAAGACTAGGAGAGAATATCGCACTTGTTTGTTTGTTTGTTTGTAGTTTGAAACGCTGGCGAGGCGCCCTTGAACGGTGCCAGTAAAGGTTTGCAATAAGAGAGCTATTCGGGCTCCTAATGTGCATGTGCTCAGTTTCTGTCATGTGCAGACGCAATCTGTATCACTTCACGCTGTTGCCAACATCTACCCTCTATAACTAGTCCAGACATTGCACTTCAAAAAAGTAGTTTTAGAAATTTTCGGACATTTCTCGCATCACTCCCTACGCCTGATGTAATTGAGGAGTGGGAAATTAGTCAAGTGGCCTGCCGCTTTTTTCCCCACTCTCCCCATCAACACTGTATTAGTGGAAATGAAGTTATTATTATTATCATCATCATCATCATTATTATTATTATTATTGTTGTTGTTGTTGTTGTTGCTGTTATTATTATTATTATTATTATTATTATTATTATTATTATTATTATTATTATTATTATTATTATTATTATTATTGTTGCTGTTGTTGCTGCTGTTGTTGTTGTAGTTGTTGTTGTTGCGGGTACATATATAGATCGTGTAATAAATTTTTCAACGCCTTAACGAGAAAAAGGGGCTTTTAAATGAGTTCTCGGTTTTTTAAGGCGCATGTCCTGATCGTGTTCACACACGTGTGAATAATTTCTAGTTTGGTATATGATTATTTAGCTACAATAGGGTGTGGTTATAGCCAACACCAGATATTTTCAAAGTGCCTTGAAAGTACTTTTTTGCATTGCTGGAACAGCTACCTGCAGTACCTGACAGGTAAATTGATTCCTAGCTAAAACTGCTGCTCGAGAGAGTTCGGTCATGTTTAGGACAGTTGCTTCATGGTTATTGTGGTTTTAGTTCGGTTTTAGGATCAATTATGTTATTTACTTTTGTTTCGCCTATCAGGGGCGTGCTTGATGTTTCAGGAATTTTCACTTTGTTACCTTTGCGTAAGTGTTTATTTCGAAAATTTGTAGTGATGAGATTTTTTTCATCGCTTCATTTCATCAAGTTATCCTTCCGTTGCTTCGGTGTGTGTGTGTGCCATAAAAAGGCCCTCCGTTCAAAGTACTGAATCAGTTGTGAGTCCAGCTTTGTGCGTGCGTGTCCCTCGCTAGGGAGAGAGAAAAATAAGGTAAGGAGGTTAACTAAATAGACTGCGACTGTAGTTAGCTTTCCTACTCGTAGGGAGAGGGGAATAAGCGAGTAAAATAGAGAGAGAGAGAAGAGAGAGAGAGAAGAGATAGAGAGAGAGATGCACACAACACACACACAGTGCAGGGTTGCATGCACAGGTGGTCCCTCAGTGAAGTTACCTCGAAGTTTCTCTTGTGGGTTTCTTGGCCGATGTGCAGTGAGACCGTGCGCCCAAGATCTTCTCCCAAGTAAAGCGTCCATAACCCGGCCAGTCTCCTCGAAGCAAACTCGAGGGACTGGAGATTTTGGTAATAACAATAATGCTTGGATTCAACATCACTAAAACCCAATATGATTATGAGGGGCCCCGTAGTGGAGAGCCCCGGAAATTTTGACTCTCAGGGGTTCTTTAACGTGTGCCTAAATCTAAGCCCACTGGGCCTCAAACATTTTCGCCCCCACCGAAGAGCCCCGCTGCGGTGGTCTAGTGGCTAAGGTACTCGGCTGCTGATCGGCATGTCACGGGATCGAATCCCAGCTGCGGTGGCTGCATTTCCGATGATGGCGGCAATGCTGTAGGCCCGTGTGCTCAGATTTGGGTGCACGTTAGAGAACCCCGGGGGGTCGAAACTTTCGGAGCCCTCCACTGCGGCGTCTCTCATAATCATTTGGTGCTTTTGAGACACCAAACCTCACATATCAATCAATCAATCAGCCTCCATCAAAAATACAGCCGCTGCAGCCGGGATTCGATACGGCGACCTTCGGGTTAGCAGTCAAGTGCCATAACCAATAGATAACCGCGGTGGGGCGGCGGTCTTGTTCATAGACAGTGGCACAGGACCTGGCCAATAGTTTCCACTCAGTTGCAGTTATCACAATTGGATGAGTCAGCTGCATACCCATGCGATAGCTGAATCAGTTGGCGATGGCCCACACACTCATCTGCCCTGTTATCTATTATTTGCTGAGAAGAGATTGTGGGTGTGGTAATCTTATCAGCGCAAACGTGGCTGCTTTTCTTGTTCTACTGCCAAATCTCCAGGGGGTGTCAACCTCGCACCTGCCGCTTACTGCACCGTACTGAGTAAGGTGGGGCTCTGGCGGCGAAACAAAGAACGGCAAAATTGGCTGCCATGAGGAGCTAATATGCATAACGGGATCAGGAATAAAAGAGTCGCTTCGTCTTGACAGTCAGCTCGAATAAGAAGAGGTAAAATATAATACAAAAGGACAAAATATAGACACTCTTGGAGAAGCAGTGCGAAGCACTCGTATAAAGGGCAACCGCATTCTTTTGCCGGAGTACAAAGAATATAAAAACGGCCTTTTTTCCCACAGAATAGCGAATAGGCGAGAAGGTAGTCAAGCTCACTGTCACATTTCTTTTTTTTTTCTTTTTGTACCACAAAGTGCAAAAGAGGATACAAGACGAATATGAAAACAGCTGTCACCCCTCGTAACATATGATTGTCACCTGCTGTATAATATTGCTGCTTTTCTTTGTTTTTTGGCTGCAGACGCAGTGCTATCTTTACACGTCTATAAGAAGTAACATATAAATTGCTCGACACAGGGAAATTATGACAAACAACTCTACATTAAGTTTCATTTTTGTCAAGTCAAGGTGGCCGTAACAACTCAGTGAGTCGGCAAACTTGAATGAACGTATGGGCCAAAAATAGGCGCGTCAAATGCACAAACGGGCCTCATATGGGCATTGCGCTGAATCAGAGTACCTCCCAAGGTATATTTTGCCACTGATTAGGACAAACCTGATTCGGGAGACTCGGGTTCTTACATTGTGCACTACGATCAAGAGCATTTGGCGTTACTGTTTTATTGAAAGGCGAGCCCTACGGCAGACGAACGAACCAAGAGGCCGTAGCCACTGTTAGCCACTGTTAGCCAAGGGCTTATTCACATTGACCGTCACATTAACAAATTAATGAACTATTTATTATTTAGCTGCAGCCCGAGATATAATGATACGTAGCCGGAGTGAGTGGCGTTGGAGCCAACCGGGTGTGCCTCTGCTGACCTGTCAGAATAACCATGCCCCCAGTAAGTCAGCGTATGATACGCAGGTCCTCTCTTGGGAGGACGCCGCGTAAGTTTCAGTGTGTAAATTATTCTTCTAAAAGAGTTCATAGTCATCAGATTGTCATCCCACACGCAGGACGATTTGCTTGGAATGAAGGAGAGCTGAGCTGCAGTTGGTATACGTATTTAAGTTCAAAGAAAAGACGTGAAAACACGTACACGAGAAGGATTTGTTTGTGGCATCTCGGCTTCTCTCCGGTGACCGCGCTTGTATTTCCAGGCATTCTAATAAGGACACGTTCTAATAAGGACAATTCTAATAAGGACAAGTTTCATCACTCGTGACAGGTATCTAAATCGCACTCATTCATGGCCTCCAGTGACGTTGGCTGCAAATTTGACGCCACCGACTGCCGGAATATCAGGGCGGAAATGTCAAAGCGAGAAGAGCTCTGTTAAACTCTCCATTCAACGTCTGAAAGTAGGCCATTCTTTAACACGAAAATCTTATGTGCCGGGGTTCAACGTCATGGAAGTGCTTACGCCTCTATAAAAAGCTTCAAGACAGGTTCGTGTGACTATTTGGTAGAGGATGTGAATAAAAAGTCTCAGAGAAAAACGTAACACACCGATGTGTCGGCCGGTGAGCTACCACTATGAAGCACGGCGTTTGTTCATTGCGATAGTTCTTGTAGACCGGTTCCTGGCCGACGCGTCACACACACACACACACACACACACACACACACACACACACACACACACACACACACACACACACACACACACACTCACACACACACACACACACGCGCGCGCGCGCACGCACACACACACGCGCGCACACGCGCACACGCGCACGCGCGCACACACACGCACGCGCGCGCACACACGCACGCGCGCACACACACGCACGCACGCGCACACACGCACACGCGCGCGCACACGCACACACATACATACATACACACACATACACATACACACACATACACACACATACACACATACATACATAATGAATTTTGATAGGAGACCGATCTTCATGAAGGTGGTTTTGAGGAAGATTGGTCTCCGATCAAAACGTCGACCAATAAACAGTTTTAGACAAGCGTACACCTTTTCCTATTTACCTACGGCAAGCGAAGACAGCCCCTCCGTAATATATATATATTAACGAGAAAATGAACACTTCCCCCGCTTTTGGTGCTCAGGCAACAGCTTCCCAGCGCGCTGGACACCATTTCAGAACTTGACAGCTTAATAATACATCGCCGAGTCCCAAGTTACGCTTAGGTGAAAAAAAAAAAATCGAATGTGTGAGAGCTTTATTTGGGCAGGCAGAAATAGTGAGGGCGCGACATGAACACCAGTCGAAGACATTTAATCTAGCTTCAATAAAAAAAAACAAAAAAAACAAAGCAAAAGCGACTGAAGTGCACCTCTCGCCAGCATTACTTGATATGCATCCGAGGTCTATGCAAATGTAGGCTAGCAAACCAAATTGCTTTTCAGCGCCTCGCGGCAATATCGAAGGGCAGCGAGGAACACGAGAGGCGTTAAGGCGGGAACTTGTGTTAACAAAGACCACGTGGGTAGATGACGAAAGAGAAGCGGAGAAAGAAAATGCGTAACAGCCCACGTTATACTTACGGCCCGAACGATGAGCCGCTCGAGGTCGCGGAATATTTGCCCTTCTGCGTATAGGTGCGCGCATGCAAATGCAACGATGGGAAATCGTTACCGGTGGTCGTCCGTCTCCCGACGCCATCCACCCTCTCGATATGACAATCCGCGGCGGACGCCTATAAGGGCTTACGACATCGTCGACGAAGATGGCGCGACGGACGGAGGCTGCAGCGACCGCAAATGAGATTTTCGGTCACCCATGCGAGCTGCGCCGATGGGCTCAGATTTTTATTTTATTTCTGTTTTTTTCTTTCTCAACGTATTCTAGTTTCCGAATCGAAATTAGCCCACTCTTTTTTGTTCTGTTTTTGTTTCGTAATTTTCTTTGTCTCACTCTTTCTTTCTTTTATTCACGTTTCTTTAAATGTTTTTTTTTTTTCAAGGTGAGGAGCGACGCAAGAAGGCAATGAATCGTCAGAGCTGCCGGGAAAGAGAACATCGCAATAACCTATCGCTGGCTCAAGTAACTTGAAAACTAGACAATATGGTACAACAGCTGAATTACATTTGGCAGCGTTAGGATGAATACAAGAACGAGAAAATGCAGGGCAAGTGCTGTCTTTGCCAATTTTCGAATTCACCCTAACGCTAACTCATAAGATACACAATGAGCACTACCGCTCTCTTTCGTTATTCTGTAAACAGCCGAAGGCGCGTCAGAAGCGAAGTACCAGGTGTTACTTTAAAATTTGATAGAGTAGAGAAAATGCAGTGACTTAAATTTTGGATTCTGGGTCATTGGCCGAGCCCATCCTCGGCCCAGAAAGCTTTGAAAGCTTTGCTGCGCTTTTTGCGGACAACTGTCCTCAAAAACAGACTTTAGTGTCTTGTACTCTCTGATGTTGCCTTTCCTCTGTCGCAATTTTTTTTCGTAATTTCTCTCTTTCTCTTCGCAACATTTCTTTCTAACATCTTTTATTCTCCTCACCCCTTTCCCCAGCACAGGGTAGCCAGCCGGTCTAAGAACTGGCTAACCTCCCAGTCTTTCCGCTTAAACTTTCTTCCTCCGCCCTCCTTTGGTGATTCGGGTGCCAAAAGCAGGATTTGATCACGAGAGGCAAAGCCGACCTCAAATTAATGTTGACCGACTGTGCTTTCTTCTAAGTAGATCCACGTACATGGGCGACCTCGCATTCGGGCCCGATGTAAGCACTGCGGTGGCAGACAAACATCGAACAGTTGCCCTAGTGTATCGAAACGAAATTTCAACAGCTAAGTCACCAAGGCAGGAGGGAAATGTACGGTATGAAAATTAATAAAATTTAAACCGTTAGATACCCGTGTGATCCATATGGTCACACATATCTCAACGAAGCCTTTCTATTTATTCAGGTTTAAAGAACTGCGCCCATACCACGGCAATGTGCCTTGCGTTAGCTTAGAATACTCCTCACAGGCTACATGTTGCAGAAGAGAGAGAGATAGATAGAGAGAGAGAGAGAGAGAGAGAGAGTATAAGAAATGTGTAGGGAGAAGTTTTTCATGTTTACTGGGGAGCTGCAGGCGCGTAATGATGGTTCAACTCATCGGCGCGTCGGCATGCCACGTTCCTTCGTGTGAGCGGATTTTCTCGTAGTATCATTTTTCACAATATTGTGGTGTCTCTGTTGAGTGCCTGGACTATGAAGTATCCAGTGAAAATTTTAAATGAATTAAGCTATGTCTCATGCGCAAATAAATGGTTTATTTTACATTTTACCAAACGGTATAGCGCTATAGGTTCCGTATTTTGGTCAATTTCTTTACTTCGCTTTGCATTCCTTGTATAGGGAGATTACGCTACACTCCTGAGCCTGCTCATTGTATGGCCAGGGTCACTTTAACTGAATTATCCAGTATACTCGAAGAGGACCGGATAACTCGCTTGTTTCGTTTCGCTTTTGGAGCACTGGTACATTTAACTATATTATAAGCATAGTATGCTATAAGCATAGTATATCTAGATTTATTCTAGTTTTGTGACGCATACCCGTTTACAATAGACGATGACGTCACGATGCACCGACAAAGACGGGACTGTGACGTCAACTTGACACGCCGACAAACAGAGTCCTTAAGCTGCTTCGCTCGTATAATTAAAAACAATAAGCAGATGCGCACTAGGTAATGTCAGATTCACTATGTGACGGCGCGTTCTAGATTACACACGCTTGAGTTTCCCACCACGTGTCCTCTTACTAGCGCATACATCAATGTTCCGTTCATGTTGTTTCTCACAGCGCGCGTACCTGAACACCTTTTTAAAACAAAAATTACGTACTTGTCATACAGTCAACTTGCCTCGTTTCACAGTTGTTTTCTGTGGGTGTATTGCGACGGTTTTAAGTTCTTCCATAGTAGAGTACTCTAAATGATCTGAGTCGTTATATACTTTTTTTCTAAGCACGCAGGTTTATTTGTTGTATCAAATATGATATAAATGATTTGGTCTGTTTTATTATCAATACAGCTGTATATACTGTTATGCGTTGGATTTCGTGACGGGCTAGATTTAACACTTCCAAAATGACGACAGAATATGTCTTGAGAGCGCTGTTTGACACCTTAATATTGCAGCTGCATGCGGTAATCTGCCTCGTGCACATTAATGGACCCATACGCAGCGTTTTTGTTAATTTTCTGCAGTTTCGCTTTTTCTCTAGCGTGCGTAAGTGCAAAAATGCATTTGATTAATGCGCTTTCCAACAACAAGAAAATAGCACGATGTTTTGAAAGTGAGGATTTGGGTCCCGCAAGAAATGAGCGGAGAAATGAGCTCCTTTCTGCGCAAACAACTTCGCGGTGGCAGTTCAACTTGTAGGACCTAATTTGATTTTGGGCGGGTGGAGTTATAATTGCGTTACGTATGTTTTCTTTTTTAATCTTCTTCCTTACCTTCGGGTACCACATCGAATACCAGCTTATCAAGGGTTAAAACCTATGATCCACCCAACAACAACAGCAACAAAAACAAAAGAGTAAAGTGAATCGAATATGTTATTCCAGAGAAGAATTACAATGAGCTCCAAATGAGGCGTCCAAGAACGTGAGTAATTTTTGAAAGTCCGAATAGCCCCCTGCCGTTCTGAAGAGGTGGGCTCGTTGCGCCCGCTGTAATGCAATTAGGCTTCCCGACCGAAATTACGAAAGCAGACGTAAGCTGCTTTTCGGCCATCACACATGTCCAATTTCGTGTTGAATATTGTCGAATTATCGACCCTCGTCCCCGTCTGACTCACACTGTTCTTCTAGTGTTTTTGTTATGCCAGACGGCAGTGCGCTTTTCGTAAATCGATATGCATGTCATACAGACATCATCCGACTTTTGCGAAAAAAAAAAACTGCTTTTAGCAGCTGCTCCAAGAGGGGGAGAAACTGTCTACGAACAGAATTGTTTTCTATCATCTTATATTTTTCTCACCCTTTTCCCCAGCACAGGGTAGCCAGCCAGTCTAAGAACTGGCTAACCTCCCTGTCCTTCCGCTTAATCTTTCCTTCTCCTCCTCCTCCGGGTTTCAGCTATAGTTGGTGCAAGTTCATAACGGAACACACTTTTGGTGCATGTTTTACAAGAACACAGCATCCATTCTGTGTGTGTGTGTGTTTTTTTGCGTTGTGTCCTCGTTCATCTGAAGATAGAAGTTTTCTAGCGCAAATCAACACATCAAATCAAATCAAATCAAATCAAACTTTATTTCAGGAATGCATACATTTACATGAATAAAATTCTACAGTACAGAGGAGGTCCCGAAGTAAGAAAACTGTCGGGGGGACCTCCGTTAGAGAATAAGTCAAGTGCGATAACAATGCAGCAAGCAGTGAAAAACACTGTACGAATTAAGCAAATATTGGTTAAAATTTCATAACAACAAGGCAAGAAAAGTTCTGTGTAACAGCAAGTGGTATAGTGAGTAAAAGAAATACTAAAATTAGGAGTAAGGCACGACGGCAGAGTTTAGAAAACACGTTTTGTGATTAGGTACTTTTTAAACATTTTGCGAAACGAATAGAATGTGGGACATAACTTTATTCCAAGTGGTATGTTGTTCCATACGGATACACCTGTAAATTTAAGAGTTAGTTTTCCATAATTGCTACGCACTTTAGGGAGAAGGAAATTGTGACAGGCTGAAAACCTGGTTTTATTAGTATTTACAAGATGTTGTGTGGATAGCCCTGAAACACATAGACCATGATAAATGAGGCGGTACATCAATATAGCTAACTTTACAGTGAAGAAAAGATTAATTGGAAGCACGGAAAAATAAACAAAGAGTGGCGTAGAAGGCGATTGAAATGGAGTGAAGGCGATCAGACGTAGTGCCCGTTTCTGAAGATGTAGAAGGGGCTCCAGGTGACTGGCATATGTATTACCCCAGGATGAAATGCAATAGGAAAGATGGCTATGAATATATGCATAGTATAATGATAAAATAATGCGTGACTGAAAATAAGGGCGGGCTTTAATGAGAACATGAATGCCAAAAGAAGCTTTTTTAATATTGAGAGTACATGATAGTTATATTTCAAATACTTGTCTAGTATAACGCCTAAGAACTTCACATGATCCGATACCGAAATAATATGGTTGTTAAGAGATACGGAAACTGGTGAGGGAAATGTGTTCTGTGCGGATGAAAACACCACAAATGTAGTTTTAGAGGGATTTATAAAGATGATTGTTAAAACACCATTGATAAATATTACAGAGATCGGAGTTTAAGCAACTTTCAAGTTCAGCAGTTGTTTTCTGGGATGTAAAAATGGTAGTGTCATCGGCGTAAAGAAGACAGTTAGTATGGTTAAGGGAACTAGGTAGGTCTTTAATAAAAAGTAGGAATAGAAGGGGGCCTAAGATTGAACCTTGAGGGACGCCCATGGTAACTGGCTTGGTAGATGACGCAATGTTATTGACATAAACTACCTGTGAGCGATTTGTTAAGTAATTGCGAATGAACTGCAAAGCGGGACCAACAATTCCGAAAGATTCAAGTTTACACAGAAGGATCCGGTGGTTAATTGTGTCGAAAGCCTTCGTGAGGTCAATAAAAACTGCCTTAGTAAGTAATCCATCGTCTATGGCTTGTCACATGGACACATGGACAGACAGTGAGCACAGGACTGGTGCTAACTTCCAATTGCGTTTAATGAAGGTACTAACGTTTATATATACATAACACAAGAGCAGCAAAGGGCATGACTCTCGCGATAATCAAGCCGAACACTTAGGGTCAGCAAGAAATCATATATAAATATATTGCATCACAAGAACGCTGCATGATTTTTGCGGCTACACGCAGGTTTAACAGACTGCATATTAGATACTGCTGGAGGAAGGAAAAAATCACAGCATAACCACGGAGTGAATGATGATGCGTGGGGCGAAGTGTCGGTCCGTGCTTCTGTCCGTCCATTCATTCTTGCTTTCGTCCATCCGCACGACCATCCATCCGTCCATTCATGCGTCCGTTTCTCTGTCCATGCGTCCGTCCGTGGGTCCGTTCATCCATCTGCCCATCCTTTCGTGCGTTCATCCGTCCGTACGTCCACGCGTCCAGCCATCCGTCCTTCAACCTGCTAGTCGATCTGTCCATCCGTCCGTGCCTCCATCTAGTGAACACTCCAAGTACCGCTATCTCATCTCGCATCCCGTGTGGCACATAGCCGCTTCGCGCATCCGTCCATCCATCCGACCGTCTGCTAGCCGGTGGCTACGTACGACCACAATAGAGGAAGGACAGACCCACACCCTAAGAAGCTTCGGCCATAAAAATTGCGCCAAAGCTATCTTCAGTTATATCTGCAAGGGTGGGGATGTGGGCTCGTAGGTGCATTTCGATATGACAGTACCTTAGCACTGGTGAAGACGAAGACAACCAGGCCAATCGACGCAACAGCATCCTTGTGTCCAGTGTCCCCTCCTTCTTGCCCTTGGCATTACCATGGGGCTCTATGATACTGTATTTTAAAGAAACTGTCACACAAGCTTTGGCAAGTTTCTTACACCAAAACTGCACTATCTCTTCGCTCTGCAACTGAGGAAAATTTATCAGCATGCTCAAGTGCGTGAATTTTTTGTCGGCTACTCTTCTTCCCCATTGATTCTCATGCACTGACTCAGCGCACAACTGTGGTGCACTGTTGCGAAAAGCCTTGTCGTTCTTACTTCTACAAGCTTCCACATACATCAAATGATTTGAAGTGTCTTCGCAAGCTTTGCAGTGACAAATATAGTTGTAATACTGTTCGGACTTTATTAACCGATAAATTAGCTTTACACGGGCTTGAGCGACCGTTCTACGACCGGATCTACGAGTAAACGTTACTCACTATTCTGCGAGTGGATCGCAAATAAGGAAGCTTGGAAGCCTACCACGCGCAAATCTTTCACATGTGAGCCGAGTTAGTCGTTAGGGAAAACATGAAACGGGCTCCCAGTAGAAGTTCACCATTGATTTCGACCCACTCTTCCGAAGAGGCTTTCCAAAAACTTCCATATTAGGCTTCCTCCTTTCTGCGATTTCAAAGCATCGGCTTCAAGCTCTTCCATGACGTTTTCAGCGGAACAGTTAAGTATTACTGGATATGTAGACTTGTCGACAGCCAATTAACTGTACCGGTTTTCGTCCGTTCTCGAAACCAGTGGGTAGATGACGCAGTCCTCATAATGGAACCTTCTAATGCACGTGATGAGTGCTTTGTACACTAACCGACAGGCAGGGTAATGAATGCGATATGATTGTTCATCTCTAGGTGTTATTGTCCTAGATTTGCAACTCCAGTGCCACTTACATAGCATCGAGTTCCTCGACGCTGCATTACCAAGTCACCACTTTGCACAGAACCAATGAATGTTTCCGGTAACATAACATTCATACAGCCAACATTCGCTATTGAAACAACACAACTTTTATTTCTTTTTTTTAAAACAAGATAACCTTTTTGAATACAGTGTAGCTTGTGTCCCACATGTCATTGGCTCCTAAGAGGAAGACTAGCAGATAGGGACTGGTCAATTACTGATGTGAAAATAATCGACTGACTGCCTACATGTTATTCTGACTTTGAGATGATCTACAACAATTGATCTGCTCTTAAGGATGTAACCGAATCTTTATCTACTCCAGGAAGGGAATTCTATTGGAGTTCATACTATACGAACACTCTGCCGTTTTTATGGATGAGTAAGAATTATTTTTCTCTCTGCAGGTAGTATATCTGCGCTATGAATTTGAATATATATATATATATATATATATATATATATATATATATATATATATATATATATATATATATATATATATATATGTCTTTGTTAAGGTATGGGATATGGCACAACCGGAGAGTTGTGTCAACAAGGATAAATATATTTCCCAACAGTTTCGGGAGAACCCCTCCCGAAACTGTTGGGAAATAAATATGTTTATTCTTGTTGACAACGCTACCGTTGTGCCATATGCCGTACCTATATGCCACTTGCTGTAGGAACTGTTAAGCAGACCACGCCCCCAAAAGATAAGGTTCTAAGAAAATATATATTTTTATGCCTTTCTGAATATATAAAATGGCGGTCACATCGCTTTGCATTACCGCTGTCATATGCTTCTAGATTATAATTCGCAATGATAAAAATTGTTTTCTGGCCCCGTTTAGTAATGACGTCCGGAAACTATCTCCAGTTCTGTGAGCTTCATGCATATGACAGTTCCCACCTTGAAATATCTTCGGCATACGAACTACGAATTTAAGTACTTCCGTACTTATATACGTGCATGAACAGGAGTAGAATATATTTGAATCATTTATTTCACTATTTAAATAATTCGTGGACCCTTAGGCTTCGCTTTTTGGAGTTCAACGCGATTATTACGCCCTGTCCCTAGGGAGTCTTTCATCTACTTAGAGCATACTTTTTGCTATATTCTATTCCACGAGAACTTAAAATTGTGAATTACTACAAAGTAACCAATACAGCTGAGAGTGGCTTGTGTCAGTGAGAGAGAGAGAAAGTTTCATTTTAATAAAAATCAGGGAAGAACGTCAGGAATGGCCCGTTGATCCTAGCCGTCAGCCGGAACCCTTTGAGACACGGCAGTCGCAATGGCTTTATTGATGACGTCTTGCTGGACGTTGGGGTCTGGGATGAGGAGCAGGGCCTCCCAGGATTCTACAGTGTGAACCATTGTTCTGACTTGCACATGTCCACACCATGTGCACCATTAACTTGCGCATATGGTGCCATTCTGTGCAATCGGTAGTATGCTCTAAACTACCAGCACTTATGTGCGTGAAATCTTTTCAAACATGCTGCCCTGTAGCCTTAAGGGAATACGCTCAGTAACGTGTGGGCCTTTTGTTATGGGCGACTAGATTCAACTCACGAAGTCCTTAGGTTAATAGCACGTTCTGACGCTCAGACTGCACGAGCTTGACCCTTCACTAGAACTCCGGCCTCCACCCGGTCTACATTGACGTGAAGCTTCGCTTTTCTATCGCCTTTGGCTGGGAGTTGCTTTCACGAAAGCTTATACCACATTAGTAAGAATTACTGACAGTGCGGCGTGTGATGTTTGCAGCACCAACAAAAATATCCAACACCTGCTGTGCCATTGCCCTCGATTTGCCTCAGATAGACAAGTACTTGCCAACGCAATGCGGCGACTGGATGATCGGCCTCTTTCTGTGCAGGTGCTATTACAGCAACGTCCACATGCCTCGACAGCCCACAAAGCTGTGAAAGCCCTGCTGTGTTTCCTGAGAAAGACAGGCTTGTGTGAACGCCTGTGACATGCGGTAGAGCTCTACACGCTGCAGTGAAATTACTGTCAGTCTCTCCCCCCTTTTTTTATTTTCCCTCTCTGCCCTCTTTCTCATCTTTCTTGTCCCCTTCCCTAATCCCCCAGTGTAGGGTAGCCAACCGGATGTCTTTCTGGTTAACCTCCCTGCCTCCTCCCTTTTGTTGCTTCTTCCTCCTCCTCTGACGCTCGATGGTAATGTACGCTTGTACCACGCAATATTACTGTGATATTACATGTTGTAATGTGAAGCTTCTATACAGGACGTACGTATTTTCAAAGCATAAACGTTATTTTCACTTCGTTTCGGAGCAGAAAAAGTTATTTTCGATGTATTTTCAAACAGAAGCTTCACTCTGTGTTACAACAACTGCTTGCTACGCAAACGGCTGGAGTCATAACATCACTCGGAAGTGGATTTTTTATTTATTTTATTTGCACCTTCGTTAAGTTTTCGGCCACGTTAAGATGATTATTTTCATTCGTAACCATTGACGACCACTGAGACACCGACAACAATGCCAGAACTACTGCGAAACGAGCTCATTTCCCCGCCACGGTGGTCTGGTGGCTAAGGTACTCGGCTGCTGACCCGCAGATCGCGGGTTCGTATCCCGGTTGCAGCGGCTGCATTTCCGATGGAGGCGGAAATGTTGTAGGCCCGTGTGCTCAGATTTGGGTGCACGTTAAAGAACCCCAGGTGGTCGAAATTTCCGGAGTCCTCCATTATACGGCGTCTCTCATAATCATATGGTGATTTTGGGACGTTAAACCCCACATATCAATCAATCAATCAATCAATCAATCAATCAACGAGCTCTTGAACGCTATTGCGTTAAGTAAATTCGGTGGCCGTGGCTGAAATCAAGCTCTAGTATACTCGAGCACTGAAGCGCAACACATTACCCGCTTAACTACGAACCACAGAGGGTCAGAGCCAGCAGAAAAAAAAAAAGAGTGAAGAAAGTAATCAAAGCAGCTAACCAGCGTAGTTTGGTCTTACAGTAGTGTAAAAAAAAAGAATGAAGAAAATCGGTAATGAGCCTTGCCATTCAAGCGGCGAGGAGAGCTATTGGCGCCAAATGCGAAGCGGCTGCACCTGCAGTGAAAGATTGATCCGGTCTGACCCACCAAATACGAACTCCACAGACAAGACGTTCCGCTGATGGAGTAACCCGGAGAATAATTATTCTGTCCACGAATGAGCGAAGATAGCGAAACGAGAAAAAAAAAAAGAACTGGGAAAGCACACATTGGTTTGCTCTTTTGTTCAAGACTGCCCCTGGGAAGCCTTCGAGGTGCCCGGATGAAAAAGGAACCACTTAGAGATTGGCTTCCCCGCTGCGATGATGACAACGGCGCTTTTTCAGAGGCTAATATTTTGTTTTCGCGTGTTTGCATTGCTTCCTAGGTTGGCCATAACAGATTTTTCTTTGAAGCCAATGATAAGACGCCCTTATTTTTTTCTTTTTCTTTTCTTTTTCTTCGTGTCAAGTCACGTCTTTCTTTTGTGCTCATCTCTCAGTAAAAGTTCCGCTTCATGGCCTTTGAATCATCGTTTCAGTGAATGACGCATCATATTGTGTTGTTTTCCTCAGAACATAGCTTATAGGAAATGCAATTGATTGATTCATATGTGCAGCATAACGTACCAAAACTACCATATGATGCAGTAGTGGCGGGCACCGGGAATTTCGACCACCTGGGGTTTTTTGACGTGCACTCAGATCTGAGCAAATGGGCCTACAGCATCCTCGCCTCCATCGAAAATGTTATAGACAATGCAAGAAATTGGCAGAGTATTAGGTCAATTTTTCCAACATTTTCTTTAGTGTGCCTCTCGTAGAAGCTGTAGTTAACTAATATACGCCGCAAGTCGTGGGATCGAATCCCGGCTGCGGCAGCTGCATTTTCAATAGAGGCGAAAATGTTGTAGGCCCATGTGCTTAGATTTGGGTGGATGCGAAAGAACCCCAGGTGGTCGAAATTTTTGGAGCCCTCTACTACGGCGTCTCTCATAATCATATGATGGTTTAAGGACGTTAATCCCCACATATCAATGAACTAATAAACTGATTATAAAACACACCATACAGTTCATCATTTACAACACATGCCACGCATATGACCCACTACAATGTACTTGAAGAGCTGCACCCTCTGTAACATAATCCAGTCATAATTTTATGGCACAATAAGCTTCTTATATTAGTCCTGTTGTGAAAGCCTTTTGGTCTGAGCCCAGGATTGAGCATGGTAACAGACGGACGGACGGATGGACGGAAGGATGGACGGACGGACGGACGGACAGACAGACAGACACAAAACTTTATTGAGGTCCTGAGGAACACTACCTCAAGGAGGTAGAGCAGCGGGCCGCTCCCACGTCGGAACGGGTAGGCCGAGCATCACCGCCGCTTTGTGGGCCCTCTGGACAGCCCAGAGTTGATGTGCAAATTCTGAGCTCCTGAGCGCAGAGCTCCATTCATTCATGCCCCCAGAATGGCGTGATGAGGGGCACTGCCAGAGCATGTGGTCTCAATAAAAAAAACATCTGCAAAACAGCTCTTAATCTACAGGTGTACCATGTGCCGTTGATAGAAAAGTGGCATTATCATGAACCAGCCCACATTCCATCCAAACATGGTGTGCAGACGATTAACACGGTGAACTGAGACGCGCCCAACAGCTCTGATGTGACTCAGCCTTGTGCAATGTGGTGCGAGCTGCGCTAGTTATAAAGACGATGGTCTTTCTTGGGGATCTTCGACGCAAAAATTTTGGTCTGCCTTTCTCTACGTTTGTCTGTTTGTCCACCATTAACGGTATTTTAAACGGCATCAAAGTGGCCAAACGATACTCCGAACGGGTTACCTCATCTGCGTGCAGCGCCCACCAATATTGCTCAAGGTTCAGCGTTCATACTTGTGCGATTGTTAATTAAAAAGCAATTATTGAGCACATCTGAGGCCCCATAACAACACGTCAATATTCTGTGTCTGTGTATCTCACTATAAAAGGCATATATAAGTAATTATAAGGACGGTAGCGTTCATCACGTTGCGCTGACAATGCAATGCTATGCACGAAAAGGCAACTGTTTCCACCGCTTTGCTAAGACGACACGGTGGTGGCACCTACTCGTCGCCTTGCGTTCTACGCTTTATCACCTCCGAGATGGGCGCGCAGGGCGCGCGCCCTTTGTTTTCCAAGATAATGAACTGCCACATAGCGCTCATGCCTCACGTGTGACGTGACTTGATGCGCTCGTTCGCCTCCGCTGCACGCTCGAGGCACTCAGCGCCTCTAGAATATCATTCACCGATTTTCTTGCGCAGAACATCAAATAAACGTTTTGTTCACTCTCTCCAGACCACGGTTCAAGAATACTTAAGGTGAGCTAACGCCGGGACTATCCGGTGCCCGATCATGTTCTGCTTCGTTAGGAGCCCGAGAGATGGCGCTACAAACTTTTCCCCGACTAGAGTGTACTAGAAGTGCACCCCGGCTCCCCTCCTCCATGTTGGTGTAGGAAAGCCCCGTACGTAGGAAAGTAGCGGTGCTCATTTATCTTCGCCACAACACCCTCGCCGCACTGTCAACCTCCTTCCTTATCGCTCTCTCTTTCGCGGTGTCACTTTATGCGTGTCGCGTGGTGGTTATCACGTGATAACTCGTTATTCTCAGATTTCGTAACCATCGCCCACGTGCTGCGTGTGCTTTGCGGAATTTGCCAGCAGCCCACCACGATCTTCAGCCCGGCGAGCCATCTATCGGCATGACGCAAGCGAGAACATAATCGGTCACTTCCCGCCAAGCGCTCTCTTCGCGGCGTTCACTCACCTAAACTATTCTTGCACCGTGCTCCAGATGCAAGACTATTCGTCTTTCGACGACATTTGCAGTGTAACATGCAGATATGGGGCCAATTTTTTTTCTGTGAATTTTTTACCGTGGTGTCCGTCTGGCCGAGCAGCATAGTTGATCGTCAAGTCGATAATAAGCAGGCGCGCGAAACTGATAACATGCACATGCCACATCCTGTACTACGTGGCTTATCGGGACCGGGCTACGCAGTGATGAACATGTGGCAATAAATGTCACTCGCAGCTCGGAAACTTGCGTGCTCTTTTTTTCGCTTGAACTCACGCTGGCACAACAACCGGCGACGAGGATGGGATTTGAGCCGTCGTTTTTAATTTGGAAGGCAAGTGTTTTCGTAACTCGTTCAGTAAAGAACACCTTCTCTTTTTTTTTCAGTGTGCGAAGTCGGTGACTTTCGTCATGACTAAAGCCGAGGCAGCGGAGAAGCACTTCGCCAGGAGACTGGGCCAGCTGGAACCTTTCGACGAGTCCGCCAGGGACTGGGCCACTGGGCTTCGTACGAAGATTGGCTTACGTCGTTTCTTGTTGTCAACCGTGTTCCCGACAGCGAAAAGTTGCACGCGTTTTTGAGCTTCATCGATCCCAAGACCTACGTGCTGTCGAAGTCATTAACAGATCTTGAAATGCCTTCTACGAAGAGTTTTGAAGCCCCCAAGAAAGTTTTGAGTGACCACGTCTCCCCGAAGCCGTGCGTTACAGGAGAGCGGGCAAAGTTTCACCGGAGGTGTCGAATGGAAGGTAAGTCCTTATCCGATGATGTCGACGAGCTTCGTAAACTGTCGCATGCGAGTTTGGGAGTGCGCTTGACGAGTCACTCTGGGACCGCTTCGTGTGTGGCCTGCTACGAGAAGGCATTCAGCCAGTGCTTTCCACGGAATATAACAAGCCAATGTTCCAGAAAGCGCATAAGTTTACTCTGGCGACGAACGTGGCTAAAAACAAGTGCTGCCGAAGCACGCAGCAGTGACGTCACAGTCCGCGATGTGTACAAGGTGGAACTGGAAGAAAGCGAGGAAAAGCCGCTTTCACTGTGGTTCACCAAAACACAGGAGCGAATCGTGCCCCCATGTAGATGCAACGTGCTTCGATTGTGACAAAACAAGGACATGTCCATAGAGCTTGCCGAAGTAATTTTAACACTTTGTCAAACAAAAATTCCAGGGAATAAGGGTATGAAGATTCTGACTGCTGGGCCGCGTAAAACTTCAATCTTTTGTCTAAACAGCAAGTCGACAGCTAAGCTCGACCCACTCACCGTATACAGATGACCATCAACGGCACCTTGTTGGACATGAAACAAGACAAGGGGGCGGCTGTTTCTGTCATGCCAACCACCCAGTTCTGTTAGCTCTTCCCGTCGGCTGCACTGGAGCCTACTACCGTAAAACTTCGTACCTACACTGGACCACTGGTACGACCCAAGCAGGTCTCTTCGGGCAACGTGAAGCACGGCCAACAATCGGGGTGTCTTCCGCTTGACGTCGTGGACCACAAGGGACCAAGTCTACTGCATCGGAAGGGGCTGCACGCCATCCGGTTGAAGTGGGTAAAATCTGGATCCCGGACAATCTTGAAAGGTCAGACACTATCCATATCAGCGTAAAAAAGAGGCTCGACGCATTGTAGGCGAAGTACCATCCCCTTTTCAAAGACGAGTTAGGCACAACAACCAAAGAGTGCACCAAACTTTTTTTCTTAAATGGACGCCAAAGAGACACAATTACTTGATTTAGATTGACAAAGTGCACTCTGAGAACTCTAATTCTACGTTTAACAATCATGACTTCATTACCAGCGGAGAAAATCAAGGTTGAAGTTTCATTTTTAAATTTCACGCCATTATTCCCACGTGTGACGTCAGAAACTTCAACCTGTATTTCCGCACTTTCACGACTTCCCACTAAAGAAACTTTCTGAAATATTGTATGCTAAGTCTATGGCACCCAAAGTAGACAATGTTATTAAATATAAGCTACGTAGAAACACAGCGGACGTCTTCAACGTATATGACGTCGTGGTGTTTGCTTCAACCGCAATTTTTTTTCACGCGTGTTCTCGCTTACCAAACATCGTCTCGTGGTAACAGCGGTGTTTTGGGGACTGTGGAATTGTGCTTTATACTAATACGCGAAAAATCTTGTTGCTCTTTAGTCTCTCTTTAAACCTGATCTGAAGTCGAGGTTCCTAAAAGCCTGCAGTGTTCCATTTGCGTTGCAAAACGCTACATCTTTGTATTTTCTTTCCTTCCTGTTCCTTCCTTCTTTTTGACGCTGCATGAGCTAGCTAAAATGGAGCAGCTGGGGATTATATGTCTGGTTATGGTGCCAGAATACACTACGACGGCGGTACCCGTAATCGAGCACGATAATAGCATAAGAGTTTGTGGTGACTAAAAGACGACCGTGAACTCGTGCCTTGAAGTCGACAGCTGCCCATTGCCGAAGGTGAACGACCTTTTCACAGCTTTGTCGCGAAGTAAGCCTTTCTCGTTGATCTCGATCGAGTCCATCAGCAAGTGATGATGTCGGTGTCGTCGAAACCATACCCCCAAGTTAAATACGCAAAAAGGAATGTTTTCTGTTAATCGACTCACGTTTGTCAATTCGTCTGCACCCGGGATTTTCCAAAGGACAATTGACACCATATTGAATGGCTTGCGCGGGGTTCTCTGTTACCTAGACATTTTGGTGACTGGTAAAGAGAGCGAAGGTAATTTTATGAACCTGGAAGCTGTGTTAAAACGATTTATTGAAATAAGTGTTCGCATCAAAAGGAAATGTTTGTTTTTCCAGCAGCAAATTCACTACCTCGATCACAGAACGAGCGCAGAATGCATCTCGGCAACGACGGAGAAGCTTGACGCACTCCTCAAGGTGCCAGCCCCTAAAGACAGACAGCCGCTGCAGTCGTACCTGGGAGCCAACAACTTCTACGGCAAGCTCCTTTCTAATTGATTGATTTGTGGGGTTTAACGTCCCGAAACCACCATATGATTATGAGAGACGCCGTAGTGGAGGGCTCCGGAAATTTTGACCACCTGGGGTTCTTAAGCTCCTTCCTAACCTAGCAGTGGTAGCACAACCATTTTTATTGTTTCTATGTAAGAACACCCCGTGGTGGTACGATAAGCGCTGCCAGGAAGCGTTCACCAAGATTAAATGCTTGCCAGCTTTTCCTCCCATTTTGGTGCATTAGGACCCGTGCAAACCGTTGCAGTTACCATGCGACGGATCGCGGTATGGTTTAGCCATGGTGCTTTTTCATGTTTTGTATGATGGCAGCACGAAGTCAATCACATTCACTCCGTGAACTTTGACCGATGCCGAAAAAAAATTACAGCCAGCTCGAAAAAGAGGCTCTTGCAATATTACTTGGGGTCAAAATGTTTGTATTAAACACTTATGGTCATTCGTTCACGTTGACCGACCATCAACCGATTCAATCTTCGCCCCAAGAACCGTTTTACCGACCATTGCAGCAGCAAGTTTGCAGAGCTGGGCCGTCGGCTTCTCGGTGTTCGCTTATCTTCAGACGTTCAAGCGAGGTCGTGGAAGCCCACATCTGTTCACACCTCCCACTATCAGTTGTGGAAGATGAAACCCAAGAACGAGAAGAAACGGTTTGCTCATTGCAATCGAAGGCACTTTCAAGTCAAGGCATTGTGCGCATCATACCTCGGGATCACCTGCTTTGTGAAGTGAATTTTGTTGGAACGTGATCGTCTGTCTTAAAAAGATTTTAAGCCCCCCCCCCTCTTTTTTGTTTTTGACAGACGCAGTGAGCTTGCAGTTTGACAAGGCCTCATCACGTTCGGGATGCGAGTGATTGTGCGGAAAGAGTTGCGTAACTTGCTGCTGGACAAACTTCACGAAGGGCACCCAGGCATCGAGCGCTGCAAGCAACTGACGCCGAGCTACGGAGGGTGGCCGGCCGACGAGGCGGACCTCGAGGATCGCGTTTCACCTGGTGTCGTCACAAGGACCAGCTGCTCGAGCGAACTATGGATCCAGACCATGAAGCATCAGAGCAGGAAGGATCGGAGTTCCTGGTGATTCAGCCAAGCATCGACCCAGTGACTTCCTCCACTCCGACTACCAGTGGTTCTGACTCTTCGCAAGAGATTCAGACGGCGGCTTCAAGACACTACAACACCAGAAACCATGAACAATGGGACAGATATCAAGCTGGAGTTTAGCTTGTTGAAGTAGCCCACATATAATTGGAGGGATATGGCGTCCGGAAGAGTGCCGCAGTTGATCAAGTCGATAATGCGCAGGCACGCTAAACAGAGTAAAATGCACGCGCCGCATCCTGTGTGTGGCTTATCAGGGCCGGGCCACGCATCGATGAACATGTGGCCATTAACGTCACTCGCTCCTCGGAATCTTGTCTGCTCCTTTACGCGTGGATATACGCTGACACAACACATATGACCTAGAATAAGACTTGCGGTGACGGCAATGGTAGGCTCATCTTTCTCTTTTAGATTTTTAGAAAATGATAACTGCATATAACCTTGATCTGAAACATGAACTTTTTATCTGATGCATGAAGTTTTCAATGCATCAATGACAAAGTCATACAAGGTTATCTTTTTCAAAAAATCTAAAAGACTATAAGCCAAACATTGCCGGTCGATCCAAGAGAACTTGCTTGTTTTGTCGCGTTTGGAGAAAATTTGTTGACAACAACGCAGCCATTTCTGACCCCGAGCGCCAACGGATTGACCGCTGTATACTTTCCTTTGGGCGTCATTTTGTCTAGCTTCGCAATGTGCCGAGTTGTGTTCACCAGGAGTGAGTTTTATAAGAAGATTCCTCATGGGTCTCCAACAAAATTGTTCAAACTGGCTTTTCTGTGGAACCAGGTGGTGTTGACCGGTAAGCTAACAGGAACACGAAGCTCATTGGTCCAATGGAAATGGCTGATACGGCTTGCGAGTAGACTTCAGCGTGCGCACAAGTCGTTTTGTCTTTACATTGACTTGGTAGCCTCTATGGGCAAGGAGCACAGCTCTTGCATGAAGCGGGGGGTTGCTGTAGCCCATTCATTTTTTTTTCTTCGCGCGTCTACTTTTCTCTTCACTTTCCTTCTCCTGTCATCTTTCTTCCTATTTCCCCCTTCCATTAGTGCAGGGTAGCAAACCGGATGCTACAATTCCGGTTGACATCTCTGCCTTTCCCTCAATGTATTCTTTCTCTCTTTCTTGCATGAAGCTGCGCCGAAAGTACTATATGAGTGCCTATTACTACAAGGCCTTCCTTAGAAACTCTGCCCGCGTGGGTTTCTGTTCAATCCCCGTCGCCCTCGTAACGTACTGTAGCTCCATGAGTACGACATATTTAGGCCGATTGAGCCGGAAATGCACACAGCTTTCTTTTGACATTTCTTGGCAGCCTTATTCCTCCCGTCCCGCCTATACAAGGTCGCCCTACCACATTTCAACATACACGAAGCAAGGACAATACAGTAGCCAGTGCATAAATGAAAGCTACTTGAGCAAGGGGAGGCGATACGCACTAGATAGTATGTTGAATTACGATGCAGTGCTAGTAAACTTAGGAGAGTGGAAACTTTCAGTGAACATGCCCATGATTCTGGTGCATTTGATCCAAGTGGTCATCGGTGCATAGCTCACTGGCTAACGCACTCACCTGGAGAGCGGGAGGGCCTACGTTCAAATTTCATCATTACGTTAGCGTGCTTTTTTTTCTTCGTCGGTAAGAGGCATTGACATGCTTAGATGCATTCGATACTAATAAGCCTCGATGCATAGCTCAGCAGCTTACGCCCACACTTTATTAAGAGCGTGAGGCTCTAGATTCGAATCCCAACACTGCGATGACAATCTTTTAAAAACGAAAGCTGTTATGATATCTAAACTTGGGTCACATGCGGCGCCGTAGATATCCGCTGCCGGTGTTCGTAATCACATCGCACAAAATCGGGGAAAATAAATCTGGCCCCGTACCTGCATGTGCCTTGCGTGAGGAGAGAGCGAAAAAAACGTTTATTTCATGTTATGCACGAGAAAATTGGTCAATTGTATTCTGGAAGTGCTGCGTTAGAGAGTCTCTATCGGTGCAGCGAAGGCGAACGAGCGTATCGAGGCACGTTAGAGTTTGTGATTATAAGAGAGAAAAGAAGAGAAAAGTGAGCCACGTAACTGTCTCAGCGTGCGACACCTCAACAGTAGCTCACAAGGAATGGGGGTGAGGAGGGATTAAAAGGATAGGATTAAAGGTATATATATAGAGAGAGATGCGCTACGACAGCGAGCGATGACATTAGAGAGATAGGAAAGATGGAAACACGGTCACAGGAGTCCGAGGACGGGGCACCACTTGCGAGAGCTCTTGTCGGCGACAGGAGGTCGCGTAGGGCTAATCCAGTCGGCCAGAGCTGCGCTGACGTCGTCGTAGGGGACCGGCGGCAGGAGGTGGCTTAGGACCAACCCAGTCGGCCAGAGCTGCGCTGTCGTCGGAGATCGCGAGGACACAACCGGTCGGCACGGAATCCAGCGAGCGAGTCCCCCGCATGTTAGAGTAACTGTATATGGTGGACCATATACAGTTACTCGAAGGCACGTTAGACACGAGTGCCATCTGGCAGTTATCTTCGAAAACGAAGGAAGGCGGGCACGCCCGCGGAGAAAGATGCGCGCCTCTCCTGTCCCGGAAGCGATAAGGAGTAGAACGCAAAGCGACGGGCAGGGACCACCACCGTGTCGTCGTAGCAAAGCATTGGAAACACTTGCCTTTTTCAGCATCGCGTTGCACTGCCAGCGCAGCGTGATAAACGCTACGGTCCTTAGAATTACTTGTGCATGCCTTCTCCAGTGTAAAGGCACACGTACAAAGCATCGACGTGTTTTTATGGCACTTCAGATATGCACAATAATTTCTTTTTAATTGACAATCGCACAAGTATGAACACTGAATCTCGAGCAATATTGGGGGGCGCTGCGGATGGGGTCGGCCGTTTGGAGTATCGTTTGGCCACTTTGGTATCATTAAGGGTGGACAGCCAGACATATGAACAGACAGACAGACCAAAATTTTTGCGTCGAATGCCCCCAAGAAAGACTATTGTCTTTAAAAACCTAGTACCAATGACACAGCGGGGCACGAACCCGGGTCCGCTGCGTGCCAGCCTAGCATTCTACCTCTGAGCTACGCCGGTGCTTGGGACTTATTGACAAACTTGGCTTATGCAGGCTTGATGTCGGGAAAGGAATCGCGCTAATGCGTCTTGTAAAGCGTTTTAGAACAGCGAAAGAACAACCAGTCATCGCACATGCGAATAGCGATACGAGTGGGTCGTCCAATGCTCCAACCCATTACAAAAGCGTGTTCTTGATTACACATTTGACTGCGGTGCATACCCATTTCAGGCATAATTCCTTATCGCCGTCAGCCACTGCATGAACAGTTTGCACAAAGTTTCTTGCAAGTGTTCCGCGGATACTGCGCTTCTCAGAAGAATGACTAAGGATAGCATTGTGAATGGCGGTCTACTACCCAAATTTCTTTATTATTAATGCTGTCCTTGGTATCAAGTAAGTGTGCTTGCAGTAGTTACCCAATGAGTGTTTAGAAAAGGCTCTGACGGGACGCTCTTGCAACTTTCGCTGTGACTGTTCTGCGCCTTCCGAAGTGGCTGACCGGTTCCACATAGTCTGGGCGTGCCAGTCAAATCCCTAACCCCAACTCTAACCCCACGAGGAAGGACTCGGAGGCGGCCCTGCTCGGCTGTCAGGACCTGTAGACCCAAAAGGCCATGGTTCAACGGACGCGGGCGGCGTTGCTGGCCAATAGAGCTCCAGAATAGGGGTGTCACCATGTGCTGGGGGGGGGGGGAGGAGGCTAATAATGCCCCCAACGCAATCACCTCTCTGTAACAATTTAATGGTTATTAAATGTTTGACCATCAACATCGCTCGCGCAGGGCGAGCGGTCTTTTCTTCTCTTCTTCGTCGGTAAGAGGCACGCGTATGGTTCAGACGCATTTAAATGAAAAATAAAAAGACTCTGTGCATAGCCTAATGGCTTACGCGCTCGCTTTAAGAACGTAACGGACTAGGTTTGACTCTAATGGTTGCGATATCTCCTTTTTTTTTCTTCTGTAGGTCCGTTCAGCAAGCCAAATATGCCACCTGGGTCCAATCAATTCGAGCCGTCACATGAGGCACCACCATCATCATCGACGGAGGATGGGACGAGATAGCGTTTGTTCTCCTCTTTCCCTCACCTCAGCCGAACAATAAATAAAGTTTATTCATTCTTCTGCACGCCCATTACTACAAATTGCAACGTCAGACAAAGTTTGAGTCTTATCGGGAGTATTAAGAGCCTGAACTTTTTCGACCGTATTTGCGTATTTGGTCCCCTATTGCGGTGAACCCAACACTCCAGGGGAACTATCACTCTGAAAGGACACATAGCGCGAGAATGCACAGAGCTGCAAGGTGTGACGTCAGAAAAAAGTCGAGCCTTATCTGCGGTGATAAGAGGCTAAATTTTTTAACCGTTTTTCACCCGCAAGTGAGGTAAGCCAACGTGCCAGGGAAACTTTTAACTCGGACAGAGCCCACAAAGGGCGCATCGTAGCACGCCCATGGTGCAATGTGTGACGTCAGATAAAAGTTGAGCCTTATCGGGGGTGATAAGGTGCAGAACTTTTTCGACCGTTTTTGGCTATTCGAGCGGTGAAGCCAACGTACAGGGGGAACCTTCAACTCGGAAAGAGAGCATAGAAGGCGCATCGCTGCATGGTGTGACGTCAGACAATACTTAAGCGTTATCGGCGGTGATAAGGGGCTAAAATTTTTCGACTGCTTTTGGCCCATTCGTGCAGTGAAGCCAACGTGCCCGCGGAGCGTTGAACTCGGCAAGAACGCGTAGCACGCCCAAGGCTGTTGTGTGACGTCAGACAAAAGTTGAGCCTTATCGGGTGTGATAAAGGCCAAAACTTTTTCGACCATTTTTTGGCCATTTCTGCGGTGAAGCCAACGTACCGGGGAACCTTTAACTCGGAAAGAGAGCATAGAAGGCGCATCTCTGCAAGGTGTGACGTCAGTCAAAACTTGAGCCTTATCGGCGGTGATAAGGGGCTAAACTTTTTCGACTGCTTTTGGCCATTCGTGCAGTGAAGCGAACAGGCCTGGGCAGCGTTGAACTCCGTAAGAACGCGTAGCACGCCCAACGCTGCAATGTGTGACGTCAGACAAAAGTTGAGCCTTATCGGGGGTGATAAGGGGCAAAACTTTTTCAATCATTTTTGGTCGTTCGTGTGGTGAAGCCAACGTACCGGGGAACCTTTAACTCGGAAAGAGAGCATAGAAGGCGCATCGCTGCATGGTGTGACGTCAGACAAAACTTAAGCCTTATCGGCGGTGATAAGGAGCTAAACTTTTTCGACTGTTTTTGGCACTTCGTGCGGTGAAGCCATCATGCCAGGGGAACGTCTATCTCGAAAAGAGCGCATTTATGGCGCATCTCTGCAAGGTGTGACGTCAGTCAAAACTTGAGCCTTATCGGCGGTGATAAGGAGCTAAACTTTTTCGACTGTTTTTGGCACTTCGTGCGGTGAAGCCATCATGCCAGGGGAACTTCTATCTCGAAAAGAGCGCATTTATGGCGCATCTCTGCAAGGTGTGACGTCAGTCAAAACTTGAGCCTTATCGGCGGTGATAAGGGCTAAACTTTTTCGACTGCTTTTGGCCATTCGTGCAGTGAAGCCAACAGGCCTGGGCAGCGTTGAACTCCGTAAGAACGCGTAGCACGCCCAACGCTGCAATGTGTGACGTCAGACAAAAGTTGAGCCTTATCGGCGGTGATAAGGGGCAAAACTTTTTCGACCGTTTTTGGCCACTTGTGCGGTGAAGCCATCATGCCAGGGGAACTTCTATCTCGAAAAGAGCGCATTTATGGCGCATCTCTGCAAGGTGTGACGTCAGTCAAAACTTGAGCCTTATCGGCGGTGATAAGGGGCTAAACTTTTTCGACTGCTTTGGGCCATTCGTGCAGTGAAGCCAACAAGCCTGGGCAGCGTTGAACTCCGTAAGAACGCGTAGCACGCCCAACGCTGCAATGTGTGACGTCAGACAAAAGTTGAGCCTTATCGGGGGTGATAAGGGGCAAAACTTTTTCAATCATTTTTGGTCGTTCGTGTGGTGAAGCCAACGTACCGGGGAACTTTTAGCTCGGAAAGAGAGCATATAAGGCGCATCGCTGCACGGTGTGACGTCAGACAAAACTTAAGCCTTATCGGTGGTGATAAGAAGCTAAACTTTTTCGACTGTTTTTGTCACTTCGTCCGGTGGAGCCATAATGCCAGGGGAACTTCTATCTCGAAAAGAGCGCATAGATGGCGCATCGCTGCATGGTGTTACGTCAGACAAAACTTAAGCCTTATCAGCGGGGATAAGGGGCTAAACTATCTCGACTGTTTTTTACTATTCGTGCAGTGAAGCCAACGTACCAGGCGAACCTTTGACTGAAAGAGCGCATAGATGGCGCATCGCTGCAAAGTATGACATTAGGCAAAAGTTGAGCCTTATTGGGAGTGAGAAGGGCCTCAACTTTTTTTATTGCATTTAAATAGCTATTGTGGTGAACCAAGCAATCCGGGGAAGCCTCGCGTCGAATTTCTCCCACCTAAATACGCTGTTCACCAGGAAACCCAAGCAATCGGGTTTTCTGGTGAACAGCGCCGAACTTTTGTTTGTTTTACTACGAAAGCGTTAAAGAGCTCATTTAACAGAACTTACGGCGTTGGTGTGGGCGTGTTTGGTTGTGAGTTGTAAATAATCATTTTAAACGTAGCCGAAAACTTCATAAAGATGCAAATAGGAAACAAATAAATATTAAAACATTTCGAGCACGAATGAGGATCGAACCTGGCTCGTTTGCATGGCAAGCGGATGTTCTACCACAGAGCCACACGTCTGCTTAGAAATGGATTGAAAAATACTTCTTCTTGATATTGAGGTGTAAGTTACTATCATGCTTTAAAAACACGTGCGTCCTATATACATGCTTCGCAATACAATATTTAGTATGACAGTATTAGTGTGGGATCCAAGTATACATTGTCATCGGGCTCAGAACTCGTGATTATGATAGTGACTTCACGGTTTAAAACCGGCCAACCACAAACGCCAAACAATTTACCGCGCCTATTCCCTTAAGGCCACGTGGATGGTGCAGAGCAAGTTAGAAAAGATTTCAAGCACATAATTGCCAGTGGCTTGAAGCGTGGTACCCATTACACACAAGGCAACCATATGCTAAAGCTGAGACAAGCCACTTTGCGCTTTATCGATTACGTTGTAATAATTCACAATTTAAACTTCTCGAGTAACAGCACACAATAAAAATTATGTACTTAGTGGTTGAAATACGCATTAGGGACCCTGAATTTTGAACCCTTTTTAACTATCCCTTAATTTTTAACAAACTGGACTGATTACTTTCGTTACGCTGAAAACATTGTGGTATATTGTGTAGCTTTGCGTCGTCGATATACAGAGGGTCAGCATATGCATGCACGCATTTGAGGTACTTTTGATCAATGCTTATGCGTATAAGCAAGGTTGAGTACTATGTCATTACCAAGTATAACATTACAGAAAAACGTTTCCCTCTGCAACCTAAGACTGAGACTACACACACACACACACGCACACGCGCGCACACGCGCACACGCACACACACACACACACACACACACACACACGCACGCACGCACACGCACGCACGCACGCACGCACACACACACACACACACACACACACACGCACACAGAGAGAGAGAGAGAGAGAGAAATGTGGAAAACAAAAATTTACTATGCTGCCAGGGATTTCGAACTTACGCCCTTATGTTCAGAAGCAACAAATCTTGTCCACTGGACAAATACCACCGCCTGCAGACGCTGAGATTATCTGAACAGTACAAGTGTGCTATATATTGGCAATGGAAGCGATATATGAGGATATCACTTAAGTGCGCAAACATTTCTATGATAAATTAACGACAAAGTGTGGCTTTCCCGCCCGTCTTTGTGTCTCATAGACGGATGACTAAATAAAAATATATTTCGTGGTGATGTTGGGTGTCAGACCTAGCCCCTTTTTAGTCAAGCATCTTAAGCATTAGGCTATACAGCAACTTTTTTCTTTATTGCAATATATATTGGACACATCGACGCATGAATAGAGCAAATGAATCTAAAGCTGTGTTGCACCGGCGTTAAAAAACCCTGAAATGATAGCATTTTCTGCACTTTCTCAACGAGTTAAACAGCCTGTTTTTCCGTCCCTCTGTCCTTTATCACGTAGAGTCGAGAAAGGTGAAAAAAAAGAAGGCATTTATCAATGAGCGAGTGAAACAACTTTATTGACGATCCGGCATAAAGGGGGAAGGCGTAGGGGGATTAAAGCGAGACACTAGCGTGCTCGGACGTCCCGGAGCGGCAACCTACTCGCGTCAAACCCGTGGGGGCGCCGCTTTCGGCCGCTGGCGTTTATCAATGAAAAGATTCGACTAACCCGAGAATCTAACCCAGGCTTTATGCGAGGGAAGCAGGTGTTGGAAAACAGAGCCATTTCATTTCTTCAAACTGGCTCAAGAAAAAAGAAACACTATTTGACCACTGTTGTCGGAGCCAACGTTTTGACAAGCAGGAATGTATTGAAAGCCCCCCCTCCCCCGCCCTCTACCCCACATTGCTGTCAAGATTATAGACTTGTTGAAGTGACTATTACCACATCGTGTTAAGAATATTCATCTCGTCAAGCCTCCCTTTACAGAACTTCTGTCTTGTGAATGCGTCGTTTTATTTGATCAATCTATACTTAAGATGCCTAGTTAATGAATGACATGCACTTATATAGAGCAACACTTTTCACTTCCTTGAATATTACGGCAAGCCCGATTGTGCAGGAAAGCACCTAGGGGTTGAGCATCAACGAGCACTAAATAAAGAAGTAAGAGAACACGATGCAAGTTTTATTTGAACTAAATGCATCAAAAACAATATTTATGTTCGCAAAAACAAAAAAGAATGTAAATAAACACAACAGCAGAAGTCCTTCAATAAATATTACAATTAGAAATCTTCAAATATGGTATATACATGAGAATTGACAATTGACTGTGTGGCAAGAAGCGGTAGTACTATCAACATATTGCATGCCAATATTTACACTCGATTCGAGTATGCATATTGCTGAGAATATTTGTAGCAACAATATGTCTTAGCCAATGGAAGTAAAACAAAAATGGTAAAGGCCTAGAAGTACTCGGTAAATGAGGAATTATACAAGATAGAAGCATTGTACAGCTACAGATGATTGATATGTGGGGTTTAAGGTCCCAAAACCACCATATGATTATGAGAGACGCCGTAATGAAGGGCTCCAGAATTTTCGACCGCCTGAGGTTCTTTAACGTGCACCCAAATCTGAGCTCACGGACCTACAGCATTTCTGCCTCCACCGAAAATGCAGCCGCCGTAGCCGGAATTCAATCCCGCGACCTGCGGGTCAGCAGCAAAGTACCTTAGCCACTAGGCCACCGTGGTGGGGCTACAGCTGCAGATGTGCAGAGCAGAAAATAACAATTCATGATGCTGCCCCATGTTTCTGAACATTTTCATTGAATGATGTCACCCTAATTTATGATTTAAATAAAACATTGCACCCTACTACAACTACAAATAAAACTTTAAAGGCAGATGCAAAATGCGTGCACGTATAGGTGAGCACTACAGGAAGAGCCTGACAGCGGCCTTGCCTTTTTACAACATTGCCGAGTGAATAGGCAGGGCTATCTTTTGTCCTCGAGGTGACCAGCTGCTGTGCTTCAATCATCTGGGTGGGGCTTCTGTAGTTGCACCAGACTTTAGTCATCACCATATTTAAGAAAATGAATCCACTGCGCTTATATATTTGTTACATAAACACAATGGCAGACATTTATAGGTTGGGGGAAATCAATCTGACAAAAAAAAAAGAAACAGCCCCGAGAACAAATTACGCAAACACCACATACGCACGATTCCCTCATTAGGAATTCATCAGCATTCTAGAACTTCACAGAAAAACAATCAGTCTTCAATCAAACGGTACAGAACATCATATCGCTGCCACACAGTGCTTACCATGTTCTCGCCCCTGCGTATACTTTCTACAAAAGTATATGCAGAAGAAGACTACAGTAACAGACTAATATAAAAGGGTAAGTATATGCCGAAACACACTCCCATCAGAATGTAAGTTTTTGTTTAACACCATGGTCCACCCAACCAACCAACACCTCTCTTCACTTTGCGAGCTTTTTGCCACATTTATGCTCTTACAAGTTCACCAACAGGGCGAAGCCAATTCAAAGCATGCCAACCTGATTGCCGTGTTGGAAAGCGTATAGTAACACCAGAAACAGACCGAATGATGTAACGGGTACTTAGCTGAAGTGGTGGACCATAATGAGGGTACCAAGTGCCAGCACTGAACCATATAACAATATGCTACTGCATCACACAATGTGAATAGTTGCCTCTATCATGGATAACAAAAATACTCAGATTGGTATATCTCGCTGAATTGTATAATGACGCTAAAATCCAACTGCATGATTGTGAAGTTTGCATATAGTTTAATCAATTGATATGGGTCCAATATATTTGAAATAGTCGCTAAAAACACTACGCCCTATCCTTCATACAGCTCTGTACGGTAATAGATCATTGATGTAGCATTTCATGTGCAGCCCAGGGTAGATCCAGAGATTCTCACCGTGGCAATGGGAGGTTCCATACGTCTTCATTCGCCTAGCGGATTGATGAGCAGAAACGCAGGGAGGAGTCCTCACACAGATTCAAGGAAGGGCTTTCTTGCACGATGCATTACCCAGAAGGCAAAGAAGAGGCAGGAACCAGGAGGTCTAAAACGGGGTCCACTTGCGAAAAAATGGACCCCGTGGCCGCAAGGCTGGGATAGCTGGAGAATTGTCTTGACCACCCAAATTTCAAAGGCCAGACGAGGAAGGCAATGCGAGTCTCCTTGCACTGCATTCAACAGGTAGAATCAAAGGTCGAAAAGCTGTAAGACACCATGATTTGATGTTTAGACGTGCAAATACGCAAGACACACAGCAACACAAGGTCACGGGTTACACAATAATTCAAACGATGTCAAACTTTTGCTTAACAAAAAAAACGCGATTTTCTTCTAGAATTAAAAAAAAAAGCATCAGACACGATACGCAAATGTTGTTTATTCGAATCTCAAAGATAAACAGGGTGATTTTTTTCCATCCACGTTAGCTGAAGCGCATAACACTTATGTTAATTTAAACAAATTAAAGACAACGGTGTCATTATGCTCTTCTTGGGCTGATTGGTAAGTTTATTTAGATGCAGTTGAAGAAATGAGCCTCTATTAAAATTCATAGTGGGAAACTTGACTTGGCAGTGTTAATATCTTAAATTAGCGGCCCTCTCATGCAAAGGGCACGTGCCACACAAAGCCCTCTGGTGAAAAAAAGTCGCACTTGCCACCTTTTGTACAAGTCTACACTACTGCAGGGCTAGCATTTCTTTATGTATTTCATGTGTGAAGAGATCCAACGAGGTGGACGCTCCCATCATCAAAGTTCAAATGATAGAGCATCCGATGGGTACTTTGAATACCCAAAGGTCTTGTTTGTTGTGCCTTGTCTATTCTTGTGTCGGAGTTTGCATGCCCCGAATTTTAAAATGAATACTTAACTAACTCAACTCTTATTTTGAAATTTTCTGTGAACATTGTTTGGTAATGTCCCATCAATGAAGTATATTCTGTTTTGTTCACTTCAACTATCTTTCAATTTATATTATACTGCAGTTAAGAGCTAATGCTGACCCCCAAGCTTTTCTTGGCTTGATTAACTTCTCCTATTTGGTAAGGTACACATAATACGAGTTCACGAGGGGCACTACATATTACGAAGCCAAATATCTGCTTAAACGAGAACTTGTGACAACTTTCAGCTTTTTGCAAGCTTTCGCAACCTACAATATTTGTTAAGAGCAGAAATTCAGTTACGCAGTTTATGTTTCATAAGCATATCTCTCTAAGTGTACTGGTGTGTTCAATCTAGACGAGGTGGTCAAGTGGTTCAAGGGTCAGTTAGAGGCCTTTCATACTAGAAGTTTTATTGCCTTCTATCCACTGAACACACAGGTGCAACAATAGCGGCGAGCATGTGCAGTCTTAGAAATTGTCCGAAAGAGCTATTCGCACAGGACCTGATCACTGGTGCGCTGCAACATAGGGGGCGACAGTAAAAACAGCATGAGGTACTTAAATAGGAACTGCAGGAGTACAGAGGGTTTGTCAGCCAATTGAAGAGGCTTGGTCTGTTATAAAAAGTAATTGATCCAGTCTGTACATATAAATGTCTTCAGAACGGTCTTTTTGGCATGAATACATCACTTTTAGCGCAATTGCGACGCTGTATAAACTCCAAAAAAATAATAAGGAGACTTATCGCCGACTGCCTGCCCAATTAATGGTAAGGACATCATCAGAATTGACGTTTCAGGCTTCTCTTGACCTTTGCTAACAGGAAGATGTTTACCTGGTTTGCATAAGACTATTAGCTGTGATGCGATGAAGAGAATCCTGAAACAGGCCAGTTTCTATGTTGTTCCCACCACTTTATGCACACGACACCCTAGCTTCAAGCAGCCATTGATGCAAGGAAATTTTCTTGCCAGTTGTGTCTTCATGTGCCAGGAGGCAAATAATTTTGATAAGTACTAACAACATCAGCAACCTGTCTTTGCCAGATTCTTGTTTTGTTACTTTAGGGACAAATCAAATATATATCAGCAGTACAGGTGCACAAGCAAATTTTTCTGCCAACACACACCCTATGAAAATCCATTGTCAATCTCTTCTAACCAACCCAGCTTGGTAAGACTGCATTTGAAAAGATGATCGTCCCAAATGCTGGAGAATATTTTGTTACACGAAGGCTTGATTCACACTTTAATGCCTTCTTTGCTTGATTAAAAAGAGAACAGGGTCACCAGTACTCTGTTTAGAGAGCTGCAGTCCACCAACTCAGCGTGATAAATGCAATGTCTCGTTATCAAAAGCTGCGCTACACTTTTTTTTTCAGTTACATGAAGGCACACAAACATATTGCCTGCAAACACAGCCATCCAAAAAAAATTGCACTTACCTGAGTCACTGCAGACCACCAAGCAGAGGGTTCCAATACTCTTCTGAAGGATGTTTGACTTTGGAAGTACATCATACAAAAGCTGAACGATGTACAAAAGGGATCCCAGAGCTTGTATGTTGCATGCGCAAGACGCAGAGGTTGGAAGCTAGAAAGAAAAAGCCACCTGTTGATCACTCCGAAACATTTCAAACCTGCTTTGCTGTTACACTGGTTGGCGTTAAAACTAGATATCGGGGTCTATCCTAAATCGACATGCGTCTATCCACAACTTTACAATGTCACCTCATGGCACAGTGACGCCAAATATAGGTGCAGTCACAATTCAAGGAATAAAGTTCACAGCCATGCAAAGTAGATTACAGATTGCTGATGTGAGCTAAAGGCAGGTGCAGTTTTGATAAATAGATAAACAGATTTATTCGATACAGTAATACAATACGAAAAATGCGAATAATACGGAAGGAGGTCCGAAATTGAAAACTGTCACGGGGACCTCCTGTTGAAACAAGTACACATAACGCAAACAAAGATTGACAACTAAGAAACGGGAAGAAATTATTTCGATATATTAAACTTGCACTTCTTTAAATATTTCTTAAGGGATATACATACATAGTGAGCATACAAACATACCTAAATATATATATATATATATATATATATATATATATATATATAAACCAATAGACATATAAATGCACAAATACGATGAGGTGATGCGTGTGGTTAGTAAAAAGTGTTTGAGTTGACGCCGGAGTAATGTAATGAAGGGCTTGATTTAATAGTTGATGGAAGTGAATTCCAAGATTAAAGTTGCAGCAAACACTGTCATTTTAGCGTAGTTAGTGTTTACTTTTGGAAGTAGGAGGTTACTATTTTCAGAAAAACGTATGTTGTTATTATTGTGAAGATGTGTTAGGGTAAGTATGTCAGTTGGAATGTCGCCTGTTCTACTTCTGAATAATAGAACACCAAGTGAGTTGAAAAGTGGAGGCGATAGGTAAAATTTCAAGAGTGCTAAAAGTGGGTGCTGCTGATGCAGTGTACGAACTATGAGTGATGATATAGATTGCTCTTTTCTGAAGGTGAATGATGGATGCCAGATGAGTGGTGTACGTGTTCGCACAGGATGAAATGCTGTAATTAAGGTGACTGCGAATAAGTGCACAGTAAATTGGTTTGAAAATGTGTTGCTTGTTTAGAGCGAATGAGTGCGCGAATGCCAAAAGCAGTCTTCTTGATGACAGAGTTTATACGAAAGTATCTTTAATCTCCCCCATCCCCCTCCAATGCACAGGGTAACAAACCGGCTGCCTATAGGCTGGTTAACCTCCTTGCCATTCTTTTCCTCCCATTTTCCTTCCTTCAATCCTTGAATTTAAGGTGAGGCATTGGTATTAGGTTCATTTTTACTTAAAGTGGTTTTATAAGTTGCACGTCGTAGTACTATAGATTGCCAAAACTTTTTCGAAGGGGCTGAGAAAACCTCGCTCTATATTGAAAGTGTTCTAGTAGCTTCAATTCCACATTCTTCTGATTAAAAAGAAAACAGGGTCACCACTACATTGTTTTAAGAGCTGCAGTTGACAGACTGCGTCATAAAAGTAACGTCTTGTTATCCATAGCTTTTCTAAGCTTTATCTTATTTTCAATAGAAAAACGAAATGAGCGAATGTGGTATACAGAACTGGGAGATAATCGTGTCATGTAACTACTAATCCGGATGACAAAGGCAGTGTTGAAATGGCATGATCTGAAGACAGTAAAAACTGAAGTTCCAGCATTACTTAGCCCTAAATTGTCGAGCTTGATTCCTTGCGCACTTTACCCTTGTTACTCATTGAAGATAGGCTTACGAGAATCACTGCAGATCTTGGAGTCAAAGTCCGTATGGATGCAGTGCACGTCACCAGGGAGATGAAAGACGTACTGCCACCGGTGGAAAATAGTCTTCCATGAAGCAAGGGCTGTAAGACTTAAAATGACCTGTTGGATCGTGCCATGCTTGTTTGAAGTGTGAAGATTAGCAAGATGAAAGGAAAGTGAACAGTTTTCATGTTTATAGATGAATGCACAGTGCTCCTAGATTGAAAAGAAACTGAAATTTCTAGTAGCCAGATGTCGTTAAGAATCTGGACACCACAGGTAATGCTTAGGAAGGAGTCACTATTTGGGCACTCTGAATATTCGGACAAATATTACAGTATTTGAATCCTCATCAACAAGAATTTTAATTCAAAATTTTGAGACACTTGAAATGAAAAAAAAATGAATGCATAAACATCATGCAGACCTCTGTAAACGGGGTTTCGCTAAAGTGTAGGAGTGCTATACTGTTAGTAGGAAAACTCCTGAATGCCGCAAAGCCCCATTTCGAGGGTAAATGGACTGATTGCCCTAACATTTTTTTAGCCATCATTTTTTCATAAGTTTGAAAGCCTACTACACGAGTATGTAGTTTCGAGTTGTAGTTTTCATGATGCTTTCTAGTTTTCATGAGCATGATGCTTATGCATTCATTGGGTCTAGCTATGGTAAATTTTATGAACTAGATTCGGAATTATTTGATCAAGTTAGTATCCGCGTAGAACTAGAAATTGACACAGGCCTCGTAATTTTGACCGATACAAGTTCTCGCATCGAGATTGCACTAATATGGCGCAAACTGAGGATAAGAAACTAAAGTTTGTGTATTGCTCAGCCATATTGCCACATTTCAATTCACTATTCTTGCGATATTGTAGAAAACTGGGAGAGTAAATCGGTAAGAATTCATTATAAAAAATCGTCCAGGTCACAATCAGACTTAAAGCCAACAAACAAGAGCTGAGTTGATTCATTGGTGGGCGAAGTTTGACACGCACAGCTTTCAATTGTCCCAAATAAATTGATTTTAGGAATAATGCAAGCATAAATGGATGTGCCCATTAAGAGAGCCATTCAAAGAAATAACAAAGAATCGAGTTTTATGGGTGCTACATGCTAGTTTCGCACTTTCCGAGGCATAATTTTGCGCGACACGTTATTTTATATCATACTGCACCATTTTCGCAATACCTTGCAATTGTGCTCTCTAGCCTGGTTGTACATATTTGTGTGTACTTTTCACCAATAAACAGAGATACGAGTTTGTTTCTAATTGGTAAATGAGGATGTTTGATAGGGATTTTTATGGCAAGTGAGAAATCTAGATAGTAAATGACAATTCCTAATGATGACTTTTGATGATTCATGGGGATTGCTAATGAAAATTTTTATGGCAAATAAAAACTGCTGAAAATCAATGGCGATTCCCAATGGTGACTTATGATAAATTGCAATTCTTAATGCGGACGTTTCAGCTACTTCTCTGGACTCCAACGCCTCCAGACTCCAACACCTCCAGACTCCAACACCTCCAGACTCCAACACCTCCAGACTCCAACACATCCAGACTCCAACACCTCCAGACTCCAGCGTTTCCAGACTCCAACGTTTCCAGACTCCAACGTTTCCAGACTCCAGCGTTTCCAGACTCCAACGCCTCGAGACTCCAACGCCTCGAGACTCCAACGCCTCCAGACTCCAACGCCTCCAGACTCCAACGCCTCCAGACTCCAACGCCTCCAGACTCCAACGCCTCCAGACTCCAACGCCTCCAGACTCCAACGCCTCCAGACTCCAACGCCTCCAGACTCCAACGCCTCCAGACTCCAACGCCTCCAGACTCCAACGCCTCCAGACTCCAACGCCTCCAGACTCCAACGCCTCCAGACTCCAACTACTCGGTACCATGGAGGAAGAAAGAAAGGAGAGGAAACTCCGGGCCGGTTCCAGCACAAGCATGCGCTGCCACAATGTCACCGTGCGAGAGGAGGTTGGTTGGATGGATGGATGGATTGATATATCTGTACTCTTTAGATCAGGCGACGGATGACGCCACCTAGCCATAATCGTAGTGAACAAAAACCAGATTTACTTTTTTCCTTCAAATAGTGAAGTTAAGAATTCGCACTTTGCGTTGAACGAATTTATTTTCACTCGTGCCTTGATTGTAGCCACTAACCAGATAACCTCGTAGTTATTTCTACCCCCTTAGTCTGTTTGGACCCACCAGTCCCTAAACCCCACTGCTTTGAAAAACTCAGCGGTATCATCCAGAACTATAGAGCAAAGTCCTTCACAGAACATTTCGAAGTGTTTGGCAGTTTCCTCCTCCTCTCCAGACGCAATGCGTACCGTGTCTACCCCTTCGTATTTGGCCCGATAAGTCTTGGTTCGCGATGCTCCCATCCTAGCCACGAACAGTAGAGAATTACCACCCTGAGAATTACAATGGATCATTTCCTTGGCAATTTCCTGCTTAAAAGTTCGATATATCTCTGGTGCCGACTTCTTAATCAAGCCTATTCATGATTAATCATGTCACAAGATCACTAGTAGATTGATTAGTGAATACCGGCTTGTCTAACGCACTGCTAATAAACCTATAGGGAAAGCACGAGATAAGCATGAGGTTGGTTTGTGAAAGCGGATATAGCATACTGAAATACATACTGAACCTCGATAATAACATACTGAAATGTATTGAATATTTTCTTTGTAACCGCCATCAGTTTGTTACTGCTAATAATCATGACTCACCTGTAACTGAAGTTCGTTCGGGCGTGCCTCAAGTATAAGTACTAAAACCTCTTCTATTTCTAATCTATATTAACGACTTGCCATCTACATTGACATCTCATGTTCATTTATTGGCTGACGATTGCGTAATTTACCGTGAAATAATCAGTACTGACGATTTTAATGCTCTTCAATCAGATCTAAACCTTGGTAAGTCATTGGTTTATTACCTGGCGAATGCAACTAAATATTAACAAATGTAAAATTTTACGTGTTCATACAAACTCTACCACCCTTCCATTCTACCATATGAATAATATCCCCTTAGACCCTGTGAATTCATATAAATATTTAGGAATTCATATAACTTCAAACCTAACCTGGTCTCTTCATATTGAATACATAACCAGTAGAGCTAACAGAACGCTTGGCTACTTACGTCACAAATGTTCTAACGCCCCGTCATCTTTGAAATTACTACTTTATTAGTCTTTAGTGCGCTCGAAACTAGAGTACGCCGCAGAAGTGTGGGACCCACACAACGAAAACCTCATCTGTCTAGAATTCCTTCAAAACAATTCTGTTCGTTTCATTTTCCCCAATTATAACCGCACTTCCAGCATATCTTCAATGAAAGCTAACCTACGTCTTCCATCACTAGCATTGCGGAGAAAAATAGCTCGCTTAACTCTGTTTCATAAGATATACCATCACCCATTTCTTCATGATAACTTCATTTCACAGCCACATTATTTATCGCACCGTGTAGACCGTCGCTTCGAAGTCGGAATTCAAGCAGGAAACACCAACATCTTTAATCATTCATTGTTCCCTAGAACATCTCGACAATGGAACCACCTTCCCAATGACATAGTCACCATCATTGATAATAAACTTTTTTGAAAGGCTATAGCTAACATTTTTTTAAATTGGAATTCATGGCACCTTATTATTGTTGTAAAGTTGTATAAGCAGGAATAACGTAATGTTACTTTGTTTGTTTTTAATATTTTTGCAAAGCATTTCCTTGCTACATTGTATGCACTGATATTTTTTGTCGTTCGTTTTATTGCACTGTTGTATTACGTTCTTGTTCTGTTATTTACTACCCAAATTTGTATAATTTTCCGTTCACCACTCCCCTCTGCAATGCCCTCGGGCCTTGAGGGTACAATAAATAAATAAATAAATAAATAAATAAATAAATAAATAAATAAATAAATAAATAAATAAATAAATAAATAAATAAATAAATTAATTAATTAATAAGAGAAAGAACAGAATCATTGCAACGGACACCAAGAAATCAGACATGGAGAAGGGCAGCAATTTGTTATGTGGAGCGACGAAGTGAAAAAACTTGAAATTGTAGGCAGTCAAGTTGGTGGTTGTTTCTCGACCTGTTGAGAGCCAGTTGACACACATTGCCATGCAACTTCTAGCCATCCAACGCTTATCGGCCTACCACTGCAAGGAATTGGGCGAGTCGCGGCCGATTTTGTTCCGTCAAACCTCGACTGAGAGCAGCATGTTCGTGGTGCGCGAATGCGTTAGTCACGCGTTTTTACTCGACGAAAAGAGTATGCATAAGCATATCAATTGCAGAAACTTGACTACGGCCCCCTGAAGCGTTTGTTACCTCTGCAGCGCACCTGTGTTTCTCAAAAGCTAAAAGTTATCAATGGTTATTTTTGAAGATTGAAAACAGACCAGCACAAATAACAGGCTATTTGACGCATTTTTTAAAGCTACCACATTCACCCACATGTGCTTATATCGCAATCTAGCTGCCATGCGCTTCCGCGTGTACCTATGATTGCAAAGCACCACGCGAATTGCACCCTGCAATTCTATCAGCGAAATACACGCGCCCAGCACAGACACGACACCAGTAAGCAGAGTGCCAAAGTGCTAGCGAGTAAGACGCCAAGTTACTACTGGTGCCACGGATAGTGTCACCCTTTGAGCAACCCTTCACCTTTCGAAAAGCCCGCATTAACCGTTCAGAGAACTATGGCCGAAACTAGCAAAGCTTTAAGGAGGAAAGTGGCCCTTCTCGGTTAAATGTACGCACTGTTCCACTCACGAAAATCGGTAAGAATGCTTACTCGATGCCGGTAGCACGTCCACCACAAAAACTCCGTCGGCAATCATGCGAAAGATATGCGCCTTAGTAGCGCGGGTTGCGTCAGTAAGTACCTATAGGTCAATCAGTGCTCCTGGAAAGAAATCAAAACTTGTTAGATGGTAAAAACGCGCGTAAATAAACGTAGTCCCACGAGTAACGCTCGACCGCGAAGCCATGGTCGGTCCATGAGCCAAGTCGAAACTAAAACAAAGAGGGCAAGGATAAGCACGGCACGATGAACACACCAAACACGAGTCAACGGTTAACCCACCAACGCTCTGCCCGTGGCAGGCTCTCGACGCGACGAGTGTTCCAGACTGTGTGCTAAAGCGCTTAACATTCGGACCTTGCCAGTTTCTAGAACGCGGCAACAAGCCGTCAAGCCAAACCGGGATGACTGTGTCGCGACCCGCACAAAACCACCAGAGAAGGCTGACACGAAATATTGGTAGCGGGGGCTCCAAGGTCACTCCGCGTCGTCAGGTGCAATAACTCCGTGGACACAGCCAAAGAGGGAGCGAAAGCTGGGCCAGTTGGTTACCATAATGAAAAATGTTTGAACCCAGCGCATGACTACGTGGACACGGGAGAAGAGACAAACGGCAGCGTTGACTCGCTACAAATTTTTTTAGGGGCGAAGCTCCTTAGGGCGTGGGCTGTGCGTCCCCTGTAGCCTGTATGTAGCCACCTCTAATTTAGTTCTTGCAGTGTTCACTAGATGGCGGTGCCGTCCCCTGTATGTAGCCACCTCTAGTTTAGTTCTTGCAGTGTTCACTAGATGGCGGTACCGTCTCCTGTATGTAGCCACCTCTCGTTTAGTTCTTGTAGTGTTTACTAGATGGTGGTACTTGTAGCTGATGATGAAAAGATGCAAGATGTTATAAGCTAGAAAGCGGTACTTGTAGTTGATGAAAGACGCGAGATCTTATAAAATAGGAATGATGTCACATATGGCGCGTGTCATTGGTTGAAGGCAATCGTTCGATTTAGTGCGGCGACGTACGCTAGGGGGAGCGATGTAATAAAATCGAGTGGGCAAAATGTACAGAGGATTCATGGTTTACCAGGTTTACCTCCGGAGCTTCGCCCACTCATCATTCACTTCGTGGATATGGCGGCACTTTTTTCATTGGAAAATACATGAACAGAAAAGGAACACTCGAACATTCACACCGACCATGTGACCACACCAAGGCAATAAAAAGCAGATCAGCTGGCATTTTGAACAATGAAAAATCTGGATACATCCAACGTGCACTCTCCAACAGCATAATAGTCAAGACATTGTGCTATCTAAGTGCCCGACCTCGCTATCACGTAGGGCTATAGAAGGCATATGCTAATGCATTGTGTGCCCCCTTTATATTATATGCTTCAATCATTTTGATGTCTGTGTCGATAGAACTTTTGCTTCATGAAAGATACATGCACCATGACACTGCGCTTCATTTTAAGTCACGTGTGAGTATACATTTCCCTGCAAAGAACGTCTGCGTTCCAACAACCTACTGTCAAAGCATTTACTTGTTTGGCCTATGTATACACGACCACACGAAAACGGAACAGATACACAATACCCTTCTTGCACTGTACAAAGAGAGTTACGAGTTTGACCCCACAGCCTTCTTTGGTTACTCCTGACAAACCAACGCAACAATGGTCAATTTTCAGCGAATAATGGGCTGCCCTACAATCTGTGCTCTCAGCACTGCGTCGCGGGCCGTACGAACAGCTTGTTTTCGAAATTCGATGCCTTCTCCACACTTCATACGAGAAAGGGCATCATGCGACATTTCAGTGACTGCCAAGTGACTGCGGCGTCATAGGGAACGAACATGCCGATACTGCCGCACAGGCAGCTCTTGAAGGAACACAAGGAGAAGCCGTACCACTTTCGCGGACCGATGAAGCCGGTAATCTTCGACGACTTGCGCGTGAAATCACGTTTTCACTATGGTGCCCACCAAGCAACGAGACGAATCGTCAACACCACCTGTCCTCTTTGATGGCTCTCCGCATGCCCACTGGGCTCGACCGAAGAGAAGCCACCCTTCTTCATCGCTTATGGCTAAGAGTGGCATTTACAAAATCTTATTTGTTTGTCATAGGAATGGCCGACAACGCTCTCTGCGATGCCTGTCGTTGTGAAAAGACGCTACACCACATCCTGTGCGACTGTCCGTTGTATGACATCCAGAGACAGTCACTGGCGTCCGTTTTTGCGTGCATCGACAACAGCCAAATAAATGTCTGTGGACACTATTCTGTCAAGTGCCCGAGAAAACACATTGAAACAGAAGGCGACAAAAGCTCTGTTGAAATTCCTACGCCACATGGACTTGAACAAGCGGCTGTAACAGCAATGTCACACACCGCGAAAGACAAGACTGGACTATGACTGAGTGTGCGCGCGTGTGCTGCCGAATGTGCTTTGTTTATCTATCTTCCCTCTCTGCTCACTATCTTTCATCTCCCCCATGCGCAGGGTAGCAAACCGGCTTCCTATTGGATGGTTAACCTCCCTGCCATTTTCCTGCTATTTTCCTTCCTTATTTTCCTTCCTGACAAACCTTATTCAACTCATTAGGCGATAAAAAAACCTACACCACAAGTAGAGGACGCAAGACCACGCGTGATGACGAAAGGGAATGCTTCGAAATAAGCGTTCAACTGGCAGATGGTACACCAATACCACACGTTGATCAAATCACAATTTTGGGATTGCACCTGCAGGCGAACGTTCATAGTAGCGAGACAGTGCACCGACTCGGTCGTTCGGTAGACGACACCATCCTACTTTTGCGTCGTATCACAGATAGACGTAACGGTCTCCGCGAACACTGCGCGATCCATCTCGTGCAGGCGTACGCGATAAGCCGCATCACATACGTTGTCCCCTCAAGTGGATAAGCTCAGAAAAAAAACCATATCAAAAGCATGATACGAAAAGTTTTCAAGAGAGCAATTGCCCTATATACCACAAACGCGAGCACCGAAAGATTTCTAGCGCTTGGACTTCACAACTCGCTCGACGAGTTAATTGAGGCCCATTATGTTGCGCAACACGAATTCTTATCAAAATCAAAGGCTGGTGGACAAATACTTGAGTCAATGGGTATCAGATATCACACTCAGCAGGGAGAAAAGGCGGAGGTTCCTGCCTTCGTCCGTGACCGCCAGGTCTTCCACCGCTTTCTAAGAATTTGCACCCGACGTACTCCGTAGGCCGACGTGACGAGCGCGCGAGAGAGCTCTAAAAGAAGTAATGTAAAAGGAGGGACGTTATATTGCCTCAGAGATTGCTCCTGTAGATGCCGCAAGATATGGGCAAGGACGAAGTACGCACGTAACCGTGGTCGTCGACTGTAGAGGCACATGCCTCGCGAGTGCAACGTTGAACACGGGACACACGGAGATGGCCAAGAAGCCCCGATAGCCTAAACTTTCGCCGCGGTACCGAATCCTGAAAACGTGATGAGTAATTCGCAGTGCGAGGTTTCGCGCGCGGCCGTATCTTGCGGGAAGGGGCACTCATTTTTATATGCGGCGATGGCGACTCGGCGTCGCGCTCACAAATTCCAAGAGTTTTCGCCCTATGGACCCCCGCATACACCGGCGTTCCGCTCGCGGTAAACGAAGCGGTCCAGGCTGCGGCTCGAGGTCTCACTCGCCTAGCCGCGGCCCATTACATAGCTGCCGCCTCCGAGAACGGGGCATTCGATCTGCTGAATCGAGACACTTTGAGAGGCACACAGCAACAAGAATCACTATGGTCGTAGGGGGATCGTCTCCCAACGTTCCGAGACATCAACCAGCATTATAGGCTCGAAAGGCGTAAGTTCCCGCCACCATACGATAAAAATAAACAGACGCGATGCCGTAAAAATTCCGCTTACTTTAATTTCATTCACACCCAAGCCCGGCCATCCGACGCCACTGCTATCCGAACTTATACCCCACCGATACATGTAGAGCATGTGGGCACCGAGCAACGCTCAGCAACAAGCTCCGAGAATCTTCCGGCGAAAACTGTCGTGATAACGCTGCCGATGGCAATGCAGCTATAGCGGCTGTAAATTCCAGACCGCAGGCCCTACAAAGCTCTGAGCTGAACTCGCAGCTCTGGGCCATCTGGTGCAGGCCGAGGATGCCGCCAGAGTCCAGGGACTTGGTACCACCACCTGAAGCCACCGAGCCCAAACTGCCGGCCCACTATGTGTAATAAAGTTTTTCTCTCTACTTTAAACAGGCTGGCAACATTCTTGATCTGACCACTGATATGTCAGCTACGTATCTATATCTTGGGATTGTCTGTACGGAAGTACCGCTGAAGATTCCTTATGCTCTGGATCTGGATGAATAGCGATACTGTCTGCATTTTTCTTAACTCGCTTGGTCAGCTTGCGAACAGTTTGCCAGATGCTAGCGTCCGGAAAACCTGCGTCTGTTTGCCTCGTCACTTGTTCCGAGAAACTAGCGCCCATTTGATGTGAGCAAGACCGAAACAGGGCAGAACGCTAACATGAAAAGGCGATACCAATCTTAATAACTTTCGAATGGCCTGAACGAAAATTCAGGAGTGGTTTTGCCGAGCTAGGGCTACACACATGATCCTACACACATGATCATTTTGTGCTAACTGTTTATCTAGGAACTGTCAGTGATTGTTTAGTGGTAACTCATGAGTGAACTCTAATACCAGACCCGATTTTCTGAAAACATGGATAATGTCAGTTACTGTTCAAAACAGGATGCTTGAACAAAAACACCTTATCAAGAATGGTAATAACTATTAAGAATGGTATTAAGAAAGTTGTTAAGAATGGTATTGCTTTTTCATGTTTGCGTTCTGCACCGTTTAGGTCTTACTCTCATCAAGTGGGCACTAGTTTATCGTAACAAGTGACGAGGCTAACAGACGCAGGTTTCCCGGACGCTAGCATCCGGCAAACTGTTCGCTAGTTCACCAAACAAACTAAAGAAAAAACGCACACAGTATCGCTTTTTATTTAGATCCAGAGCATAAGAAATCTTCAGCAGTACTTCCGTACATACACAGACAATCCCACAGTATGAAGGATGTTGCCAGCCGGTTTGGAGCAAGTGTAGTTTTTTCGTCGCCTAGTAAGTTGAATAAGGTTCGTGAAATTGTCCAAGGGAAACTTAACAAGCCCGTTTCAGGAGTAACCAAATAAGGTTGCGGGGTCAAACCCGCAACTGCCTTTGTACAGTGCAGCGTGCATTTTTCGCCATTTTCCTGTGGTCGCACGACCACGCCAAACAAGTAGATGCATGAACATTAGGTTGTTGGAACACAGACGCCATTTGCCAGAGAATATATGCTCACGTGTGTCCCAACATGTCTCGCAGTGCCATTGCGCATCTGTCTTTTAAGTGGCTAAGGTTCTATCGACACACAGCGATCAAACCACGTGAGAAATAATAGGAGCTGACAATATAAAAAAAGGGGGCCAACAATGCATCAGCGTGCCTTCTTAAGCCCTACATGATAGCGAGGTTAGGTTCTTAAATAGCAGGGTATCCTAACTTTCATGCTGTTGGAGAGTACACGTGGGATGTATCAAGAATTTTTTTTATTGTTAAAAACGCCAGCTGATCTGCTTTTTATTGCCTTGATGTGGTCAAATTGGTGTGAAGGTTGAAGTGTTCCTTTTCCGTTAATTTCTTTCGAATAAAAAATTCATTTTCAAGTCAGCGCTGCGGTTCATTACTTCTCGTGTGTACGTGTGGTCAGGTGCTGTTTTAAAATATGTTCAAGGACACAGCTAGCCCTGACAGAGCTACCTACCTGCCTATAACTGTAAACCAAGCCTGAAAGCTGTATACGCTAGCCTCTGTCGCCTAAACTGGCTGCTTGAAGGATCTCACCCACTAAAGTTGCATGGAATCTAGCTTAAATTTCAGTTGAGCTAAGCTAAATATATAATGAGTGCATACGCCTCCACCACCCACTGGCTTGTTAAATGAAGGGACTCACCAATATTATGATGGCGATGTCAAAGCTCACAGTGGTCATCGATGAATTGCTGGTGACGCGGTTCCTTGTATGTTACGTAGTTTCATACATCCAGGTAAAGTCCACACTCACACAGAGAAGCTGAAACGCGACTCGTATATTACTATACTATCGCGAGCCCGGCGCACGAACATCGTGGCGTTTGCCATTCCACGGAGCCCGAGAAGAACCACCTACAAAATGTACAGCATAACTATAGCAGCGAGGGAAAAATGGATGTCGGCCGCCTGCGTGTAACACTATTTTACTATGCGATGCTTCAATATTCGCGCATGCGTTCCAGCCTGATCCGATTGCGCTATTACGTCACGATACAGTTTGTCACCATCGTATCGATGAGATCTGCGCCCGGTGTTCTGCGGAGTGAAGAGATCGAAAAGGAGATGTATGTGCACTGTTAATACTTATAAAAGGGAACATGCCAATGCGTGACCTGATCTCTGCGACGACTGCATACAGCACCGTCCACCGATAGCCTAGGAAAGTACGCCGGCTTTCGACGTCACCAATATTTCCAAACAAAATGGCGAGTCATTGCCGTTGTACAAGCGCTCCTGGATAACAGTGCCGCTCCGTTTCGATAAAGGGCGGTGGCGACAAAAGTGGGCATGCTTTCGTTAGATCTCGGTTACTGATGCTGTAGGCATGCCGCCGCAGAGCGTATGTTTCCTTTTGTATGTTTCCTGCATGTTTCCTTTTGTAAACATTGACTGAGTGCACAAGCAAAATAGAAAGATGGCGCATGGTAGTTGGGCTCAGAATGTTCTAGATGTGCCCAAACTGCCGAGCAAAAGTGGCGGCCACTCCCCATCCCCGCCCCCAAGATAGCTTCCGTGCAGTCGCCTTTTCGCGTACACTTTGCGTTCTTGAATTGCAACTCAAATTCGGCATGACCTACAATTGTGCGACGAACATGAGCAACTAAACAAAGTAGTTATATTACGGTCATTTTTTTTTACCTGATGTCACGTCGCCTTTATCTTGCTGATGGCTTTATCTTGCTAGCGTGTCGCCTTTATCTTGCTTCTTGCTGACGGAATCAGACCGAATACGTTTGTTTCGTGAGAGCAGGGTTATACTCTTGCTTAAAAGCGAGGGAGAGCCGTCCGATCCAAGGGCGAGGAGGCCCATTTCCTTCCCTACTTAACTCGGATTATAAGATATTGACAGCCATCCTTGCAAACCGCATAACAACCATTCTACCGGAAATAGTAAGCGACATACAAACATGCTGTGTCCCAGGTCGTACGATCTATTCCTCGCTTGCACTGACTCGCGATTTATTCACGTACGCTACAAGAACACAAATATCTGGCATTTTTGTTTCCTTGGATCAGTAAAAAGCTTTTGATCGCGTAGAATGGAACTATCTCTTCGCTGTGCTTGACTGTTATGGCTTCCCAGCACATTTAACCGACACCCTCCGCTTACTCTACACAGACTTAGAAACGTCATTAGTAGTGAATGGCTATACATCTGAACCTATTGCAGTAAGTAGTCCCGTTCGACAAGGCTGTCTCCTCTCCGCAATCCTCTTTGTATTATGCATAGATTCATTATTGAAACAAATCCAGATATGCACTTCGATACGCGGTTTCCCTCTTCCAGGGTTGGGTGAAGTGAAACTAGCGGCATACGCCGATGACATCTCGTTGTTTATTGGGAACATAGATAGCTACAGAGCCTTTCTGCGAACATTCCACACGTATAGTTACCTGTCGGGAGCACGTCTTAATCCCGGAAAGAGCAAGGCATTGTGTTTTGGAATGCACATTGAAGAGTTCCCTGATGGCGTTCAAATCGTCCAAGGCGTTAAAGTCTTAGGTGTAACTTTCCTCTCGACAGGCGAGGTAGCCCGCACCACATGAAAAGAAATCCAACACAAAGTGGACAGACGCATTGAAGTTGCCAGAATGTTCCAACTACCTTTTACTGAAAGAGCTTATCTAATTAAACCAAGCATAACAGCGCCACTGTTTTATGTAGCCAGAATTGCTCGACCACCTCGTCGGGTTCTGCTGAGAGTGGCTACTGCGTGCGGCTCCTTTTTTTTTTTTTTTGGAATGGCCACGCCGAAGCTGTTGCCAGAACCTTGGTCCGCCTACCAGTAAAATCGAGAGGGCTCAGTGTACCCAACCTTGATGTAATCTGCCGCATGTTGGCTCTCAAAAACACCTGGGCACTCTTAGAGAACTCATCGTATCGAGGCAGGCAACTCCTAGTGTAAATGCTAGGGACCTCTAGAAAAATTTTCGGTTTAGTAAACGACACGGGACCAGCTGCCGAACAGCCACCGGCATATTAAGCACATGTTATAAAATCTTTGCAACAATGGCGAAACGATTTTCCAGTTCAAGAACTTATGGAAATGTTCCCCACCGACATGAGGGAATTAATAGCATTTAAAAGCCTATCTGAAGAAGAACGCCGGAAATGCCCGGCGAAAAGACGTTGGACTTTTACAAACACGTCTCTCCCCTCCGAAGTCCGTGACCTAAACTGGCTTAGGGAATGGGAGGCTTTACCAACGGCCGACCGCCTTGCGGCGTGGGGCATGGCGCCCTCCGCCACATGCCCGCAATGCGGTCGCGTCGAAACACTGAACCATGTCTTCCATGAACGCACCTTTTGGCGCATGGTTACCAAAATGTTCCAAACAAGTATGCAGTGGAAGTCTAGCCACAAGGATAACTTTGTCGTACTCTTAATGGCTATCGGAGCCTTCGTCTTATGGAAACGAAGGGGACTGGCCCGTCTGAGGGGACGCTCTCAGAGAGCCATGTTTCCCCTACTACATCGGCTAAGAAACATAATGCTTATGCATCTTAACACAGAACTAGTCATGCTGGGAGAGGAGGCTTTCCTCCGAAGTTGGTCTACGCGATTTATTATCGTAAAAAACAACAGTGTCCATGCCTTTCCTCCCCTATTGAGGAGGCGGGCTAGAGCTTGTACCACTGTGACATTACAGTGTGTATTTTTCTTTTCTTCCTTAGAAACATGTCCTTTTGTGCAGTATTGTTCTTGAGCGCGAGAGCAAATTGTCCTCACAGGTGAATGCAAAACATCACCCTTCACTGTGAATGACCTCCCCTTGTTTGTTCATATAGCCTTACTGTTTATTTGAGTCTAGTCATCTCGATGGCAAGAATGTCCTGTCTTTGTTGAACAATTTTTGCATTGTACGTCACTGCATACACTATAACTTCTTTCGCTGTATATAACCGCTTCCATTGTACATACGCATTGTTCGCCATTGTCCATTTTATGTGTGCACATAAGCTGTGTATGTTATATCCGGAAATAAAATTCCCTTAAATCCACTTGATCTCCAGTAAATATATATTTTGCTTCCGCTGCTTGGGACGGCTTTAAGCTCTCCCATAGTAGAGTACCAAGTACTCTAAATCATTAGCCACTTTTTCTAAACACACTTTCTTTCTATGGTACTGAGACCGCTGTGGGTAGGAGGGGTGGAGTTCGCATTTATTCTTAGGTCGCAATCGACCACACCAACAGTGAGGATGCAGCAAACGAGGATTTCTTTTTCTTGTGTGCAGCATGTTTTCAACATTAGCGCAGCTTTTATAGCGTCTCCACGTGGTCAGTGGAATTGACGCTGGCTAGCCTCTGCCACGATGTTTCATTCAGCGAGGTCGGCGTGGAAGGAAAATGTTCACTGCAGTCGGGTCCCCCGAAGTCGTAGCCTTGGATGAAGTAAACCAGCAGGTAGGCAAGTCCCGACCCCGTGGTCAGCCCAACGCTGTACGATAACGTCATTATGTTCCCTAGAGAAAGAAAGAGAGAAAGAGAGAGACAGAAAACGTTCAAGTACGGACTGTTATACCACACGAATTCATTCATTATATTACGCAATCAGGGAATTCTATAATCATGCGACCAGAAACAGGTGTGCCCCACCCCACCTCATTTCTGTACGGATGCAGGATTTCTTGTTCGGAGCTGTGTAAGGCTAGAGTTCCGTGCATCGTTCGACCCCATCAACGCTAGCTAGGTTTCTTAAACACACCATGGTGACATCCGCATCCAGTCGTGTTATGTTCTAGTGCTGCTGGAGGAACTTTGCTGTATATGCACATTTCGGTTCTTGTACACGCTATGTTTGGCCCTCTGACAGCTAAAGAGCATTTGGTGCCCTAATTATGCACCGAAAACCCACTTACATCATGTCCATGAAAGAATCACTCAGACATGTCTCGCCCTAAGCACTTACAGCTCTCTCTACACCAAAAGGCGAGCAGCCTCTAGTATCCACTCATACAATGCACAGGAGCTTTACAGTCGGCGGCATGCACATCCCGCACTCTTTCCTCGAATAGCGCAAGCCGTAGGCTATGCACATCCGGAGCGCATCAGTCGACAACGTTTGTTCACGACCACGCGAGGATACGCACCGCCAGGACTCTCATGGATCAGAAACGCCATCGACAATAGGACCACCTCCACTAAGCTAGACGAGCAGCATGCGCAAGACGCCGAACGCAAGTTCTTCTTGCGTTTCGTGGTGATCGTATTGCGTGCCGTAACGTCGGTCGTTTCTCGCGACACCACGAGGCGAGCCGTTGAGACGCGTTGGCGGTAATGGGGGCACGGGTTTGCGTTTCCACAGTTTCGATGGCATATACGTCCACTTTCACACCGTATACCGGAGGCATACATTTTTTTTTTTTACAAATTATTCGGAGAGAACATCGTGGCTTTTAAAATGTGGTTTCTGGTTAAGGCGTACTGTGTGCTTTTGGACAACACTTCTTCGGGCTACTTATTACCTGAGGTTCCCAAAACTTCGTGGCATCACGACCATAAACAAAGAACTTGCTTTTAGTTAGGCTCGCCGTTAGTTGCAAGTTCTAGCTGACATTTGAGCATTAGCGTACGATCTTACGTGATGCCACAAAATAAGCCCGAGCAGACACATTACCGTAAAGTTGAGTGCGTTTAAGATTTCTATTATATTTGCTGGTATTTAACGTCCCAATACTACCATGCTATTATCATAGATACCATAGTGAATGGTTCTGAGAAATATAACCCACCTGGAATTTTTTAACGTGCCCTACACTCAAACAAAATATCGAGTAAATAAAGTTACACAATCTCCCGCTAAAGGGAATCATATGTAGATGCGAAGCAGCGGGCGCTAACACTTACACTGGCGGCGACGTTGACGAAGGCACTCACCGCGGTGTTTCCAAGGAGGATTGTGCATTGGTTGCGTTTACTCGCAGAGCCATGACACAATACCCCGTTACCATCAATGGACAAAATATTCCATACCAGAAAAACCATCGCTTCCTGGGTGTGATTATTGACAGGGACCTTTCGTGGAGTGCCCACTGCAATTACCTGAAGAGAAGGCTAACTTCCATCGTCCATATAATGCGGTTCCTCTGCGGAAAATCTTGGGGCACATCGATAAGGTCAATGATGCAGCTATACAGGGCACTGTTTCTGGGATTTTTGCGCTACAGCTTGCCGTTACTGGCAAGTACGTGCAAGACGAACATCCGCACTCTCGAAAGTCTGCAAGGACAAGCACTACGCGTGTGCTTAGGATTGCCGCGATGCACCTCAACCTAAGGGGCAATTATGATCGCAAGAGAGCATCCAATTCGAACATACATCACCACTGACAGTTTGAGAGCCCACATAAAACACCTCTGCCGAGTTCCTGGTCACCATGTTGCAGCGTTGCCACTTCAAAGACCACACGCGATGTTTTCAAAGATTATTTCTGCCCATAGAGAATGCCTTCCTTTTGGCTTCACTCCAGCAGAAAGACCAGCGTCACCCCCGTGGTGCCTACAACCACAGGTGTGCCTCACTATTCCGGGAATAACGAACAAGAGCCATCATTCAACAGTGGTCCTACGACAGGTGACATTGTCGCTACTCAACGAAAAATACGGCCAGAGGACCCACATTTACACCGATGGATCGGTCTCGGCTGACAGCTCCACAGGTGCTGTTGTCATCCCGGCGTACCAGGTCACTATAAAGCTCAAACTGTCGCATAGGACAACATCCACAGCAGCGAAGCTTGCCGCCTTACTTGCTGCTATACTTTATATTGCGAAAGCCCGACCTCAAAAATGGGCTGTGTTCTGCGACTCCAAGGCATCCCTTAAGAGCTTGCAATCAGCTTTACGACAGAGGGAGCATCAACAACTAGTGAATGAAATAAGAGAACTGATTCACGAAGTTTTATCAAAAGGACATGACTTGGTGTTCCAGTGGTTACCGGGACATTGTGGTATTGTCGGTAATGACCTTGCTGATAATGCTGCCCGATCCGCCCACGCGGACGCCCAGACAACCCCAATTCCATTGTCGAGAACCGACGCTGCAAGGGGCCTTCACTCGTTCGCTAACACCATGTCGAAAACTTGGCTGAGTGACCCCAGTGTCAGGAACCGCCGCCTACACAAATTGGACCCATCGAGAAAGCTTAAAGTTCTATGGGACCTCTCCCACCAGGATGCAACTTTACTGTGCCGCCTGTTTAGGAGTAGCTTTTACAAAGGCGTACTCCTTTCGCATAGGAATGGCGGATAGCTCCCGATGTGAATCGTGCGACACTGACGAGACAATAGAACATCTACTGTGTTCATGGGAACGTTTTGCGAGCGAACGCAACTTGCTACGTGAAACGTTAGAGACACTAGACAGTAGACCTTTTTCCGAAGAGAAGATACTTGGCTCATGGCTCTACGCGTCGCTGGCCAGCAAAACAACGCGGGCATTGCTAAGTTTTCTAAAGACGACCGTACTACGCGACCGCTTATAAGCGTGCAATGGACAAGGTCACATCTATACACACGTTGCCCTTCACTTCTCTCTCTCTTCTCCTTTAATCCCCTCACCCCTTCCCCCAGTGCAGGGTAGCAAACCGGACGTGCGTCTGGTTGACCTCCCTGCCTTTCATTTCTTCTTTTCCTCCTCCTCCTCCTCCTCCTCCTCCCAAGGAGGATTTAAAAAAAATGCTGGAGTGGAAATAATTGCGCAGAAGTGAAGCCGTTCCTCGGGCAAGATGGCGGCTGTGGCGGCCTCTTACTAGGGGCATGATAAGGTATCACCGTTCAGCGATTAAAAACGAAGCGTTTACCTCGAACGCTTAACGAGTTTAATGTGGGAACTTTTTTCGGGTCACATAGTGCTCCAAGTGCGTCTTACAGTTACTAGTTTTCCTTAGTGAGCCTCTAATTGGAGGCAAAGTTCTTTGAAGATTCAGTCATCCATACTCGTTTCTGTGTGTTATTTCGTCGGGAACAACTATCTTTTAATATAGAACTAACGTAGCATTTACGTAACATATCAAAGCCACTTGATCTTTAAGTGGGCACTATCAGAAAAGAGCACGTTTCCGCCATCTTGGCAGTGGCAAAATCTGGCTTCACTTCTGCTGGCAAGGCATTGCGGGAGCTTCCACTCCAGCAATTTTTCTTTAATCCTCCTTGGGTGTTTCGCAGGAGAGAAACCTGAGGAGGTGCGAAGCACGCAGTGATGGACCAGTGTTTCTTACTGAAACGTGTCAATCGCTGCTAACGGGCAATGAGAGACAGAAGACTACGGCTGGACACAGAGATCCGCAGTCCGCTTTTAGGTAACGCACATGCTGAGTATTTTTTTTCGTTCAACAACACACAGAAAAAACCTTCCCCCGGTACTACTGTGTAGGCCGAAATCCAGTATATATATATATATATATATATATATATATATATATATATATATATATATATATATATATATATATATATATATATATATATATATATAAGGGGGGCCAGTGAACGGTTGTGCAGCGCGAGCAGTCAAATGTTTCAATTAAGGAACTCGCAAGCAGACGCTGCCTGCGTCGGCGTTGCGACATGGTTGCGAAACGAAAGGGGGAGCATAGGAAGGAGGAGGAGGAGGAGGGGGGCTTGCATACTTGCCGAAAGGAGGGGTGTCCATAGAGGAGAGAGATGGGGAGAAGTGAGCGTAGGCTAGCAGACGCTGCCGACGTCGGCGCTGCGAGGCGAGAGAGGAGGAGCGTAGGAGAAGAGAGAAGGGTAAGGGACGCGCATGTGCAGTAAAGGTGGTCACACCGCACAACGGATTGAGCTCGACTAATGCCACCGAAGCTCCGCCGCGGTGGTGTAGTGGCTAAGGTACTCGGCTGCTGACACGCAGGTCGCGGGATCGAGTCCCGGCTGCGGCGGCTGCATTTCCGATGGAGGCGGAAATGTTGTAGGCCCGTGTGCTTAGATTTGGGTGCACGTTAAAGAACCCCAGGAGGTCGAAATTCCCGGAGCCCTCCTCTACGGCGTCTCTCATAATCATATGGTGGTTTTGGGACGTTAAACCCCACATATCAATCATTAATGCCACCGAGAAAAATATTTTCAGGTCTGTTCACTGCCACCGTGACGTCACCCGCATTGACCAAGCATGCGCGTGTGCAGGAGGCTGTGAATCCTTTGCCACCATAGTCTCCCGTTAAAAGATAAAGCGTTCGCGGCAACATTTAGATGCTTAATAGCTTTATTATGCCTTTGACTAAAAAAAGTGCTGGTTTAAGCAAATTATTACGCTTGAGAGCGTTTGGAGATCTATCTACGAACAATTTCTTCCACGAAAAAGTGAAAAAAAAGGTTCTGGCCCCCTTCGCACTGGTGCGTAGTCGCTCACAACACTTGAGCCCGAGAAAAATGTTAGCCTGTGTTTAAATTAAACCACGTAGCTCCCGGGGGCACTTCTACTGCACTGCCGGTACTTGGATTGGTATATTCGATATTGGTTCCTAAATATTCTAGTTTGAAGTAGAGCTCACACGCCTGAGAATTGTTTAGCAAAGCACTTCACCGTAAGTGTCTCCAGGCATCTGAATTTCAAGGAAACTTGCTGGTAGAATGTGCTGGCGAGATTGGCGCGAAATTATGATACCGCAATATAAAGTGGTTTGAACACCGGCCGAAAAATACTACGCACAAAACCGATGTACTAGACGATGCAACGGCATTCCTTCCTTTTTTTTCTGAACCAAGTAAATGTAGGTAATGCAAGAAGTCCGCGGTGGTAATCGTTAATAGCAAAGTGTTTACCAACGCTGAAAAAAAAAAAACGCCTGTTCTAGAAATGTACAACCACGCGCGTTTGCTATATTAATGACAGGTTTTACACTAACAAGCCAGAAGCACACATAACGTGCACCTTTATTTTAATGCAAGAACGGAATATGGTGGTGCCTTTGGGACGACTTGGAAAAATGTACTACGGGCACACATATACCTTTGAGTCACGAAGAAAACGGATGTCGACTTTAGCTCGACGAACGACACGCTCCCATTTTGTTATTCGGATGATGATGATGAAAAACATTTATTTTAAAAGAGAGAGGTACTGGGCCAAAGCATGACCCCGCTACATGGTCGGCGTCCTTAGTCCGGGACACCGCATGACGAGGCCCCTACTCGCGCCCGTCTTACCAGAGCCCGTTGAGACTCTAGTGATGAGCAGTTGAGGAGGGCAGTCTCCCATGCCTCTCGGGTAGGGGAAGGGGGTAGGTGGGGATTTTTCGGACATGCCCATACCATGTGGAAGACATCACACGTCTCCCCACAGTGTGGGCACCGTCCATATGTGTTCGCATCGAAATGTTTTAGGATTGCATGACAGAGTAGAGTACCTGTCTGCAGGCGCCTTAGAGTTCGCTCTTCCGCCTTACTCAGCCCCTTTGCAGGAGCCGGGTAAAGGCTAAAGGCGGTGAGTGTAGCGATAATAGGTCAGAATTTCTTTGAACCGCAGCAGTGGTGTATTGGCCTCCGAGTCATAAGAGCCAAGGTGACGAGCCCGGTGGGTAAGCGCTCGGGCGGCCGCGTCAGCGGCCTCATTACCTCGTAAGCCCTGATGGCCAGGAGCCCATACGATGCGTTTCGGGGCTGGATTCGGTTGCCCTTAGGACACGAGAACACTCGCCACTTCAGTCCACTTTCCGCGACGATTCGCCACCGTTCGGATTTGCAGCCGGCGCATTGCGAACATCCAGTGCACAAAGCGCATCACATATCCACGCTCCACACGGACACAGAAAAAACACCGTATTCTCGAGCCACCAACAACCAGACCAGCACGCCACGTAAACATTCGTCAGGCTTGGCAATGCATGTCTGTCGAGCGGCGAGAATTGGCACGTCTGTGCAGCGAAACACGGCGGTCTAAATGGAGTGACGCCATAGCCCCCGGCAGAAACAGTGAGTAGGCCATTGGCTCCACCATAAGACGATTCGCATCTAAAAGGGCGTCTTTTTGTCCCACAACAACATTCGTCATCTACGTATCTTACGTTCCTTTCTTCGCGCTATCAGCGCGCGCCCAGGTCTTTCAGGTCTCATGACATAGCTTTCCTGATAAGAAAGAGGCCAAAGACAAGTTCTTTAAGAGAGGAAGCGCTATAGCTAGCCGGATGACCATTGTTGACGTAGGACAGAATTATACCGTTCTTAGTCAATCTTTTTTATAGTGTATGTCCCTACATACCATAGGCGTGAAATTGAACCCGAACAGGGGCAAGCCTTCGCGATGGTATAGAGCGCGCACTGTACTACATATCACCACCACGGATTTGATTGATATGTGGGGTTTAACGTCCCAAAACCACTATATGATTATGAGAGACGCCGTAGTGGAGGGCTCCGGAAATTTAGACCACCTGGGGTTCTTTAACGTGCACCCAAATCTGAGCACACGGGCCTACAACATTTCCGCCTCCATCGGAAATGCAGCCGCCACAGCCGGGATTCGAACCCGCGCCCTGCGGGTCAGCAGCCGAGTACCTTAGCCACTAGACCACCGCGGCGGGGCATATCACCACGGACAGGCACACACATACATGCTGTGAGCTGCCGAACAGAATGCGCGCGAATTTCAGTGGTGATAACCGGATGGCACGCACTAAACTGTCGTGAAGACTTGCCGCTGTTCAGCTTGGATATGACGCTGATAGTACATCGGCCTCAAGTATTTTTGCCTTCATCGAAATTGTGGCCAGCGCGACCTGAGAGTCAGCATTCAGGAACAACAAGACCACCATTGCAGGTACCTTCCAGATCACAAAAGAAAAAAAAATAAATGTAACATTCTACCGACATGCTGTCATATGAGGCCCAGTGCTTCGGCCTATTATTTGAAATTCACACTAGTGATGTGGCGAAAATTCAAGCCGTGCCTTTACATGCTGGCGGACGCCTCCTCCACACCACTGTTACTGAAGCTGATGATAAATGGGAATCGAGCAATGTTTTTTCACGGTACTGCGATGACGTTGCGAATCAAAACTAAGGTTAATAAATCATGCTTGCCTTTGCTAGTCATGAATCGCCAACTGACCAACGCCCGAACTTTTTTAGTTCACCAAAATCAGTTTTATGGTAACATTTCTTGGCCATCGAAAGATGGCGCGGAATCGCTCTTATAATGCCAGCACCAGTTGCTTGTCCTACGTTATTGATTCATTTTGGCATGCTCACAATATTCATATCTATAAAAAAACACATCTTAAACTTTAATGTCTGAAATTGACTTTAATGAATAAAACACTGAGATGTACACTAACCTTTGCTACGCAAAAAGTTTTGATCTTTTAGTTTTTGTGTCTGTTTATGTACATCCTCTCCTGCTTCAATTCTACTGTCTGCAGTGTTGTACAAAAACAATGACTCCATAATAAATAATTCGCCCCAGTACACTTCAGCTGTTTCCTACCTTCACTTTTCGTGTGACATTGATCAAATGAAACGAATTAACAATAATAAAAATCGGATTTCTCCATTGTCAATATCATCGCACCTTTTCACCATCATATGTTCACATCATATCGTGGTACACTCCAAGTGTGTCATCACCGACTTATCAAAACGCAGTATTCAGGTATTGCTCACTTGTCGACGCAATAAGTGTTAAGATCAAATCTTATTCTTTTTTATTTTAGATGTTAGCAGATGTCTCAAGAGGCACACTGGTTTTAGTAAGAGCATGCTGGTGTGTTCTTGCCGGTTGTTTTCAATAAATACATGTCATATAACATAGTTTGTCATAATACATGTCATATAACAATAAATACATGGCTGTATAACATAGTTTCAGTTGATAATAGTGGCTTTCCAGTGTTTATTAACTTTCTAGTGCCTGTGCATTCTCTTCTTTAACATTGTTCGTCAGTGCCCGCTCCCCTCTGCAATGCTGTAAAGCCCTGAGGGTACAATAAATAAATAAATAAATAAATAAATAAATAAATAAATAAATAAATAAATAAATTCAAACTTATAAAAAAAAAAGACTTGCGATGGTAAGTAAAGAGAGATCAGTTGTAAGATAAGTCTTAATTATCTCCGTTGTAGGTTGGGCGTCTTGCCTGTCGCTACTCGTTTTCATCGATGTAGTTATATCGTCAAACTCGTGCACCTAAAACCTCGCCGCAAAATGGAGAGTAAAATTGCAGCGGCGCACCTGTGAGTTCTTTCTGGTCGTCGGGCACCCTGCCAGGCGCCAGTATCATGGGCAGTGATCCGAGCAGGCCGTTGGTGACGCCCAGCACCACCGACAGGGCCATGGCCCAGAGGTCGGAGCTTGTCGAGCTGTCCCATCGCGGCAACGCGCACAACGCCAGAAGCGGCACCAGCACGATGCGGCTGCAAGAGAGCCACACCAGCTGCGAGCGAGACCAGTCGTAGCGCACAGACGCCAGCACCTGCAATTGGAACAGCGCCCCGTCAGAGTATGCGTGGTTCACGCGTAAGCTTGCCTTTGCATATTTAATCGTGAACTGCAACAGCATCTAGCTTCACCTAAAAAATCCTACAAGTGAATGGTAGGTAAACCTCTCAAGTATTCTAGTAAAAAAGTGCCGCCATATCCACGAAGTGAATGATGATGAGTGGGCGAAGTTCCGGAGGTAAACCTGGTAAACCATCAATCCTTCGTACATTTTGCCCACTTGATTTTATTGCAACACACCACCTAGCGTACATCGCTGAACTAAATCTTACGATTGCCTACCACCAATGACACGCGCCATATGTGACACCATTCCTATATTATAACATCTCGCATCTTTCATCATCAGTTACAAGTACCGCCATCTAGTTTATAACATCTTTCATCTTTTCATCATCAGCTACAAGTACCGCGATCTAATGAACACTTCAAGAACGAGAGGTGGCTACCTACAGGGGACGGTACCGCCATCTAGTGAACACTGCAAGAACTCAACAAGAGGTGGCTACATACAGGGGACGCACAGCCCACGCCTTAAGGAGCTTCGCCCCTAAAAACATTGTTTACTAGTTGGTCCACTTGCTTCACGAAATTACTAGATGCCATCCACTCGATAAGGACAGGTCTTTCGCCATCATTGTCGTGGTGATTTACGTCTTGCGATCCCAGTAAAGTAATCTTGTCGAGGCCTGCTAGCTAGATCCCTGCAAACGGTACCTAAGGGATTGATTGATACGTGGGGTTTAACGTCCCAAAACCACTATATGATCATGAGAGACGCCGTAGTCGAGGGCTCCGGAAATTTCGACCACCTGGGGTTCTTTAACGTGCACTTAAATCTGAGTACACGGGCCTACAACATTTCCGCCTCCATCGGAAATGCAGCCGCCGCCGCCGGGATTCGGTCCCACGACCTGCGGATCAGCAGCCGAGTGCCTAAGGCACTAGACCACCGTGGCGGTGCACGGTACCTAAGGGAAAGACAAGTTGATCCAGCAGTAGTCGTTATCTCGGACTTGGTGGTGTCACGTTCACGCAGAAATGTTGTGCCAGATTCATGATCATGCATCTTTTCCAACTGGCTATAATGACGGAGTTGTTTTTGGTTTATGTACTTCTGGTATCGGAGAAGGCTTTGATTGCTAGCAATTTATTGCGCTTCTTCTTTGAACGTAAACATTCAATCAATCAATCAATCAATGAAACTTTATTTTTTCATGAATAGATATATGTAATTACAGGGATTACTTGGACCGATAGCCTAAAGTGGCTAGTGGACGGTCCAATACAATGTGCAATATAAAAAAGTGTACAGGTCAGCTCTGAGGTAACATCAAAAAAACAAAAAAAAAACAAAAAAACAATCATATAATACAGATAACAGTAATAAATTTTTTCCTGCAGAAAAAAAATACAATGAAAATTGAATCAAACACGCACATGCTTACATGTCTTGACTCCACAGAAAAAATGATTTACATGCCATGCTGAAATTACGAGCCCTTTTAATCTCTAGGGGAACCGTGTTCCATATTTTTGTTCCATTAAACTGTATCAGTCTTTCTCCGTAAACATTAAAACATTTGGGCAGATTGAAATTACCATTCGAAGCATGTCGCGTATTTCGTCTAGGAATCGAAAAAAGATCAGCAGGCAAAGGTGAATTACTATTAATTGTGTTATTTACTAAAACGGCAATTTTGTAGTCACGCAACATCGGAACCGAGAGAATGCGTTGTGATTGGAAAATATTCCTTACTGATTCACCTTGGCTTATGATTTTCAGTGTACGCTTTTGAAGTCGTTCAAGAGTTTTTAGATAACTGTTATACGTCACACCCCACGATTCCAGACAGTAACCTATGTGACAATGACACAATGAAAAGTAGAGTGTGCGAAGTATAGTTTGCGGAAAATATTGGCGAGCTTTTATTAAAGAATAGCAGCCATAGGCTACTTTTGCGCACACACTCTGTACTTGCTCATGCCAGTGTAAATGTTCATCAAAAGTGACACCTAAATATTTAAAACAAGGAACTTGTTGAATAGGAGCGTTGTTTATTGTTAGGTTAAAAGATTCAGCGTCAATATGTTTCCTACGAGAGTGAAACACCATGTACTTTGTTTTAGTACACTTAACAGCCAGCTGATTCCTGGCAAACCATTCCGAAATGTTCGATAAATCGATCATCGCGTCATTTTGTAAATCTGCTAAGGAGTGTCCTGTGAAAACTAAAACAGTGTCGTCTGCGTACATCAGTGCCCTTGACCTCTGTAGGGATCGCGGGACATCATTAATATAAAGAGAGAACAATATAGGGCCCAAAACTGAACCCTGTGGCACCCCGCATTTAATATAACCGTAAGATGACTTGATGTCACCAATGACTACCTTTTGTTTGCGGGCCGATAAATAACTAGAAAAAAAAATCAAGCGAGTTACCTTTTATCCCATAGGAATGCATTTTTTCCAGTAAAATAGAATGACTAATAGCATCAAATGCCTTTCGTATGTCTAAAAATACTGCTATTGCTATGTTGTTTTCATGTAGCGCGGAATTAATATATTGCGTAAGCATCGAAACAGCAGTTGAAGTGGACCTGTTTGCAACAAAACGTGTTGCTGGGGACAAAGTATATTCTGTTCACCCAGGAAGCGCCTTAATTGCGACGAAATTAGTTTTTCAAGCGTAGCGTTAATACTACTCAGGACAGATATTGGTCTGTAGCTGTCCGGAAGATTCCGATCACCAGATTTGTACACTGGTATTACTTTGGCAGTCTTAAATATACTAGGATATGTTTTAGAGGAAAATGCATGATTAAATATATGGCATAAGGGACCACACAAAACATCAATATTCTCCTTTAAAATCCTTGATGATATGGCGTCATGACCAGCTGCCTTGTTCCCTGGTAACTTATTGACGTTCCCTGGTAACATTGACGAGTTGTATGTACACATTCTTGTACAACTCTTTTTACGTGGCTAAAACTTGTAGAGCAACTGTCTTTCAGCCGGCTCAGGGTGTCCAGCCGCTCAAGCGATCTCCCGGGTTGTCAAGGATGTGGCTCACAGGTCACACCTTGGACTCCCGTTTCTGGTCACCGACTGTAAACTGGCCTGACCCATCACGGCCCACAACATTTTCACCTGAGCGTCTGTTGCCCACACTGCAGTTTTTATTAATCCAGGGCAGCAAACCGGATATTTTTTATTCTGATTTACATCCCCGGCTTGGATATGTCTTTCGCAATGTTCTCCGTGCAGTCATTCTCCTTTCGAATTGAAAGCACATCGAACGCGACTGTCCTCGCCACAATACTCAGAGAACATCTCTAGCAGCCTCTCTAGCTCGGATAAATCAAAGACCGATTACAGCCGACTCTATTCGAGAATGCCGACCTGAGAGGTCATCGCTGGTGAAGGCAACGAAGGTGGCGCTCAAATTTTTGTAGGCAACAGACTTGCACCAGTGATTTTAAACATTACGTGTTATGATGACTGTGAAGTGTGACTGTGTGCGTGCTCTCATTTCTCTCTTTTCTTCTCAATCTTCAAAACTCACTGCCCCACCCTTTCCTCCAGTGTACGGTAGCTTTCCTTGTCGTTTCTCCCTTCACACTTTCTTATTTTCAACGCATCACATACAAACTGGTTTGGGAGACACAAAGCAAAACGCTAAACATTCCACGACTAGTTTACATCACTTTTGCAGCTGTCACTGACAAGCTACGGATGCAAATGCAGCCTCAGCGATACATGATTTTTTTTTTCAGATGGGAGCACAAGCGACAAGCACTGCCCTTGTTTTGACACAAGAAAGAAAAATTATACAAATGAAAACAATAAAATAACTCGTAGGAATCTGCTCGCCCCCTAAAGCATTGTGCATCTAACATGGTTTTGTACTGTCCCAAGGATTGAAATCCATAAAAAAGGCAAAGAGGCGCAGATGGAAGCTTGCAATAAGATATTAAAAAACAAAGGGCGGCTTCTGTAGCCGACGTTTCGACAAGTAGACGTCTTTTTCTAGACTGATGAAGCGATTTCTAAGTCGTTATGCGTCTATGCTTCGTGCCATCCCCTCCATTCCAAACAAAGGAAGAAAAGAGGGCAACAGCTGAAAGAGAAGGGAAAAGAGAGAGAAGGCACTGTAAGGTTTTTGTGCCTCACGTGCCTTTTGGATTGGTTAGTTTTTCCACCAGGTGAAGATGATAATAATATTACATGGTGTTTTACGCCTCCATACTCTCAAACCGCTATCGAGAGACGCCGTAGTAGAGGGCTACGGAAATTTAAATCATCTGGTGTTTTCGAACGTATGCTGACATTGCACAGCGCACTGGCCTCAATGATTTCGCCCCCCCCCCCTCCCGAAATGTGACCGCCCCGGCCGGGAACGAACCCGCTAGCTTAGGGTTAGCAACCGAGTACGATAACCGCTGTTTCACCGTTGCCAACCAATCTGGATTGGTGATGACATCGACAGAAATTGTTGGCAGCCTTGCAAAACCATTGTCCTTTGGGACATTTGCAAATGACAGTACATTTCGGGAGAGATTGCTCAGTGGTGCATTAGGATGAAACGTTTTTAACGCAGGATTCAGGCCCGTGAGGAGCGTTTCAGCATCTTTTCGAATGAACCTTCGATAGTTGTAAGACACAGAACCGCCTTGGAGATTAGCAGATGTTAAGAACCTGCAGGTTCAGCGTCACGTTGGTGCATTCGGTTCACAGCATTTAGTCTCGACGAGTGAAGACCATCGGTTTGAAGCACTCGAGCACGACTTAAGAGAATCGACTTAGCACGTACGTGAATGGGTCCACCAAAGGGGACGCCAAACGGCTGCTTTTTTTGTGCAACCTGCGCAGAAAACGACGTGGCCCCTGCAGGTCCGCATTTTCTCGTACCATCTCCTTCCAACACGTCTTCTACATCACTTCTTTTATTCCACATTTTCTTCTGTGGGTTCGTTACTGCGTGTTTTATGTGGACATGCTTTGTGAGCCACTGGCTGAATCGAACTGAAGAGCATTGCCACCGAGCGACGAGATATGAGCGATCGATGCAGAGTAGGGTTCGCAGGAACGTGGGCGTTGCCCTGTGGGGATTAGTGGCAGATGAGGAGATTGGCGGGCCGGACGAAAAGCGTTGTCGAAATTCGGATTACGTGGGGCGAAGATGAAAGCAGAAAAGAAGCTTAGTGGATGATGAGATGAGAGTGCGTCCGTCCGGTGATTGGGGGTCTTTAGTTGTCGGCTTGGTTTCCTTCGAAGAGGAGGGACGCAAAGCCCACCGACAACCGTGCCGAGGCAAGCCAGCGCGAAGAGATATCGACGAGAACAATACATGCTCGGTCAGATTAGTGAAGAAAAGCGTCTCCCGTCTTTGTCTCCTTTCCGATTCCGGTGCACATTTAAGAGGGAGAGTGAGCGCGCAAGTAAAAAAACGTTGTAGAACTACAGCCACGTATCGTAAGAGTCGGCCTACAGCTATACAGGGGCCACATATCATTTTTTTTTACATTATGTCTGTTTATTTTTGCACTGCACTGGTCGAAGTCCGCACCTGAGCACCCGTTATTACGAAACTACAAGCATACACAAAATGGCGTAGTTCTTGATGCTACTATATCATCCACGAACCAATCTTGGAGGTTATTAGTTCGGTGCGCAGTGGAGATGCTAGAGTAATGGAGGGGATCAAGGAAAATTAGTTATTAGTTCACCGTGCACCTGTCCACCTTGCTCACCTTATTATTCATTATCGATTCTTCTATAAACAGCATCCAGCTCATGGCGTAGCTCTTCTAAAATGTGGAGTAATGCACGATGCTGATCTTGTTATTCATGCAAGATAAATAGAAAACAAACTTTAGGAGACACTTATGCCTCATATAGATGTCTTCAGTCAGGCTAGCACCTAGAATTTGGTGAGCCTTCAGTTCGCGTGGGTAGAAATTCGGTCAGCTTGTTGTCGTCGACTTTCATAGCTCCGGGACCAGCAAGCACACCGTCGTCCACTTCCAATGTTCACGGAGCAATCAAACACACGCCCTGCACTCTTAGAGAAAAAAAAAAGCGTCCTTTGACTCATTTTTTTTTTAGAGTCCCGACTTGCCATGCATGTGGTTTTCTTTAAAAAGACATACGCTATTTCAGATATCATAATGCTATTTTCCGCCGAGTCAAGCCAGGACTCTCAAAGAGGAATTGAAGATCTTGCCCCCCTCTTTTTTTTTTCTTTTGTTTATGCTTAGAGTGTACTCGTGCCACACCCAGAGGAGCAACTGATTATGTATAATAAAGGCGTCGTGAAAAGAAAACTAATCTCTGCGATTGCAATTTTTGCTGATTCATTAATCATCGGGCATGCCTCTCGGCACATTATTCTGTCTACAACGTACATCACCATTAGAACAAAAGTCAGTTAAACAAACTATTCAGCTTTATAAACTCTATAAATGCCCCACCAAAGTACCATTGCATTCAATACTAATGCATGTAAGTTTGACGAAAGTAGTGCAGAGCGCATTCCAGGTCTGCGAACATGTTTTGCGACTCCATACAATGTCTGCCAATTTAAAATCATAAATTCTCTGAAAGACTCACTGTAAACTAGTTTACACCCTTAAAAGTGCTTCGGTGGGTCTTAACTTACACCCTACAATAATGGTGTTTCGACGAACCGAAACACCCAATGTCTTGGGTGTCTCAAAACACCCTTATCGTAGGATGTTAGTCATAGGCACGGAAAGCACTCTTAACGCTTTAAGCTGGTTCATAGTGTGGGTATACAGACAGCGCTTTGCGTTTTAAGGAGCATATGACCTGAGACTTCCGCGTTCAGTCATGCGCCACTCTGACTACAGATAAAATTGCAGTGAGCTTCCATCGTCGGGAAGAAGTGGAAGAGGAGGGAGATGTAACCATCCGTAAAAGAAGCACCAAGAGCCGCAGCTGAAGAAGTACTGGCGTACATGGAAAAAGTGAAGACCATCGCTACACAGAAGAGTGTTGTGCCGGAGAAGGACTTATGAGAACTTGAACACAATGACCCCCCCCCCCCCCCCCGCAGTTCTAAGTGCACAAGTGCCAGCAAAAGGTTACTACGTTCTTCAAAGCATACTGATTGATCAGAAGGTCACATTCAAATAAGCAGTATTGGGAGTAAAATGGTTCAAATTTCATTTCGAGAATGGGTGATTTGTTTAGCTCCCGATAACAAGTTGCAACATAGCTACTTCGATTCAGCTAGCTTTCAATTTAGCAAAACTTTTCTTGGGGTTTCCTGGCGTTCGTTCAACTTCACGGTATCTTGCAAAGTCACTTAGTGTATCTTTTTAAAAGCTAGTTTAGCTTCCTACTGCAGCCCTCATGACGTCATGACACAATATGAGGTTCTCGTCACGTGATCACACGCAATATCGTATCGCTTCCCATGCCGCGCTTTTTCGTGGCTCCAGTGGTCATGCACAAGTGGCTATTTCGTAAGTTTCGGTGGCTGACGTGATCACAATTGGCCATACAGGAATGCAACGTCACCCGAATTGATCATGGAGTAACGCCATGCTAGTGTCAATGCTACTAGGAGCGCCATGAGAAAATGGGCAGTTTCATTTTTTTTTTTCAGAATGCAATGTTTCATTGATTGTGCTTCACGGGTTTTCAGAGCCCTGTCTTCATACAGGAGATCTGAAGGGGTGGAGTAAATTCGTCTTTGAAAACTGGTGTCCCTTCAGGCTATTATATCACTACGTGCAAATTACTTATGACTTACGCATTTATATAAGAGAACTTGCGGTACTAAAGTTGTCTATTATACATTTGTAGACAATGTGGAGCTATCGTGGAGGAGTTTAAGAATATCTTCTATTATTTTTTTTGCTTAAATAAGACCCCGATGAGAAGACAAACGTAAAAAAAAAGATACTCTTTTTTGCTCTTGTTTTACGCACGCCTGCTCCTAAAACAGTTCGTTACTATGTAGCACGCCTGGTGAGTACGTGATACAGGGAACTTGAACACTCTTATAAAGAACAGGGTACAACGAGGCGGCTACAACCTCTCTTATAAGCAAATTGCAATCACGTCCGCGCACACGTAACCTATCCCGCATACTAGATCATCATGAATCATCATCATACTACATAGATGACATCAATCAACAGCAATCCGTCGTGAACGCTTACAGTAACTAACCAGCTGAGTTGTGCGAACACTGATGTCGTTGCGCATGAGATTTGAGTACGCCAGCATTCGTGTTTTCACAGATATTTTTTTTGAACATTTAGAGTACAAAATAAATGCCAAAGAATAGGAGCCGCTATATTACCAGCCTTATTTACCTTTACACTCTGAAAGAGAAATTTACTTTCTTCACATGTCGAAGTAAATATCGAGGCCATCCGTAGCAACGTCTTCTAAATTGTTGCTGTGGCTAGAAAAAGCGACAAAATGGAGGCTGGAGGAAGGCAAGGCAAGCTCGGGATAGTGTCTAAGCCTCAGCTCAAAGGTACCTTCGGAAGTGGTGAAATAGTCCAATTCGAAGCGGAGCGCACAGAAAACAGCCTACACAAAGACCGAACAAATGAATGATAGCTTTAAAATGAAAGAAACAAGAAAAAAAAACTTGTCTTGAACATGCCAGCCTTTCGGCACTTTGTTGTCAGTTCATAGGGTACGCAAGATACTCTTAGAGCTTTGTGTGGCAAAACGAGTATAGTGACTGCGAATACCAAGCAGCTACGCGAGAGCGAAAAAAGTAATAAAAAAGAAAATCATGCGAGTGGGTGGGTAGAGAAGTCGTATTTCCAACACGTAATAACGAATAACGTCGGCCGCAATATCTTTTCCTTTGAAACAAAGAACGGTCACTTGCGAAGGTGATGCAAGCTAAAGCTCCATTGTGTGGCAACGTAATACCTAAAAACGTTGGGAACGATATGGGAGCATCCCATGAAAAACCGAGGCAGTAGGAAATAAATAGAAAAAGCTAGCAAGGACCCCCAGGAAGGCTTTGCGCAAGGCTGGATGGGTTTCCTGGAAGGGCTACGCCCACTAGATGGCCAGCGTGGAATGAAGCCCCACCGTTCGAGATTATTCTCAATTTCGACTACCGACGGTTTCACAATTTTATTACGGCGGAAAAAAGGGGCGGGATAACCGGCCGGTCTGTAGCTACTGCAAAGACAGCCTCATATTTCGACATCCGATAGCTTTCCAGACTTCAACGAGTGTCTCAGGAACTCTCCTTGCCTACGTTCTGCCTGTCGTCTGTTTACTTGCACCGTTTTATGAATTACTTTTTCGGAACCATTTTCTGTGGGTTAGCCATCCGCTCTCGTTCTTCAATTTTCATCCGCTCTCGTTCTTCAATTGGTGGCTACTATTTTCTTTTCTTTATTTTGTTTACTCGTTTCTGCTTAATCTCCTCACAAGTCCGCTCACATATTTTGTACCTTCAGCACATATTCTATTCTTACCTATAGCCTAGATATTGCTTTATTTTTCACTTCAACACGCCACCACATGTACGGCTCCTTATCAGTATCCATACTTCAAAGGCTTTCACCACACAGATTCGTTTCAACGTATGTTTTGCTTATTTCCCGCAAAACTTTTCTTCACTACGGCTTTCCGTCTTGAGCGACTAACCGGTAGCAATATCACCTGACTGAATTTTTGTCATCCACACAGCGTTTGATTTTAGATAGAGTAACAGCTTTTTTTTTCCTTTTGTTTCCTTCCCGCCTTAAGAATTTTGTGTCAGTGACCTTAGGACGCTAAACGAGTTTTTATCACTTCACCTCTTTATTACTTCCACTTCCATTCGTGCAATTTCCTTCTCTTTCGTCCCGTTTTCATTAGAAATGCCGTCATGTATTTTTTTCGAATTACTTTTTTCTGCTGAAGTGCATGCCCCACGATTCGTAGCTGAATTCTACTCGTTTACGTTTCTCCTGCCTTTGGACTGTTAGGACTTCAGAATCGCCCATTTCCACTGTTAAAAAAAAAAGCCGCGATGGTGGTCAAGTCATTGTTATGCTCAACTGCTGACCCAAAGCCTGCGGTGCCAGAACCTGTCGAACAAGATTCGAAGCAGCCTCCCAACACATCGCCGAACACTCATCGATGCCTCAACCTCAGAACTCATCTATCCTTCCTCTCCCTCCCTCCTTGAAATACGAAATTTTACAAAAAAGGTCGGAGAAGAGTACAAACTCGTTTTAGACAATATCTTCGCGGCAGGATTTACAAATGAAGGCAGTTCGAGACGTGCAACGCAGAGGAAACTGAATAAGATCAGGCGAAAAAATCGAGGCCAGGGGCAAACACGCTTTTCGGAACCCTAAACGTGGTTTCGGTTCGGGGGCTTCGTTTTTGTTTGCTCCTCGAGAAGAAAAGAAGCTTTGGAGACTTCCCCTTCCCCCCTCCTTTCTTTTTTTTTGACATCATTTTGGCACGAGCCATAGTTTCTTGCGCAGAACGCACAGTTTGCTTGTTGCCTGGGTTATCAGCAGAGACGTACATTGACGGTTCCCTTCATTTTCTTTTCCGATACACGCGCATGCCATATATATACATGAAGAGATAGAGAGAGAAAGAGAAAGGAGGCAACAACAGCGCCGGCTTCCCAACTGCTCCATTTCCTTCAAAACTTTGCGCTTCTCAGCGAAAACACACGCTGCAGATTATTTGCATTGTGAAGGAGCGTTATGCATTACGCTCCTTCAACACACCCGTGTTTCCCCTTTTTTGTTCTCTAGCTGCGCTAAAGAAATCTGTATCTCAGTTTTTTTTTCTCTTTTCTTCGTGCTTTTTTTTCGCAATACGAGACTAGAGTGGTTCTTCGCATTTTGTATCCTAGTTTTTGAGCCGTTTCATTTTCTGCTTGGCAGCTCGGGGCAGTAGTAAGTGCATGGGCGTCGCCCTAATTTGGTTTCGCTTCTTCCCGGACAAACGCGAGAAGAGCGAGACACCCGAACTTTCGAAGCCCTAGAAAGAAGAACGCGCGAGCGTTGCTGGTAAACGCGTGCAAAGACGAGCGCCACATGCTTTTCGGTGACGCGAAATAGGAACGCCTAATTCGCAGCTGCTTCTTTTGTGTCAGTCTCTTTCATCTGATATCCTCGAGAATTCTTTCTTTCTTTCTTTTTAGGGGCAAAACTCCTTATAGCGGCACCCGTTCGTCCCCCGTAGTATGTAACAAGTATAACATTTTGACCTCCAAGGTGGTGCCGGTGAGAGACTTCTTCTGTGCGTTGTTGAATAATAAAAATAGTGCTCAATGTACATGCCGATGGCCGCTAATGGGGAATGAGAGACAGGAGCATCCGGCTTTTAGTTAACGCGCAGGCTGCGATCACCATTAGCAGCCATTGGCATGTACATGGAGCACTATCTGACAAGAAAGGATTGCTACGTTATACTCGCTGGGTGTAACCTCCTTAGCTTTAGAAAGGTTTAACGAGTGTTGAGCCGCAGTGCCATGAATACAATGAACTTGTATATACCATGAATGAACTCGAGGCGGTTAAAAATGTGAAGTAGATACGAAGCGCAAGCCGTAAGAAAGTAAAAGCTGAATTCTCCGCCTCTCATTTCCCATTAGCAGCCATTGGCATGTACATTGAGCACTATCTGACTGAAAAGTTTGCTACGTCATACTCGCTGGGCGTAACCTCCTTGGTTTTCGAAAGGTTTAGCGAGCGTTCGGCCGCAATGCCATGAATACAGTGAACTAGTATATACCATGAACTCGAGGTGGTTAAAGGTGGGAAGTGGACCCGAAGCGCAAGCCGTAAGAAAGTGTGCGTGTGCTACCTCTCGTTTAGTCCTTGGAATGTCCGCTGGATGGCGGTGCTTCTGTATGGGGAATATATGATGAAAAGATGCGAGATGGTGGTACTTGGAGTGTTGAATAGATGGACGAACGGACACATAGACAGATGCATGGATGGACGCATGAACGGACGCAGGGGCGGCTGCATGGACGAACGCAGGGACGGACGCACGAACAGACGCACGCACGGACGGGCTGATGGACGCATGGATGGTCACACTAACAGACGCATGGACGGATGGAAGCAAGAACGAATGGACGGACGAATTCTTCGCCCCACTCTCCATCATTCACTCCGTGGACATGCTGCCATTTTTTTTATTTTTTGTTACAGTGCACTTTTTGGGGCAAGCGTTCCTGCTTTGAGTCTTCGTTGCCATCACTGTTTATTGCGTAACCAATGGGCAGAAAAAAATTGACATGTTTAAAAAAAGTCACAGTCAAATGCAATGTTCACTCCGCAGAATGAAGGAACTACCGCATGTATATTTATGTATACACACACATATACATATACATGAATTACGACGACGACGGCAAAAACCAGCCGAGACTGTTCGTATGATTGCTGTCGCAATCATATACCCAAGATGGGCTGAGATTTGAACTTGGACCGTCCGCGGGGCAGTCGTGTATTCTACCACAGAAGCACGACGATGCTTAAAACTAATTTACACGGGGGCTCATACAAGCGCCACCTCGGGCAACGAATTGTGTTAACCTATGGGATACAGCATGGCAGAAGAATCGACTAGCAGCCACTCATCACACAATGCTAAGTGCGCCACGATGACCCCCATTTAATGACATAATAGAGAGATGGACAAGAGGGGAGGGCGCAAAGTCAGCCCCATACGCTGACATAAGAGGAAGGGGGGAGGGTGCTACGATAAACCATTGTCCCACACCCCCGCCACTGAAGGGCAACCCTGCGCACGCTTGCGGTTGATACCTTGCGAAAAGTAAGACTTCGCGCACAGTGGGCCTTACCTCAACACGGAGCTGGGCTCTAAATTTGCTCTAAATTTGCATTTGGTATTGTAGTAATTATGAATACATTTTCTTTCACGTGTTACCCGCATTCTTTTTTTTTCTTCTATTTCTCCGAGTAGCGTCCAACAGTATACGTACGTCTAGATGGAACTTATTATGATGGCACTTAGCCCGGTGTAGGACTCTTTTTTTTTGGCATTTCTACGGTGATATCCTGTCTAGAAGATGCGATCAAACCTTAAAATTCCAGAATACTCGACGAACATCACGCGTGTTATCAGCATGGCATAGCATTCTCGAGATAGCATTCTTGATTTCTCACTGTTTAATTTTTAATCCTTTCTTCCTGTTCCCTCTCTCTCTCTCTCTCTCTCTATCTATCTATTTATCGCTTCCTCGTTTTTTTCATATATTTATCTCTATACATACACCTTTACGAGTGATAAGGGGAAAAACAGAGAAAGATGACGCGATGCACGCCTTGATATTCACACGTCTGAAAGTTGCATCTCACACATTCCGATCACGCGATATTTGCATAAGCAAGACGTCGGGAACGCGAACGGCGAGAACGAATCGACACAGTTTTGACCAAGCACGGCACGAAGCCTGTCTTTCGCATCTATGAGGCGAGAAGCGAACGTCCTCGAACAAGATGGCGGGGCAACGGCGCGAAGAAAAAGCAGCGCTAAATCATCCGACGCCCACGCTATGGGGGAACGGGTGAAGACGCGGGGCGTAACATCCATCGAAAGGGAAAACCGGTGCATCCCGCTATCTCAGCCGGATACAAAGCAAAGAAGAGAAAGAAAAAGAAAGTGGGTCGGGCAAAACGCCTGCCTTAGTACGCTTCTTGTATAATACCGAGAGAGAGAAGCCCTCCAACCTTGCGTAGGGGTGAAGCAGCAGCATAAAGAGGCTCGACATCCCATGACACGCTCGGCCGATCCCTCGAAAAAGCACGCACGCCTCCTTATACTCGGCGAGCTGCTCGTGCCTTCAAAGTGCTCTCGGCACTTGCTTCCATTCCCTGCAAACGTCGCCACTCTCTAAATGTGTGCAGCATTGCGAAAGTACCCCAGCCTCGGTAAATCCTTCCAGACGGCCTACGAGCTCCCGCTAACTTTGGCCGCTTGACACGTTTTGTTGTTTCTGTAATCGTCTCCATATCCTACTCACGAATTCTTACTATACAATACTAATCAATTATGCAAGAATTGAGTAAAAAACAAAAAAATCCCCACCAAAGCACTTCGTACAAATGCTTAAACAGCAAGAGGTGACACGTGCAGTCCCAGTGTTAGGCAGTGGGTTCAACCCGACGTGGCAATGAAGCCTTTCGCAATTATTGGTTACATCTTCATGATTCCTAATAAGGTTACACACACGTTTGGTTTGCGTTTAGCACAGTCTTCATTTCACCTGCCGCACAATGTGCCTCGCATGATCATGCTCGTGGAGGAGTATAATGAGCGGTTAAATGCGTTTCGCATTGCGGTATTCACAGTGGTTGTTCACGAACAACACCTCGACGCCCACAGAACCTCGCTTCATTACTCCAATTACAGCTTCCATCAAAGACTTCGCGATGGCAAGCTAGAATGCTGTGTCAGTTCTCGGTCGGCGTTGTGTTCACCAATTCATTAAGTTGGCTGACTCCCCCAACTGTGATAACTGTCATTGTGTAGAGACTCTCGACCATGTCATGTGCCATTGTCCAGACTTTGAAGAAGATCGCCGGACTCTCTAGTGTGCCCTAAGGAAGCTGGATGATCTACCCTTTACTATGGAGATCTTGGGAGCGCGGCCTTCAAGTACTTCAGCCCAGAAATCCACACGAGCCCTTCTACAATTCTTGAGTGCAGCATTACTGTGCGACCGCCTGTGAAACCTGAACTGTGTGTGCGGTGTGCGTGTTATGTGCAATGTGTATCTCCTCGTCATCCTCCTCTCTCTTTATTTTTCTCCCCTATTCCTCTCCTCCTCGTGTAGGGTAGCAAACTGGACTTAGTCTGGTTAACCTCCCTACCATTCTGATAATTTCTCTTTTCTCACTATCTCAAACCACATGCGGTCATAGACGTCGCCATTTAAGCCAATGTGCTGCTGGAGAAACGACCGCCTAATAAAGCGGGCGTTCACCCCGGCGAACGCGCACCCGCAGTCATCACATTCACACCGCAACACCACATTGTTGCAAGCCTTTGGCATCACAATTTAACTTGACGGTCTGATTTGCAGATTCCACCCGCCATCGCCGCTCGCATTGCCGTTCACGATTTAGCGTGGGTTGGCAGACTGCTGGATCAACGGTACGCAGTTGCTGCCGCCACTTGGCCTCCCGTGCCCGTTTTTGTGCCAGGACTGCGCCACCGGCACGGCGAATGCGGGCTCTTTAACGTTTCCACTGTCGGCGCTCTTCTAGAGTTGTTTGTGGCACACCCACGTGGAAGGCTTCAGGAGAAATTCATGCGCACTTGCTCAAGGCCATGGCTGCGACTGGATTAACGACGTCACTCACAACGCAGCCAATGGCGCGCGTGCTTGGGTACGACGCTGCGAACAAAATAACTGATAACACGTTCAATGGAGAGCGCTCGTGACACCACTACCAGACGGTTTTCAGTTTCTCCGAGCCATATTACGGATTTCCCTGTAAACGTCTGACGAGGTGTAAACGAAACTGAGCAATCACCAACACGTAGAATTCCTTTCATTAGTGACGGTAAGTTCAATTGAAGGGATCATCACCAAGCCGCGTTCAAAAAGCGAGGGAGTAGTTTCCTCCTCGCTTAAGCTACCATACTTAAGCTACCATCAGCCCCATCCCCCTCCCATGCGCCGGGTAGCAAACCGGCTGCCTATAGGCTGGTTAACCTCCCTGCCGTTCTTTTCCTCCTATTTTCCTCTCTTCTTCTTCGCAACTTATTTCTTGATAGAGCACGTGTACAATGCCAGCACCAAGCGTCGCGCCTATCATAATTTTGCACTTGTCGGCTACGCACTGTTATTTGTAAGCCCAAAATCAAGTGGAATCTGTTCATCGCGCAAGACAGCCATACGAAACAAGGAAATATGCACGGCGAGTGTGTGGTAAAGCAGTGTGGGAGACACTAAACCACTGATATTTCGTTTATGTGGACCAGTTGAGAGTGTGCGCTATATATACGTCACGGGAATCTCTGTTCTTGCGTCACGAAGTATACGTCATAAAGACGAAACGCGCCAGGAGAGAATAATGCGATCATTTTTTTTTTCCTATCTTCAGAGGATGGTGCCAGGGGCCCTTTGAAACGCGTCATTTATAGGAACCAGGTTTAGGACGAGAACAGCATTGTTTAATTTCTTCGATCCTTCATGCATTATTTCCTGAAGTAGCGTTTTTTTTTTGGCGATGGAAGTGAGCTTTGCCGCGTGGTACACCAAACCGCAAATATTTTTGACGTTCTGAAAAATCAGTAAACATTTCCGACTGGTTCCGTGAAATAAATGAGCGGATACGTGTTCTTTCTATCAAGTATATTTTATAGTAAATCTCCATTCCCAGTATTTGGGCCCATCTGTCGCTGGCGCCATCTCTCATTGGCAGTAACATATATATATATATATATATATATGTGTGTGTGTGTGTGTGTGTGTGTGTTATTTTTTTTTCGAGCTAAGCCAGTTAACAAAAAACGATTCCGGCATCTATTCATCAGATGCCTACTGGAACAGTATCGAACTAAAAAGCATGTGGCTACACAGGATAATTGATCGCCACCCGTTGGAAATACATGGGGCCCCATTGTAAAATATTAAACACTTAGGGAAGCCACGCGCTCTGTAGTGCGGTACTGTAATTTTCACCAAAATTCTCCAGTGGGTCTCTGCTATACATAACCGGGAGTCGTTTTTGATAACTGTCTTCTTTCAAAAGATATATGGTCTTTTCAGCATTCAGTTACGACAGGCCACTGCCATCACTGGCGAGTGTTGGCACAACGCGGGAATGCCCCCTCTTCATGCGTGGAGTAATTCGTCCAGTTATTTAGGATCACTTACACCCCTACACCCTTTATATCCTGATCATCGTCCAATTAATTACTTCCCTTCATCGCAAGTGAAACACGAGGTACGGTCGCTCAGGCTAACTTCACGACTTTACGTATCATCAGTTTCCGCAATGAAAGAGAAGATGGAATTCGTGTCGCAATGTGCCAGAAGGGTAATACAAAAAAAAAACAACAGCGATAATAACTGTCGGGGTTTAACGTGTCCAATCAACGATATTATTACGCGAGACGCCGTAGTGGAGGGCTCTGAAAATTTCGACCCTCTGGGGGGTCTTTAACGTGCACCTAAATCTTAAGCACATAGGACGGAAGCATTTCCTCCTCCATCGAAGATGCGATCGCAGCAGCTCGAGTTCGATACTGCGGCCTGCGGGTGGACATTTGAGCACTATAACCACTGTACCACCTCAGCGGGTCACTAATAATAATAATAATAATAATAATAATAATAATAATAATAATAATAATAATAATAATAATAATAATAATAATAATAATAATAATAATAATAATAATAATAATATTAATAATAATAATAATAATTTTCATTCATTCATTTCATTTATTTATACTGTTAGCCCAGAAGTGGGCCGTTACAGGGTGGAAGTACAAACAATTATTTGCAAAACAGAAGTACCGTACAGGTCTCGAGATAATTTCTCGGTATTATTGTGACCAGCAACTCGAAGTTATACATAACATACATAAATGGAACACACATGCGATGCAATACATACGCGCAGAACAGCACATGACGCATTTGAGGCGGCACTTTTGCACCGCGCTGAAGATTTGAAAGACAACTACTGCAGGATCATGCAACCAACAAAAAGTACACACACACGCAAAAAAAAACATATGTCACTGTTATTCGGAAAATAAACGTTTTAGATTCTGTTCAAATGATGTAAGCGAGGAACAACCAATTATAGACTCTGGCAGCATATTCCAATCTTCAATAGCACGTGGAAAGTAACTGAACTTAAAGCAATCGTTACGTGGGACTAGGGGTGGTATATACATATTATGGCGATGTCTGGAGTGTTCTTGTGTGTTGACCTGGAAGTAATCTGAATAGTTTAGTTTAAATTGATTATGAATTAACTGGAAGAGGAATTTCAGACGCTCAATCCTCGTCCTAAGTTCAGGACTATCCAGTCCAGCTTTTTTACAGAGTTCAGTAGGAGAATGATGTCGGCTATATTTATTAAAAATAAATCTCGCACCAAGTCGCTGTATTTTTGTTATTTTATTGCAGTTTGTCTTTGTGTAAGGGTCCCAGACAATTTTAGAATATTCGATAATAGGTCTGACAAGAGTTTTGTAAGCAAGACACTTTATATCAGATGGGGCGGTATAAAGGTTACGTCTAAGGCTATACAATGCCTTGGTAGCCCTGGAGCATACATTATCAATATGAGTGTTCCACCGGAGGTCGGGCGTGAACCATAACCCAAGATATTTATAGTTTTGTACACGCTTGAGGAAAGCATTGCCAATCTGGTAGTTGTAATCTAGAGGTGCTTTCTTTCTAGTTATAGTCATAAAGACTGTTTTTTCTGTGTTCAAACTCATTTGCCATTCTTCGCACCAATCCTTTATTTTTTGAAGATTGTTGTTTAGATTAACTTGGTCATGTTCAGTCTCGATTCTACTATAAACAACACAGTCATCGGCAAACAACCTTATCGGGACCGTAACGCGGTTTGGTAGGTCATTTATATATAACAAAAATAAAAGGGGACCCAGCACGCTCCCCTGGGGAACTCCAGAATTCACTGCAACTGCTCTAGACTGTTTATTGTTTATTTGAACAAACTGCTGACGGCAGCTGAGATAGGATGAAAACCATTTTGTCAAGTGATTATTTTGAAACGTTTTGTCAATTTTAAACAGGAGCTTTGAGTGCGACACTTTAATAATTTTAATAATAAATACTCTGCTTTATGACTTTGAGAGACGCCGTAATTTTGACCATCTGGTGTTAGTTATCGTTCACTGACCTCGCACAGTACACGGGCCTCTGCCATTTCGCCTCCGTCGAAATGCAACCAACACAGCCGGAATCGAACCCACGACCTTCGAGTCAGCAGCCGAGCACCCTAGCCACTGTTTCATCGAGGCGGACCACAAGGGGAAAAATAATGGAAAGATCCTTATAGGCTTCGTATTTAGGTGTTTAACGCTATAGCGGTATATTCTCTTCCCAGTGTGTACTTCAAACACTTACCCCCGTATTCTAGAACGTCCCTTCGCTCAACGCTTCACCTTCGCTGGAGAAAGCCGATGGGAGCGCCGTCTCTAGGCACAGCAACTCACTGAATACCACCGATAATCTGCTGCGATTCTTGAGTAGCGCAGTGTCATTCTCAGCCGAGCGGTGGCGCAGTGCTCAACTCTGTCAAGTGAAGGGTGAAAGTCGAGTCGAAGAGCGTTTGTGAATACGGGGGTTAGTGTATGAAATATTTTCGAACTTGTTATGCACCCACTACGTGGCCTTGTGGGTGCAGTGGCGTGTGTGCGTTTTTTAGTGAATGACTGGCTTTGAACTATGAAGTTATTATGATAACTCTATGTTCTGACACCTGCTGGCAATGTACACTTGTACTACGCCACGTTACGGCGATATTTTACGTTGCATTGAAAAGAATGTATACAACACGCGTGTGTTTGTAAAGCATATGAAAGTTACTTTCACTGTATTTCCAAGTAGGGGAAGTTATTTTCACTGTATTCCCAAGCACAAGCAGATGCATAGATGTTGAAAAAAAAGCACAGCTGTGAGGTAGAACAACCGCTTGCCACGCAAAGGACCTGACTTTTTATCCCTACTAAGACCCGGAATATTGATTATTTATTTTATTTGTATCTTTCTCCGTTTTTCAGTCAGGCAAGATGTTAGATTTTTCGGTCACGCATAAGATGACGAATTTTTTGCTCACAACCATAGATGCCTGCGCCAGCATTTCTACGAAACGAGCTTTTTAACATCTGTCGCGTTATGAAATTGCAGCAGATATCGAAAAGTGTCCGTGGGTATAGGCACGGCCGGTCTGGAGTCACGCGTTCGCTCCGGTTATAGTTGGAAAAATCGCCAGGCTTTTGTACATGCGGCGCTTGCTTGCATGATTGGCACTTTATAAATGCGTTCTATTCCTCGTGGCGAGACGTGCACCTGGGATGAGCATTGGTTTGTTCAGGAAGCCCCAGGGTACAAATAGGCTCGTCGGACCATCTTTATGCGAGTGGATCTTGTTTAAATATGTACTGCGATGACGTCAGTTGCGTGTTCGCGACCCGTGTGTGTCACATTGGAATGTTAGTTGCCCGCTAGAGTCGCTCGCGCGCTAACAATCAAATAATCATCGCAGAAGCACCCTAGAAGAAGCGGCAATCTACTCAGCAAATTGTTTTCTCATTCTTGAAGTTGTTTTTAATTTTAATTAAGAAATGACATGCAAAAATATGAAGGAGAGTTGAAAAAACAAACAAATTTGGTTATGTAGTACTGTGAAAATATGCGCAACTAAGAATGAAGCGACATATTTAGTTTTTAGCATTCCCTCTGTAGGGTATTGTCTGCTTCAGTTGAGTGCACGTTTTTCGGTACTTGATTATAACGTTTTTCTTGATCCCTTTAACGTATACGTTCGACTTGACACTGCAATACTCAAAAACGTCGACAAACGTGCTCTTAGTGAACGTGTATAAAAAGTATTCCGCAAAGATTTTCAAATACTCCCGAAAAACGCGAACGTCAACGGGAAAGTTCTACGAGTGACTCAGGGGGAAACAAATTAGAAGTGGCTTAGCTCGCCTATGCTTGCGTATGAACGGATAGGCGGAAGGATGGGCGGACGACCACGAATAAGCAGTCCGATTAACACACCACGGATGGACGGACGGACGAAAAACGTATGGACGGACGAATGGACGGACGGACGGAGGACGAGCGGACCGACGAAACACGAATGTACGGACGGACAGACGGACTAGCGAGCCAGTGATCGCACGAGAGTCAAGTGCCAGCCCATTAATTACACGTGGAGTTTCCAGAACTTCGGCGCAGCAGCTGCGCACCACAAGACGTCACTGTTCCTCGCGGTTCTGTGGAACTGCTCACCGCAAGCCACGCGAAACTGCTCAACATCGGACAGTGTAGCTTACACTACAAAAAAAGGTATCCCCAAATCTGCCTATCACGAGCGGAACTGCAAACATCTTTCACCCACCCATCTGAAGTCCATCGCGCTGGTGAAATGAACGCTCTTCGCACAACCGAGTACAACCGTCAAAAGCTTCCGGGGGTGACGGTACAACGCGAATTCACGTTGACATATCCCACTCTCGCAGTGCTGCTCGCATTTCGCGTACGCGACAAACTTTTGGCCACGTCGTCAAATCAAGCTCCCCCCTTTTGGTTTTTTTTTTTTGCCTTCTCGCCTGGATAGAAATGTCCCGGCGCAATCCTGTCTGAAAAGCGAAGAGGCTTTTCTTTTCTGCGTTTGCCGGAAAGTGCATCTGCGATGGAGTCGAGGCGCCCGAGCGAAAACACGAGTGGGTGTACGTACATACGGGCATCCTCTATTGGGGAGTATCACCTTTGCCAAGGTGCGCCGAGCACGTTTTCTTTCTTTTTAATTTGTTACTTTCATTTTATCACAGTGAGAAGACCGAGCCCATAGCGTAATCACTCTCACGCAGGATGAATTTCCCACCTGATGGGAGTCAGGTTTCTTCCATCCTCGGGTCTTCAAGCGAATTGTCTGTTTGGAGATATATATATATCTCCCCGAAATGTTTGCGGCTGATATATATGCAGATAATAGTAAATACAAAGTTGCCGCTTCACCAACCGAATGTCAGCTCTCGTGAAAAGCGACTGTTTTAAATGTGCCCAACCGATAAAATTTTGAGAGCTCGAACTACGACTACAGCTATAGTTCTCCCGCTAAGAATGCCAAGCGAAAGTATAGGAGATGTTATTTCATGTATCATCATCACCGTCATCGTCATCAGCCTGACTACGCTCACTGCAGGGCAAGAGCCTCTCCCATAATGCGCCAACCAACCCGGTCATGTGCTTTCTGCTGTCACGCTATATCTGCGAAATTTTACGTTATACCTGCGAAACTTTATTCTCATCAGCCCACCTAACTTTCTGTCTCCCCCTCGTTTCTTTCTGTCTGCCATCTCTGGGAATCCAGTCAACCACCCTCAATGGCCGGCGGTTATACTCCCTACGCGCTACGTGCCCGGCCCATGTCCATTTCTTCTTCTTGATTGCAAGTATGATATTTGTAAACTGGGTTTACTTTCTGACCGATTCTGCTCTCTCCTTGCATCTTAAGGTGACATTTATCATTTTCCGTTCCATCGCTCGGTGCGTCGTCCTGAATTCAAGCTGAACATTCTTTTTAAGCGTAAAGGTTTCTGCTCCGTATAGGTAAGTAGCGGCTAGATGCAGCTGTTATATAACTTCCTCTTGCAGGTTACTGGTAGAGTACCGTTCAACTTTTGATAGTTCTGGCCGAATGTGATCCACCCAATCCTTATTTGTCTAGTTACTTCACCCTCATGATTCGGCTCCGCGGTGACTACCTGTCCTACATAGAGATCTTCCTTTACAACTTCCAACATCTCTCCACCTATCGCAAAGCGCTGTTTTTTGCCGAGACTATTGCATGTTAGTTTAGTTTTTTGCATATTACCTTCCAGACCTACTCTTCTGCTTCCCATCCAGTTTAGTAATCAGTTAGGTTCAGTTAATTAGTCCCCTTAGTTACTCATCAGCGAGTCGCAGGTAACTAGATACTCTTATTCCTAAGTCTTCCCAATCTACACGTGGTGAATTGCATTGGAGAGATGGTGTCTTCCTGCCTTACGCCCTTCGTAACACTTTGAAACACTTCAACATATAACTTTAAATGGAGCGAGGCCTGCGCTCTTCTGTTTTACAGAACTTTTTTTTCTTTTCAGACAGCGATTACCAACAGGGACACGCGCCCCTGTGACGCCCCGGTGACGCCCCTGTGATAATAGTGACGTCACCACCAGGAGGTGACGTCACTACTAACCCCCCCTTAGAACTAACACGCCAAGAATGTCAAGGCGCCTTTGATAAATATAGATCCTTCTATCGAAACGTCGGCCAGCCTGTCTGAAGCCCTTCCGCTGGTTACCCTTATTACCCGACTATACCTACTTTATAGGGATTCTGTCGCTTTCTTTATTGAGAACTACGGTGGCTGTTGATGCGCTGTAGATTTCTGTCAATAAGCTTATATAGGGTCCATAGTCCCTGCATCACTGCTGGACCGAGTCAAACGCCTCCTTGTATTCTATGAAGGCTATATATAAGGGTTGGTTGTATTCCGCGTATTTTTCTATCTACTGATTGATAGTATGAATATGGTATATTGTGGAGTAGCCACTACGAAATCCTACATAATACTTTGTTTGATGAAACTTTGTCACGCTAATTCTGTTAGCTAATATTTTTGTAAATAGTTTGTAGAAAAGAGATAGTAAGCTTTCCGGGCTGTAATTTTTCAAATCCTTGACGTCTCCTTTCTTATGGATTAAGATGATGTTGGCGTTGTTCCAAGATTATGGTGCCTTTCACGTATAGACACTTCTTATATATAACCGACCGCAGGCATTAACCCTACGCCTATTACAGACACACGCGTACCCAAACCTTGCCACGCTTCACGTTTATTATCCCGATGCATACCCCAGCGACACATGCCCATCATGTGGACACACAGCGACACTCGCACACATGCTCTGGGAGTGTGGAACAACTCCTCCCGACTCTACTTCAAGCAAGTGGGAGAGGTCCCTCAGGAGCTCACTTCTCGCCGACCAGCAATGGGCCGTCCAGCAGGCCCACGAAGCGGCCGCCAGGTACTCCCTGTCGGTCCCTACGTGGGAGACGCCCGCTACGCGCTAAGCGCGTCCTGCAGGACTGAAATAAAGTTTTTTCATTCCATTCCATCGCCAATTTTTCTAACACAACTTCTCCGTGATCTTTCAGCAGGTCAGCTGTTTCTTTATCCTCACTAGCGGCTCTGGCTCTTTGCATTCCTTCTAGGGCTTTCCTTACTTCCCCTGTCTTTACTGGTAAAATGTCGCATTCCTCTAAGACATTGTTGCTTCTCACGAAATCATCCTGGTTGTTTCGGCTTCTGAACAGCTCTGCGTAGAACTCCTCCACCACCTCACCTATCCTGTCTATGTTGGTTATGATATATTGGTTATGACAGAGCTCCATGCATACTGTACAGCGATGCCAGTTCACTTTAAATGTCACCGGAGTGTCGATATTTCCGGCGCCTTGAACTACGGCGTCTCTCATAATTGCATGTGATTTGGGGACGTAAGACAACAGATAGTATCGTTCAACAGTCCTGGTAGCTTACGCTACTCCTCCTGCACCATTTTGTGCAACCAAGGCACCTGCCAGTCGGAAGGGCGCTTGATGTGTCTAACTTCGGTACGGCATAGAACTTCCGTGTCAAACGCAAATAACGTCTGCAGTCAGGCTCTGTGAGGGGAAGTACAACGCTGTTGATGAAAATTTCTTTCATGTGTATTGTTACGGATGGAAATAAAACTGAAGGTGTATAAACGGCTTACTTATGAAGGGTACAGCAACTAAAACAGACCCCACCGGCGGACCGGATCTCACCGAAACTACACGATAAAAATAGAGCGAGTGAGAAGGGTGCCTTCCTGTCAAACCGCAGTAATCATGGTATATTTCGCTTGCCTCACTTTGCATGATCGTCGCTCGCCCAGAACTTCGAGGTCCCAAACAGCACGCACATTATCAGTGCGACATCGCAATCTTCATAAGAAACTAACTAGCGTCCAATTATACACTTTTAGTTGGGCGTATGTAACGAGCCCACGTACGCAGCTCTGCCACGGGAGAGAACTGCGCATGTGCAGTACGTTACGTATCGACTCCAGAGATGTGCGCGTATGCCCGAAAAAAAAACGCGGCGTGCGTAAACGTGACGAGGCGAAGCGTACGTGGCGTGACGCTCTCGCAATATCTCGATTGATATGGGAACCAGAGAACAAAACGGCAGCGACGGCGTCGAACGCAGAAAGCAACAAAGTCGGCCCAAACCAAGTATACTTTACTTTGAGGGACGATGTCGCGCTGCTACCGCACGAGGGCGCTAAAAAGCACCCTAAAAGCTGTTTTATTTCTACGAACACACGTCTAGTTGAACCAAACGTATCTCGGTATGGTCAATACGGTGAACTAAAAGTGTCGTCGAGCACTTCGCATGCAGCGAACGCAACGTATCGTGCCGCGCACGTATACGCTCGTTACGTACGCCCAACTCAAAGTGTCTATTTTCGAGAAAGAACGCGCCAGCACTTCATAATGATCTAGTGCCTCACCGTCATCTTCCGCCACAATTACCAACGTTGTTATCGTCATAATGGTGTGTGTGTGTGTGTGTGTGTGCGTGTGTGTGTGTGTGTGCGTGCGTGTGTGTGTGTGCGTGCGTGTGCGTGCGTGTGTGTGTGTGAGTGTGTGTGTGTGTGTGTGTGTGTGTGTGTGTGTGTGTGTGTGTGTGTGTGTGTGTGTGTGTGTGTGTGTGTGTGTGTGTTTCAGAGGGTGAGTGAGGGAGTGATCGGCAGCTCTTTCCTTCATTGCACCCTAACTAAGCCTGCAGCTACATTGGCCGCAGCGCACAAGCGAGTGTATCTGGGAACTATAGGAATGCCATTCTCCAGTCATCCTTCATGACCCACGTACTTCTGACACGCCTCGTTCTTCCTTTACCCTCGCAACACTACCAACGAGCCCACAAAAAAAAAGAGAAGAAAGAAAGCTTCGGCAACGTTCGGAAGATTCTCCTACGCTCGGCTCATTAATCTCGGCGCGCCGGCAGCGGCGAAATTCTTGCTCGCTCCGCTGGCAGTGTATACAGCTTCCCGGAACCTGCTGGAGTCTCTTCCCAGCACTTCGACGATAAACCGTCGCTGGCACGATCCATTTGTTTCTCATTACGATCTGTTACGGCCAAGACGTGCACTTTCTGCGAGGATATATTCTTTGGTTTTCGCCCTCTTGTCTGCAAAGTGCCTCTCGTGCGGAAAGTCACCGTTCTACTTGCGCTAGTGAACGTCACAATAACGATAAAGGAACATTTTTCAAGAATTTCATTGTCCCATTTCATTATCAATTAAGACTTACCCCCTTATTCAGAAACGCTCCTTGACTTGAACTTTACTTGCCACTGCCTTCACTGCAGCATAAACGGGTCTCGAGGGCGCTGCTTTATGCGACGCCAAGGCAGCACAAACGCGTTTCGAAAGCACAGCATTGAAGACGTTTGGAAGTCAAGTTGTTGAAGGCAAGAAGCGCTTCTGAATACGGGGGTGAGATGCAGCATCAAACTTGAAAACTGACCACTGGTGGCTGCGGCGTTCCGCATCGGCGTCCAGCATTTCTTTTTAATTATGTGCGAATGAAACTGTCACTGTGCTGTCTTGAGCCCTTGTAAATGAGGGCGGCAGGCTCATCAGGCTGTCGGAAGACAGTCTTTTATTTTGCCAATTCTTTGTTTGTTTGTTAAAATGAAGACAGGTAAAGCTCATTGATTGCTTCGAAATCTTACTATTCGCACAGCTTTGCTTAGAATGGCCCCAACTTTAAAAGCAGTGCAAAACCCCGCAAGGTCGAAAACTTTACAAGAGCAGTTGTGGGGGGGGGGGGGGGGGGAGGTGCAATACATCTACTGAAAGAAAAAATAAAGTGGCTGTTACCTTCGAGTCGTCTTAGAGAAATGCTTAAAAGATTCTGTGGGGTTTTCCTATGGCTTCATGTTGCACATTCGCCGAGCGAATCACCATCTGTGAACAACCACACACCAGGGTACCTTCAGCCTATATTATGGAGAGTGTTGAAGTACCTGCTTCGTGCACGCACGAGAATTGCACCAAACAGGTTTCTGATTTCGAGCGAGAAACGAGCTTATAGTTACAGCGTTAGCTTATTACAACGATGAATAAAAAGATTTGAGGGCAAAATTTTCTTTGAACCCGGCTTCAACTTGCAGATGCGCCACTTGCTCGACCCGAGGAGAAACGACGTTCTAGCGATGTGCAACACAAAGCCGCTTTTGCCTGAAAGAAAGGCGAGAAGGGCGTTGTGGAAGCTTGCGATGACATATTGGAAAATAAGGGGTTGGTGTAGAATGGATGCAGAATTTACGCCTACCCCAAGTTTGCGAATTTCAGACCACTCTTCATGTTTTCCAGAAATAACGTCAGTTTCTCTCCTTAATAAAACACAATGAATTTATCTTTTGTGCAAGTGTGTGCGTTTGCGACAATACGCATTATTTTTTGTGTATATGTCGTCCCTGTATATACAGGGTGTTTTTTTGGCAATATAAATTTTTAGTTAGCTATAAATAGGTACGAGTAAAAAGACAGGCGATAAACCTGACTAAAATCTCCGGAAATCACATTAAAAGTATATCTACCTATATACAACAGTACCGATTGAATTCCACTGCATTGCAACACCAACAAAGGTATTGCCTACACGGATGTTCCAATGGGAGACTGAAGGTTACATGATAAGTGCCTACTTCAGTTAAAAAAAAGGAATTGGTTCTCATATAAGCACCAAGATCAAGCAACTAAAGGCGCTATATAATAGCACTAAACGATATAGACGTTTTTTTCTAGAATACACTCGACATGTGACAGAGTGGTTGCCTGTATATCGACTATTGAAAAAAAAATCATACATGTATATTCCTATCTGCTCCTGTTGATGACGCATATTGTCCCGTGTTTATAATTGATTGATTGATATGTGGGGTTTAACGTCCCAAAACCATCATATGATTATGAGAGACACCCTGGTGGAGGGCGGTAGAAGTTTAAACACCTGGGGTTCTTTAACGTGCGTCCAAATCTGAGCACACGGGCCTGCAACATTTCCGCCTCCGTTGGAAATGCAGCCGCCGCAGCCGGGATTCGATGCCGCGACCTGTGTCCCGTGTTTATAAGCTAGCTGTATACTCATATGAGCCATGAGTTGGCGGATAAGCAATTGTCTTTCTTTTCGGCCTCGTAGATCGCGATGCCGAACTATCCATACATCAAGAGCAGTTCGCATATATTTCGTTCGTGAGCAAACGAGTCGTTGCGGTCACGTAGGGCTCGTAGCGGTTCCTCCTGAAACGTGCGAACACGCATTTGCAGCGTCAGTAGTGGTTTCATGCAGTACGTGCTTTCTGCACATCATCCTTCCACGATGCAATATACATTCCCTAATATTGCGAATGCGGGAGCAGAGATGTAGAATTCCCAGAACGAAAGGTCAGGAGCTATTGAACGAAAATAAAAAAAGTCATACTATCACAATACATGGCCAATGCCATGCCGACCATAAAACCTACGCGATGTTCCGCTAAGATGAAGAAACAAATATAGAATGTTCACGTTTGTCCCTCTAGTAACTTAAGAGAGGGAAAAGCCGCACACACTTACATAATAGGAACTACATAATTACATAATAATAACTTAGCCACACACACTGACATAATCAGGAGGGGGGTGCTGCGACTCAGAGGGACCTGCAAAGTCAGCCCCATACATTGACCCAATAGATGAGAGGGGGGGGGGGGGGGCTTCAATGAATCTATCTCCTCTGAAGGGGACTGACGTCACTAAATCTTTCGTTGCCCTTCCTGTAGAGCTACTTCTGTGCTGGACGCGATGCGGGAGAATGATCATTGACGTACAATTTGGAAGTAAATTAAAATATATTCTAAACGTTTGCTGTGTGCGACCATTCGTGTGAGGTGTCCTTGCATAGAGAAGAGACCCACGATAGGCTTGTTATAGACTCGAAATGTAATGGCATCATCATTCCTCTAAGCACCATTCACTGCAACAACATCGAAAACTCAAGACAAGGATGAAGTAGAAGTCGCATTGACTAAGGCACTGTCAAAGGACGAACAGTTCACTGACTTCACTGGACTCGCCGAAGTGAGTGAGTGAGTAAGTGAGTGAGTGAGTGAGTTAGTTAGTGAGTGAGCCTTGTACTTTGTCCTTGTTTTCAGTTTCCACTGGTTGATCCACACGTGAACCAAGTGGCCCAGCCTTTTCATGCTTCACAAGAAGTAATCTTGGTAGGTAAAAAAGTCTCTCTTTTCAGCTACTGAACATCCTTAGCACTTCGCATGAGAGCACAACTAGAGAGAGTGGTGTTTGCGATAACTTTAATCCCGTATGTCAGGTGCCACTATGAAAGCGAAAAAAAAACAACGCCGCTAAAATAGAAAAAAAGAAAGAAATGGTAGTAGAAAGACTGTGATATTAACCAGGATAAACACCATCTGGCTACCCCGATCTGAAGAAGGGAAAGGGTGAGCGAAAGAACGAGAGAAAAGGGGGGAGTCTGTAATGCCACTACAGTGTTATAAATAGCACTGACTGAAAGTGCTGTCCGAAACCAGTAATAACTTGTCATTCAGCCCTGTCACACCATCTGTCCGTCTGTCTGTCTGTCTGTCTGTCTCGCGACGAGCACGACCCGAAGCGGCCCTTTGCACCCACCGCTTCGTCCCCGCCCCACCAATGATCCGACACGTAAGGTGACGATCCAGTAGAATAGAGAGGCACTCGTTCCCCGCACACCCAGGCGGCGTCGAGCACGAGCCGCCGCGGCCCTCCGCTCCGCTTCGTTCATGCCCCACCAACGATTAGACACGTACGGCTGCGATGCAGGAGAGTGAGAGGTATCAGAGAATAGCGGTACAGCGCCATCTAGAATATCCTCTCTCAACTGCAGTTTGTATGTACTTCTAAGAGACAGGGCCATCGATTATACTGTTCGGGAGATGCTGTCGGTTACGCCTGACAAGGTTAGCATAAGAGGAGCTTAGCTCCTAAAACCAGCAATGATATAAAGACCCGCGAATTTTATTCGCGGGTCTTTATAAATAAAAGGGTGCGGCGATGGCGTAGTAGTTAGAGCATCCGCCTCGCATGCAAGAGGTCCGTGGTTCAAATCCCGGTGCCGCGCAGTTCCCAACAGGAAAAAAAATCCGCGTGTTGATGGAACTGCATTAAGAGGCCTGGGGTGCGGCCTCACCGGTAACCACCACCGGGAACACACTCCCTCACCAGAGAAGGATTGGCCACCCAGGTACAGTATCTGGCCACTACCTCCCACATGCATACGTCAAATAACTCACGGCCCTCAGTTCCCAGCAGCTGCGAAGCAACTGACCATGGCCGCGGTCAGATCTGCAACGCAGCAGAGGGTGCTAAGAATCTCTGGACTACAGGCCACCTTTGGAACCTGAACTTGGCAACAATTAACGCTAGAACCTTATCTAGTGAGGGAAGTCTAGCTGTACTATTCGAGGAGCTAGAGGGTGTTTAATGGGATATAATAGGGCTCAGTGAGGTTAGGAGGATAGATGAGGCCTATACTGGGCTACAGAATGGGCACGTCCTTTGCTATCGAGGCTTGGCAGACAGAAGAGAACTGGGAGTGGGGTTCCTAATTCACAGAAACATAGCTGGCAACATAGAGGAATACTACAGCATTAATGAAAGGGTGGTAGGTATTGTAATTAAACTGAATAAAAGATACAAGATGAAGGTAGTACAGGCTTACGCGCCTACATCCAGCCATGATGACGCTTCAGTTGAAAGCTTCTATGGAGACGTGGAATCGGAAATGAGTAAGGTAAAAACACAGTATACTTTAGTGATGGGCGACTTTAATGCAAAGGTAGGGAAGAAGCAGACTGGAGGCCAGGCAGTAGCAGATTATAGCATCGGCACTAGAAACGGCAGAGGAGAGCTACTAGTAGGATTCGCAGAACGCAATAATTTGCGGATTTTGAATACTTTCTACCGAAAACTAGAAAACCGCAAGTGGACATGGAGGAGCCCTAATGGCGAAACTAGGAACGAAATAGACTTTATAATGACTGCACACCCAGGAATCGTGCAGGATGTGGAAGTGGTTGGCAAGGTACGATGCAGTGACCATAGAATGGTACGGTCTCGAATTCGCCTAGACTTGAAGAAGGAACGACAGAAACTGATACGGAAGAAGCCAATCAATGAGCTAGCACTGAGAGGGAAAGTACAGGAATTCAGAGTCGCTGCAGAACAGGTACTCGGCTCTTAGTGAGGAAACCAACCTTAGCGTAGATACAATGAATAATAATCTGACGAGTATCATTACGGAGTGTGCAGTGGAAGTTGGAGGCAGGGTAGTTAGACAGGACACTGGCAAGCTTTCCCAGGAAACGAAGAACCTAATTAAGAAGCGTCAAAGCATGAAAGTGTCAAGTACAACAGACAAAATAGAACTGGCAGAGCTTTCGAAGTTGATTAATAGACGTAAAGTATGCGATGTAAGAAGGTATAACATGGAGAGAATTGAACACGCTCTGAAAAACGGAGGAAGCGTCAAAGCAGTGAAGAGGAAACTTGGGATAGGCAAAAGTCGGATGTATGCACTAAGGGACAAAGAAGGCAAAATAACTACCAATATGGATAGGATAGTTAAAATAGCGGAGGAGTTTTACAGAGATCTGTACAGTAGCCGAGACAACCACGACCTTAATACTATAAGAACTAGCAGTAACCCAGATGACACCCCACCAGTAACGATAGAAGAAGTCAGAAAAGCTTTGGAGAGCATGCAAAGAGGCAAAGCTGCTGGTGAGGATCAGGTAACATCAGATCTGCTGAAAGATGGAGGACAGATTGTGTTAGAAAAACTAGCCACCCTGTTTACGAGGTGTCTCCTGACGGGAAGGGTACCAGAGTCTTGGAAGAACGCTTACATCATCTTAATACATAAGAAAGGAGATGAGAAGGACTTGAAGAATTGCAGGCCGATCAGCTTGCTCTCTGTAGTATACAAGCTATTTACAAAGGTAATTGCTAACAGAGTAAAGAAAACATTAGAAATCAATCATCCAAATGAACAAGCAGGATTTCGAACAGGCTACTCAACAATTGACCACATTCATACTATCAATCAGGTAATAGAGAAATGCTCAAAGTATAACCAACCACTATACATAACCTTCATAGATTACGAGAAGGCGTTTGATTCAGTAGAAATATCAGCCGTCATGCAGACACTGTGGAATCAGGGCGTAGATGAAGTATATGTAAACATTCTGGAAGAAATCTACAGGGGATCAACTGCTACCATAGTGCTTCATAAAGAAAGCAACAGAATACCAATCAAGAAGGGTGTAAGGCAGGGGGACACAATCTCCCCAATGCTATTTACCGCGTGCTTACAGGAGGTTTTCAGATGCCTAGAATGGGAACAGTTAGGGTTAAGAGTTAATGGAGAATACCTTAGTAACCTGCGCTTCGCCGATGACATTGCATTGCTGAGTAACTCAGGGGACGAATTGCAACTCACGATTACGGAGTTAGATAAGGAGAGCAGAAAGGTGGGTCTTAAAATTTATCTTCAGAAAACGAAAGTAACGTACAACAACCTCAGAAAGGAGCAGCGCTTCGAGATAGGTAATAGTGCACTTGAAGTTGTAAAAGACTATGTCTACTTAGGGCAGGTAATAACCGCAGAGCCTAACCACAAGATTGAAGTAACTAGAAGAATAAGAATGCGGTGGAGCACATTCGGCAAGCACTCTCAAATTATGACAGGTAGATTGCCACTATCCCTCAAGAGGAAGGTGTATAACAGCTGTACCTTGCCGGTACTTAGCTACGGAGCAGAAACATGGAGACTTACAAAGAAGGTTCAGCTTAAATTGAGGACGACGCAGCGAGCAATGGAAAGAAAAATGGTAGATGTAACCTTAAGAGACAAGAACAGAGCAGAGTGGATTAGGGGACAAACGGGGGTTAAGGATATCATAGTTGAAATAAAGAAGAGTAAATGGACATGGGCCGGGCATGTAGCGCGTAGACAGGATAACCGCTGGTCATTAAAGGTAACTAAGTGGATTCCCAGAGAAGGGAAGCGGGTTAGGGGGAGACAGAAGGTTAGGTGGGCAGACGAGATTAAGAAGTGTGCGTGTATAAATTGGCAGCAGCAAGCACAGGACCGGGTTAACTGGCAGAACATGGGAGAGGCCTTTGTCCTGCAGTGGACGTAGTCAGGCTGATGGTGATGATGATGATGAATAAAATCTGGCCGCTTCGGGCAAGACTATACAGTTTCACGGCAAGTGGCGCGCTTCCTAGGTGGAAGTGGGAACTCGCCTTTCCGATGAAGTCAGCCGCGTTGAACAGCGCCATCAGAAGCACGGGCATCCACGAGCCCAGGCGGCAGGAAACGATGCGGCTCTCGATTCCCGGAAACAGCGACAGCGTCACCATGTAGACGAGCGCCATGCTGATCATGTAGGGCCACACTTTGCGTCCCACCTGGTACCGAGCCACCAGGCCACCTGAAAGGGGGAGAGCGCTGCCCGCTGAGCGATAAGGGCAACGTCATTTGGTTTGCTGGGCTGACATCACTCGAGTGCGCAGTGACGACATGACTGCTTATACGTAATACTCCCCATAGGAATAAGTGGGGAGACAGCGAAAAGTATCGGTACTGACGGAATCGCGTCACGCTGAAAACAGCTGTCTCATGAAATAAACGCACGGGCTTATGTTTTAAACTAGCCCACTTTCTTAAGTTCCCCTTGCCGCCATTTCATTTTACGTTAACTCTGCTTTGTCGAAGTACGGCTTTTACAGCAAACAGACACAATTCAATGATGTGGCACTGATCTCAGAGTCGATTAGCGTGGAGCCCCAAGCTTCTATGAGTGCTTAGAACATCCATCACGAGTTCCGCAGCAGCGCCGCTGTGTCGTTCCGTAAATACATTCTAGTGTAAGAGAGGCAGAAAGCACTCAAGCAGGCACCAACAGCGCAAAAAGAAACTGACGGAAATTCTTTATTAAGCGAACTTGTACCCACACGAAAGAAAAACTAAACTGGAGATTACACGGCCGCGGACAGCCTGCCAAGAAAAAAAAAAACGCCGCCCAGCAACAGTTGCAGGACAGAAGGCTCGTCCACAACGAAGGCGGGACGGACAAAGCGGCAAAGCAGAGCGCGGGAAAAAACTCTTCTCCAGGCGGCAAAAACGGGTGTAAAACGAGGCGGCGAGTGCAATAACTCTTGCAATGATTGAATGAATGAATTTCATTCAAAATAAAGTCCAGCAGTTTCATTCGGGTGACCCAGAGGGATGAGGGAAAGGATTGCCCGCATATCGCATCTGAATGGTGACCCGCTATCTCATCACCGTATCTTGTACAATGTGAGTGTGCATACCAATTTTGTGTACACGAGGCATGCAAGACCCCGCCCCACGGATATGCACCGCAAGTGAACAAAAAATTACTTCATATGATTTTAGCCATGAGGCACTGGATGAGGATCCCTCTCCCTGATGAACACAAAGCACAAGCGAAGGCTAGGCGATGGGAGAGAGAAGCGAAGGGCTAGAGGAGAGCGTGGTGATCGGCTTGATCGGGCGCACTGTCTGGCTGGCATTGGTAAAATAGCGGAGGCGTTGGTACCGTACTGACCCACGTGGCAATATATAGTCCGGAATAAAATGTCCCCAAGCGTGCCATCGGGTATTCGAAGTTGCAAATTCTCGCTATAACACGTGTCACCATGCGTATCAGACCTAACGTAAGGCTGACATGATTCACGTGAGCTTCGATGTGATAATGCCCACAGTCGCGTGGGAACTTCCCCATCATGTGTGTGTGCTTGGAGGGGGGGGTGCTTAATCACTGCCCCTCCCCTTTTCCCATTGGTCGATGGTCACGCCTTCATCAACGTCATGACCACGTCACATCTGGTGCAGGTGCTGGGTACGAGCAAGATGAAACTGTTTAAATGGCCGAATTTGGGGCTGATGCACGGAAAATCAGATTGATCAGTCACTGATCGAAGGCAGCACCACCGCTTTCCGAAAAGTATTTAGTCCCCCAAAAGAACTTACTGAGACTGGTCCCGATCTAGAGTTCAAAAAACAAATGGATCATCGTAGCTACCGACTAGCTCACCCACTACGCCGCAACAAAGACCCGGCCCAAAGGTCGTGCATCCGAGGTAACCAAATTCTTCGTCGAAAACATCGTCCTGCATCACGGTGCCCCGGAGGTCTTCATCACCGACAGAGGTACGGCATTTACTGCTGACTCTAACTCGGGTGATTTGGGCATACAGACAGACAAGCCAGACGACAACATATTACCCACGAGCCAATGCCTCATCGAGCGCCTAAACAAGACCGTCGCGGGCATGCTGGCCAGGTAAGTCGACGTCAAACACAAGACGTGGAATGTCATCCTTTCGTACGTGACCTCCGCATACAACACGGTCATGCGAGAAACGATGCAAATGTCGCCGTAAGGTGACCGGCAACGACGATCGACGCCATGTTACCCAACGTCTCCAACGAAGAAAACTTCTATGTCACTATCTACGGTGCGTGTGCCGAAGAAGCCCGACAACTCGCCGGTCTAGGCATCCAGAGCCAGAAAAAGACTGACAGCTGTCGTCACGATTTTCGATGACTCCACGTCGAATACCAGCCTGGTGAACGTGTCTGTGCCTGGACGCCAATACGGCGACATTAACTTACTGAGAAGCTCCTACAACGTTAGTTAGCACCATACAGGGTTATCCCCGAAGACACAACGAGGTTATCCCCGACGGCACAACGAACTCTTAACGGGCACACCCCGAGGCCGTGCATGTGGCCCGCCTGAAGCCTTTTTATGCGAGTTAATGAACTGTGGACTCCAGTTTTGATTTCTCTGTTACGTTTTTTTCTTTGTATAGCATTCCTGTTTTCATGTTCCATTACAAGCATCGCGGTGGTGCTTTTTCAGATGGGGGCGATGTCACGCGTGTTATTGCTCTGGTTTGGTGTGGTAGTGCTCTGTTTTACTCCCCAAAGGCATTCAGGTATGATTGCATAGATAGCGCCTTTGTGTTCGAGAAGCTTCACAAGTGTGGCATATAGATTTGTTAACACTGTGCGTACGACGCGAACAGTCATTTTCATTAGACAGCTCACACGACCACCGTTGATAAGGTGGGAAAGTACAATGCGTGTTGTATAAAACACAGCGTGGCCAGGTCGATGATAAGTTGATCGGCGGCCAACGCTCTGTTCTCTGCTACCACTACCAGTGTATATTACTGTAATCTGACTCCCCGCTTATCGGCCACGATTTCGGCCGAATAAGCAGTCTCGTCTTAGACAAACCAACTGCTGACCACGTGACGACGACGTTACTTTCACTCTTCCCCCGTTATTAGTTGCCCACGCATCCACACAGTGTCGCTTTACATGTCACTCCCCAGATGTCCCCAGGACTACATGTCCTCAGTGCATACCGACGAACGATTTTCAGTGGGTGAAAAGAAAAACTCCACCATATATATCTCTGCGGCGGTGCGTTCTCTCTGGCAGTCGAGTTTCCATGGCAACGTATACCATCATCTTCCCATCTTTTTCCGACATCCTCGATTCCTATAGAAAGAGAGAGAGAGAGTGAGAGAGAACGAAGGAAAGAGAAGGTTCAGCTTAACTGCGCCGTTTAAGGTGCACCAACGCCACTGGCTGTTTCCGGATAGACAACGCTTCTTTCCTCGACGTCCGGTAGCACCAACAACCCCGCACACTTCGTGGCCACCCAATCAGTTGGAAAAGTCATAAAACGGAACGCCAGCTACGATATATCGGAATCACGCTGTCTCGAGCTTTTAAGCGAATATCTTGCATCACCCTTAAAGCCGTACGTAAAGGTTAAAGAGTATATACAGGCGCTGGTCTGACGAAGGGGAAACGGCGGGGGTGAAAGACCAGACGCCTTATCCTCGCCATGTTACGATCATTCGCCAAACGATCGTACTTCCTTTTATCACTATTCCGGGTGTTCCACATGCTTTAGCCTGTCATAACAAGGAGCAATAGTGGTTAGTGTATTGTGCGCTAAACAACTCTCTACTGGTTCTTCGTACTCGTATACACACTCAGCTTCGACGAACAGACCACCCAAAGTTGAGTCAGGAAAAGTTCCATTCGGCGTCCTCCGCCCTTCCGCGTGGAGGCACTCTTTTGTGCGCTGTGACGCGACCGCGCACCGTCCACGGGGTCCATTTATGTTTCCGGAACGTGGCCCTTCTGTCGAGTAACTGCGTCTCGGACCATAAACCATGTCGCTATCTTTCACCACGGGGCTCCTGTACTTGATTTTCTATTGAGAGAGTGAGCAATTGTTTCTGCACAATATTAGTTAAAACGCCCGAAAGCCAATGAAATATAGGGGATGTAATTAATTATGTAACTTCGAAGGAAGGGAAGGGAACGAAAAGATAGTTTGCCGCTTGCAGTGACCGAGCCTGCAACCTTCGAAGAACGCACTTGGTGCTGTACCAAGTTAACTACAGCCATGGTCATCTCTTAATGGAGTGTCCATGGGCCTTTATATGTGGGGAAAAATTGCCCTTTTAGTTCCTGCAGTAACTTGATATGTGCGGCTTCACGTCGCAAAGCGAAGATATCAATATTAGGGACGCCGTGTAGTGGAGGGGTCTGGCAACTTCGACCAACGTTACTAGATACAAGCTATCTAGTAACGTTGACTTCGACCACCTGGGGACGTGAACCCCAAATGTGAGCACACGGGCCCACAGCATTTCCGCCGTGTAGAAAATGCAGCCACCGCAGCCGGGATTCGATCCCTCGACCTGCGGGTCAGGAGCCGAGTACCTTGTCCACTAGACTACTGCGGCGGGGTCCTAAAGTAACTTACTGCTGGACGATGCGCGAAGATTTATCTAGTTACTAGTTATTACAATACAAGCTCGATCGGCATCTGGGTCTCTCCACCATTGTGAGTCGAGGTGTGTGAGTGTTATGTGTTTCTTTGCATATACACCTGTCGAAAAAAAAACCTTTTTTTCTTTATGTTTCGGCTGTAGAACCGGCCTTCGTCCAAATAACTTGGTTATTCTGACGAAGGGTGCTCCCACAGCCGGGACATTGTGTTTTTCGACGTGTGTCTTCTTTTTATTCATATCTCATTTGCTGCCAGTGTCCAAGAACTTCTTCCCTGAAATTACACGTGACACATTGGGATAGCATGCACACCTGCTTTCATAAAATGCGCCAATGTGTCTCAATGTGTACAACGCCCATGGGCCGTGCACGAATGTGCGATTCTGAACAGCCTAGCAACAAGTGCTTACACGAAACGTACACAACCGGCATAGCCAATCTTCATCGCTCATACGGCGACTGCATCGTGCTTGGAGTGTGCAGATTGTAGCTGTTTGTCGGTGCCGACACCGTACGTGCTCTGTTTTTTTGTTTGTTTGTTTCTTTTCTTGGCCTCGGTGATGATATTGGAGCTGAAGACAACGGTTGGGAAAGAAGCGAGACATGCCCGCATCGCCGGAAACGCTGCAAACTGCGGCCATTTTTTCGCTTGCCCACCTTCCCGTCCTACTCCAGTAACTTTGGCTGATTTCCCGAGGGATTTTTCGAGATCTTAGCTCCACATGCTTTATTCATTGCTATGGGTATTCTTATTGTCTGCCTTCTCGCTTTCGCGCGCGTGGCAGTCCTGAGCACCGGCCTCTACAACCCATCGCTATGAAACTAAGTAGTAACGTAAAAACACTCAATTCTTTCTCGCCACTTTAATGACGAGGAAAAAAATGCTGCACTAGGTCAGTGGCGCGAATCACTCGAAATTTTTTTTATGTATTGTGATCCATTGTATCTCCTACTCTACGACGCTAAGCTGTGTTTTCATTTATCTATTTATTTATTTTTATCGTCCTTATGTCCAGCATTTCTTGTTTGGCGCCCTAAAATAACGTTTCCTCAACCACAAAAGACGAATAAGAGCGCACATCTTAGCACCTTCTGTGGCGTTTTGTGTGGTGGCGTACAAGGAACGTTTTTCCAACAGAACTTTCAGTTGTGAGTACAGCGCATGCCCTGTCGTCATCTTGTCTTTTGCGTTCGTTCCAGCGCTTGCCTTTTCAATATGAATACAACAAAAAATTGCTGATGCCAACAGGTATAACTTTCATCAAGAGGATGGCTCAGTGGGCTAGTTGATAACTCATCTTAAGAACACGGCAGCGCAAACATATGAAGACAAAAAAAGAAAACAAACAAAGAAAAAGCCTTGCCGTCGTCACGTTATACCGAAGTGACATTGTGGACTGTCAATAGCAATAAAACCAGATCATGATCGTATTTCGCAACAGTGATTGATTCCCTTCTACAGTTTGTGGGAAGGAGTGAATTAGGAAGGTGAAATTTGATGCAGATCGCGTCCGATCTCGATCAAACGGGACCGTGTGACACCGATAGTAGTTTCATGCCGCAAGATTCTGGCTAAACCCTGTACTCATAGAGCAGACAACAAACAGCTACGAAGGAACCGCTGACTGCGTCCCTCAATCAACAATGTTTTTTGGTGCTAAAAATTTTGTCTGGCGTCAAACCATATGATTTTACTCGCACGATAGTATACCCGTTCGTGTTACCACCTTGTGCCCTATATGTTCCTTATTTGGTAGATATTTTGCAAATTAAGAGAAGTACCTGTGATGCTCAACTTAGTACGACAAAGTGCTTCACATACGCGCAAAGTATATTTTCTCAGTCATATCGTACCTTGCCGGAAATTTTGACCAGCATATACACTAGAGAACACACAATACACCAGGAAATAAGAAAAAGAAACGCATCCATCCATCCATCCATCCATCCATCCATCCATCCATCCATCCATCCGTCCGTCCGTCCGTCCGTCCGTCCGTCTGTCTGTCTGTCTGTCTGTCTGTCTGTCTGTCTGTCTGTCTGTCTGTCTGTCTGTTTGTGTGCGTACGTTAAGAAAACAGCCACCATCGCCCCCAAGCTCCAGGCACACACATTTATTTAAAATATGAAAAAAACTTGACTCTGAACCTTGTTGTATTATACACGATACTGCGAATATGGCGGGAGGTAATTCTAGCCCCTACCGAGTCACACTTCATGCACAGCCTGCATTGGAAACATTGGTCGATATCACTAATGTGGACGAGTGCTTTCTCGTTAACGAGAAATGTTATCCGCGGCAACAACAAAGCTTTTTTTTTTTGCCTTTCCTAGCATTCCATTTGGATGATTCGGTGTAGCCCAACTGTTGCATCGAGCATTCACATACTGTTCGTCCTTCTCATGCACAACATTGTATGGGCGCTGAAGGTTGATTTGATTGATATGTGGGGTTTAACGTCCCAAAGCCACCATATGATTATGAGGGAAGCCGTAGTGGAAGACTCTGGAAATTTAGACCACCTGTGGTTCTTTAACGTGCGCCCGAAGGTGAGCACACGGGCCTACATCATTTCCACCTACATCGAAAATGCAGCTGCCGCAGCCGAGATTAGATCCCGCGACCTGCGGGTCAGCAGCCGAGTACCTTAGCCACTAGACCATCGCGGCGGGGCTGGGCGTTGAAGGTAGAATACTGCAATAGCTTCTATTAAACCACACCCTTTGTTGTCTTCTTTTCAAGTGAAAGCAAGATTGGTAGAAGAAACCTGCGTTTGGCAAACGTACGCTGCATATAACATGACTGCGCATTCAGGATCTGGCTGTCATAGTTACGTTTCCGTCCAATACACATACAATATAATAAATGTGTAGAAATGTGAAAGTCATCCTGGCGCACGCGCTAAAAAAATTACCATCACTTATGTGAATCTTGTGATTCCTAGAAGAGAAAAGAAGATAAAAGTGAGCCCCGTAACTGTCTGCATCAGAGTGCGACACCTCAATAGTAGCTCACGAGGAATGGGGGTAAGGAGGGATTAAAATGATAGGCTTAAAGGTATAGAGATAAAGAGGGGGGAAAGAGAGAGCTTGGCGCAGAGCCAGCGACACACAGAAGCAAGGAGAAGATAGGAAAGATGGACATGGTCGCAGGAGTCCGAGGACCGGGCACCACTCAGCGAGAGCTCTTGTTGGCGGCAGGAGATGGCGTAGGGTGAGCCAGTCGGCCAGAGCTGCGCTATCGTCGGATATCGCGGGGGCACAACCGGTCGGCACAAAATCCAGAGAGCGAGTCCGATTCACTGTCATATTTTGAATTAATGTGCGTAATATCAACTATCATGCGCCAGTAGTATTCAGCACCAGAGTGCACCTCCGCGACGTAATATTTTTTTCTCTGGCATCCAGTGTTCAGCGTTGCATACGTAAGAACCGAACCTCTCTTACGTCATACCTTGTAAGGCTCCTCAAACTAACAGGACAATAAATTATGATGATGATGATGTTCGCTACTCTCCAGCACAAAAAAGTAAAAAATGGTAAAATAAATGAAAAAAATTGAAGACCTCAAAAAGCGCTCCTCATGCATAATTATAACACTGTTTCATGATCTTTTACGTAACATAATTGTCAAAACGTTGGGTACGCAACAGCACACACACAAATCATGGCCACCTTGAACAGCTTTGCTGTTAATAAATAAATAAATACATTATTAATATTTAGTAAATAAACAATTAAGAGGTATTGAAGTAAGCAGATGCTCAGAATCATCGTTCCAGAATTCAGTTTAGTAAATATCAAGTTCGTCGTAACAGAAAAATCGGTATGCGTGATACCTCGGTGCACTAAGGAATGGACATCAAGCGCTCTGTAGCTAGACTTCTACGCTTCCAAGAATTCGTTCCCCACAGCCACACATTACGTGTTTCCTAAGTACACATGTCGCTCTAACACGACAATCACGCTCGCCAAGAGCTTTAGAGGGATATCAGGGTTCTTTCTCGCTGAAAAAACGACCCTCTTTGCAATGGCTTTCGTTCAATGCTATACCGTGATATCGGTATCTGCTGTACTTCCATTCCAACCCCCTTCCTAATACACTGCGCACAAAAAGAAATAGATAAACGAATTCGATAGGACACTGGACTTCGGGGTGTTGCAGGTGGGTTCACTTCCACGACAGCTCATTTGTGGGGCCCCCAAGTCTTGCCTCTTATACTGATCGCTCACTGCAGCCCCACCACGTGAAAGCAACAAATAAACAAACAAATAAATGAAGGTGTTATACACAAAATCACAATGGGGTGATAACGAAAATAGCATGAGAACGAAGTGTAGCGCACAAGTGGAGGCCGTGTCGTTCATTTCTCCCGGCGTTTCTCTCCCGCGACGATCCAGACTCACCGATCACCAGAGAGGAAATGCTGACCGGTTTACTTATGCATAACGTACGCCGGCTTGCAGGGCAAGGATCTGCGCGAAAAGTAGCACTCCAAACTCTCTCGGGAGCAAAAGGCTCTCTCAAAACATCGTCGACACCGCGGGGAGAAGCGGCCCTACGTGACCCGCCAGCTGGAGGCGTGCGGCGAACTTCTCGAATAGCTTCTTTTTTTGTGTGTGTTTCTGGCTTTTTTTTTTCGAGCAAGCGATCAGTCGGGTTCCAGCCGTGCCATATATTCGCAGACAGCTTTATCCGGTGTTCGCAGAACACTCCACCACCTACCTCTGGGTATGTTATGCCACCAGATATTTCCGAGCGTATATACGCATTTTTTTTTCTCGCCTGTACACCGACGCGATACATACAGGAAATCCCGGGCTAAAATCCGAGTACTGGTTAGGCGAGAGTTTCGGTGTGCAAGGCGCTATCACTGCAATACGCAGCGTGAATTCGTTGAAGGTTGCCGTGGAAGCGATAGCTGAAAATGGAAGTATACAGGAGAGCACGATCAGTGACACCGGTGACTCAAACAAAGCAAAAATAAAATTTCTTCAAATATTCTCCTGAAGGCGTCACGTCATGTGGACTCCTCGTTGTCCGTGTTCTTTCTCGGCATAAACTATACAGACGTAATCCAAGTCGCCCAATTTCCTATGCTTAGTTAATGAAGTCATTTCTAGGAAGAGGGAACACTATTTTCAATGGTTTCAGGTAATACAAGAACTTTTTTGTGTAGTTCATAGCCAAGCACTTAAACAGCATTCTATCAAGATATACGCCCGCTACGAGAATCGCATGTCCCTTGTAGTGCCTCCACCAGCCGCAGGTACGTCTAGAAATTCCGGGTATCAAAAACAAAAGCAATCACAGCAGAGTAGCATTGAAGCAAGCAACACTGCCATTATTATCTGAATTGTACTTGGAGCGAATGCAGATATACACTGATGGGTCGGTCTCGTCCAGCAGCTCATCAGGTGCCGCTGTAATTCCGGCTGCAGCAATGGCAATCAAATTTAATTTGTCGCATACGACTACGTCTACGGCATCAAAGCTTGCTGCTATAAGAGCCGCTTTACGATATCTCGTTCAGGAGCGTTCAGGAAAATGGGTCATATTCTGTGATTCGAAGGCAGCACTTCAGAGTTTGCAGTTTTCCATGCGTAGAAGGAATCATGAACAATTGGTACATGAAATAAGACATTGCCACCATCAAGCTCTAGCACGAGGGCATGATATTATATATCAATGACTGCCTGGACGTATCGGTGTTACTGGAAATCGATTAGCCGATGATGCAGCCCGTTCAGCCCATGAAGGAATACGTGTGGTCCCGATTCCTTTATCAAGGACTGATGCAGCAAGGCAACTTTACTTGCTGGCTCGAGATCTTACACGCACGTTCTAGTCGTCTACCAGCTTCCAAAGGTGTCACTTATATGTACAGGATCCTTCGCTCAAGCTACAGCTACCATCACAACTTTCCCGCTCCGATGCGACACTGTTATGCCACCTTTGGTTGGGTGTTGCATTTACAAAGGTGTACTCCTTTCACATTGGTATGATAGACACCTCTACATGCGACTGCTGCGGAGCTGAAGAGACCATCGAACACGTCCTGTGCAGCTGCGCTTGCTACGACACACAGCGATGCCAACTCCGGATGGTTTTGAACCAACTTGACATTAGACCATTCTGTGTGCAGAAGATTATGGGACCTCGGGCGTCTGCCTCAATTGCGCAGAAAGCAACCAAAGCACTCCTACTTTACTTAAAGACAACAAACCTGAGCGACCGTCCGTAGACTGTGTGTGCTCCCCCGAAAGTGCTCGGGATTGTGTGTACCTTCTTATCTCTCCACGGCCTCTTTTCTGCCCTTCATCCCTTCCCCAGTGCAGGGTAGCAAACCGGATGTGCGTCTGGTTAACCTCTCTGCCTTTCCTTGTATCTTTATCTCTCTCTCTCTCTTCTGCGAGTTGTAGGTGAAGATTTTGCCACGGAGATTCAAGGATCCACAGAATTAAGGATCGCGCTCTAGGCTGTCACCGTGCTCCTTAGGAGCTATTTTTTCTTCTTGTTGCTAATGCCGACTTTCGCACTTACGAGCTGCTGTAAAAAGCGACTAAAGTACTCGCAAAGAAAAGAAAATATATATATATCTACATATATAATGATTTTTGGAAGAAAACTTTAACAGCTCTATGTTCGACACCTCTAAGTGTCGACCAGCTGTCGGCGTCTTCTTTGGGCCCCAACACTTTCTTAGATTGCTTCAATGAAAATAAAAACGCAACTATGAGAATTTAATGATTCACTCATCGGCTGGCACTCTATCGTTGCTGTGCACATAAACTGCGAAATACCGACTATGTTTTTGTTATTTTGAATCGCGAAAAAAATGCCTCTTCGCATTTTTTTTGCATCAAATCATTTATCTATACCAGCAGCCGGCGTCCCATTTATGAACGGGGCTCGTTGCGATTTGCCGTATAATCTACTCTTCCTCAACTGTTAAAAGCTATATGCTAGAATGCCGTAACACTTGTACATAAAAAGAAGCTTAAAGAACAATATAAATAGCTGTGTTAAAATTCTATAGCCTACATTGGAAGCTAACATCTATAGTATCGCTTAATGATGCACTTGCAATGAACTGATGCACCTCCATGGAGCGAGGCTTTGCCGGCTAGGTCGACATTTAATTGAACTGAAACTCCAGATGACCTCTCTACTTTACATCCAGCTGTCTGTACGGCTGCCACTGAAACAACGCCAACCTGAATGAAGAACGCCACAAAGCTTTGAATCCCGGCAATGCGCTCACCCTTTCAGCTTCACATATACTCTCGTTACAAACCGAAACACCCAGTTACATCCAAAAAAATTCATGAGAGCGTAATTACCACTGTACAGTGTATGATCAGCGCTTCCATTCAAAGGTAAACAACGGGATCTCTCACTCGAAAAAAAATAGTAATGTAACTACACCACGTCTTCACGGGTAATAGAGGGTCGTTATTGCGTCGTTTGCATTCATAAGAGTCCGGCGTAATTAAGTCGGCAGCGTCAGTTTTGTGACCCCCCGGTACGCTGGCCGTCCGCAAGACACCTCATTATTGAGTTGGAGGCGGTGCATATATTGCGACCCGTGGCACCGTCTCTGCTTCCGCGTCTCCCGCTGTCACGGTCATTGCGGAAAACCTGGGCTGTCGTAAATGTGTGCACCGTTACGGCAGTCTGTACAGCTCGTAACTGCGCGCAGACTTCAAGTGTGGCTAAGTAAAAAAATATTCCTGGTTGGTCTGGTTTGTAGCCTAATAATTTGAAAAAAAGTTAAAAAAGGACGCATGTTGTACGAACGGCGCAAGGTTGCAAACATCAACGGAGCTATAGTGTTGGACCTAGTTAAGTTTTGCAAGTAATGTCAATATTTTGCTAGAAATATCAAGTTTTGCAACTGCGGCTATAGGCTTCGCTAGACATGTCATGTGACCATCCGCTACATGATGTTATTTAAGTCACTTGAATAGCTGCTGCCTGGCTTTCGGCGGAAACATGTTACGTCATTAGCTGTCACGGGGTGTAAAGGGGAACATGTCACGTTAGTTGCTATTTCGCTATATCGCGTGGTTTTAGTCACGTGACCAAACTGAACGTGATATTAAGTCACGTGGATACGTGACGACACGGGATATGTTTTCGCGTGAATTGTTATCACGAGAAGTTACGTGATTTTGTTATGCTCTTGTCTAGTGGTTACGTGACGCTAAGCGATTTCATTTCCGTTACTGATGGTTAGGTGGCTCCGTGTGATATCAGTCGCGTGGCAGACTCGCACATCATTGCATTCCACACCAGACAAATCGGCGCACGTTTCAAGTTCTGGCGGCGATGCAGAATTCGAAAGGAACGAAGCGAGGCTCGCACCGGTGCATGGTGATGATGACACCTGTTCGCACTGTCCGGCGCCTAGAAAAGCCTAAAGAGCTTCTTTCTTAATTGAATCCGGAACAATGGCGCTAAAGAAGCGCGTTTTGTCCACTTGGTGTGGGCATGTCCAAGTCAGAATGATGGCTCAGACACTGCAGGATCCTGGGAGGCCCTGCTCCGCAGCCCGGACCCCAACGTCCAGTAAGACGACGTCAGTCCAGCCCTTGCTGCTGCCCTTTGTCAAGGAATTCTAGCCGACGGGTGATACCTGACGTTATTGGCTGATTTTTTATTAAGTTTTGTCTACGTCTCTCACAGCGCCCGTCATGTGCTCCTCTAATAAAGTAAATAAAGTTTTTTTCTCTCTATTTATAAAGTAAACTTGTTGGCCAATTGGTTGCGCATCTTCATCCAGCTCAGAAAAAACGAAGACCGAGGCATCAACACTTTTTTTTAACTGCGCGTACAATGTATTGTTTGTACATTTGTCTAGTTTTCGTTTTTTGTTTCCTCGTTGTTCTCAAGATGTGCTTTTCTCACCACTTTTTCGTTTGAAGTTTGAAAAACCACAAGCATGTGAGAACTCGAGGGTTTGACGGGTCGTTATCAGACAGTAGATGCTCTACCGTAATTTCGGATATGTTGTAACAAGCAAATAATTTATCCTGCTGAATTACTTTGTACAAACGGTGAACTAAACATTAACCATGACGGTATTGTACTCATTAGCAGCGTGATAATTTTTTGTTAGGGCATAGCTAATCTTTTCGCTAAATACTGATTGAGGTGATCGAGCAGCACGCTGAAGCTTTCAACTAATGAATACGGACGACTACGACACCTCACAACTCATTGCAGTTGTGAGGTCGTGACGACTAATCTGTCTTCTATGAGCATAAATGCGATGTTGGGAATATTTTTTACCAACGTTGTCGCCCTCTTCCTATAGCAATCCAAATATGACTGTTATAAAATGTTGTAGCTGAATATTAAGAAAGTACTACAACAATAAAAAACACGCAAATCAAATCAATACTTGAAGATTGGAGGCTAGCCCCGCCGCGGTTGTCATATGGTGGTTTTAGGACGTTAAACCCCACATATCATCAAAATTGGAGGCTAGAAGAAATTGAAGCAGTCGAAGCAATAACTTTTTGGAAAGAGAAAAATTTGAAAGTAAGATGCCTTTCCACCCGAGTAGCTTTGAATAAAGTTGACGCCAAGAAATTCTTGCTTAGAAGACTTATGAACAACCTAATAAGAGATAACATGAGCGAAAAATAGGGTGACAAAAATTAGCGGGGGGGGGGGGTAACACTTTTGTCTGATTTTCCACGCTCGTTTTCCTGCAAGTTTGAACCAGCACGCTCAAGTACGCACGCTTCTACTACAGAAAACATTAATTGTATGTGTGAACGCCACTATAGAGTTTCCTAATAATACGATAGAGAAAACTCCAGCGCTAGTATCTAAGTGAGCTGCAACGCACGGCGATTCAGCGAGTATGGGAATGATGTACACGGATTTGTCGAGAACCCCGCATTCGGTATGGGTGATCGGTGCCCCTGAACAAATGATTGCGTACAGATTTGTCTGAACTTCGTTCTTTCAGCTTCGTTTGGCTCAGTGTGGCGTGCGTTTACTTTGTCACACGATAAAGTTCCGTGAATGATCAGTTGTTTCCCTTCACCGCCTCAACTTGACCTTTTTAGGCTCACCAATTGAAATCGGCTCACTAAGTTCTCAACCGTCTATTTATTAACCAGAACAATCACCAAAACACAGCAATAAACAAGGTCACAAGTGCATCAGAAGCATCAAGCACAAAAACTATGCAAATCCGTGTACTACCCATAATTTCCATGGGGGCTGAACGATCGCAGCGCCAGAGTTCGTGAATATTGTAAAGAGCTTTACGTACACAACAGCCATATGGTACCTGGAATGGCGCAAGCCGAACGACGGCCGGCGTCACACAGATGTCGACTGCACTGACTTGCCCGGAATCGTTTTAAAGCATTTCCTCTATTCGAAGGTCTTCACGGCAACAACACACATCGCTTCGGCACGGATAGACGCTACAGCATCGATCTCTCGACTTGAAGCCGTTTTGCACCGATTTAAGTGGGACGGCGTTTAGCCGGAAGGGACGCGGCCGGGGGCACAGACGGTGCGGGCAGCCCGCCTAAACACCGCGGATATTTCGGCGGACGTCGGAGAAAACAGCGGAGCATGGGGAAGGGAAGCTCGCGCCCGGTGCTCAACGCAGCCAATTTGCATGGCCGCCCATTGAACGCAAGGCTCGCATGAAAGACGAGAACCTGGAAGCTGCCGTCCGGTCGCTAGGCGGCGCGCGGCGACCCGCTCTTTCTCCCGCGCTGTTTACGTGGAGGGTCTCGAACGAAACTTCATCTATCGTTTCGTGATGAAATAGACAGGAAAGAGGAAGCTTGCGTATTGAAGCCCCAGCGCTTGTGAGCCAAACTTGCGTCGACGCTTTCAATAGCGCAGTTTACGGTAGAGAAAAAAAAAATACCCCGAGCGACAGCATGAATGTTGATCACAACCGTAAACGAAAATAAAACACTGAATATTCGCAGAGTGCGCCGTGCGGAAATACTTCGTTCTTTAGTAATTACTACCGTAATTAGAGAGCAGCTTTTACACGGCAGTATGCGTAGATTGGATTTCTACATGGTGTTCCTGTTTTCAACTATTGGTAGGCGGCAGCGTTCGACCACGTGAGAGAACCATTTACTCTTTTTTTCCCCTATTTTTCGGCCCACGCACCGAGGTCCTACATAGAATAAACAGTTGAGAAGGAAAGGAAGCGGGGTCAAAAGGATAGCCGGTTTGCTACCCTACACGTGGGAGCGAGATGGCGGAGATTGAAAGAAGATGAGAGAGACAAACAGATGGCACAACACACCGCACGTGTACAAGCATCTAGTCAAAAACTGGCGTAGCAACTGAAACAGCTAGCACAAAACAAATAGACATGCAATCGATGTGTGCAAATTGAACACCTTCTAATATACCCTTAGTTTTCTATCCTAACATCATTACCAACGACACTCACGTTTCACGTCTAGTTACCACTCATATCACCAAGAGACAATTGGATGATTACTCTAAATTTTTGTTGAGCTCTATAACTATAATAGCTGCTATAATTTTTTAAATTACGCATATTCCTGAAAGTAACTATAGTAACCCCCGAACACAACGACATAGCTTGATGTCTCAGTGTTATGTTTATGTGTTAAAGATCAAATTCATCTGTTCAGCTGGCCTCGCTGATTACGTAAGTTATTCGCCCAAGCTACGGACACGCACTTGGGTGTCTGTAGCCGATATACCGCACAGATAAACCCAATGAAGTCCCGCCATAGCTCAGTTCTGTTCTTTTCTGTTCTAACTATTTTGCTGTGGAGAAGTTGAGGTCTCTATTGTCTCAGCTGCTCCATATCACGAATTTCTGCAGCGAAAAAAGAATCACAGCATTGGACGCGTAATTCGAAGGTTGTAGGTTTGGTCCCTGTCGATCAACGGCAAGTTTTCGTTCACTTCTCTTTCGTCACGTTTACATAATTACTAAAAATAACAACCGCTATAGTTGCGTTGATAGTATTGTCTGTCACTTCTCTTTATTATTGTTTTTAACATGAGAAAAAGACTTGCCACACATCCACGATGACAAACATTGTTATTGACATGATTGAGACGAAAAAAAATTATCCGGTATGCACATATGACAAACACGGCTGGACATTAACACGTCTATGCACATCATATGTGGCAAGTTGCTGATTACTTTGCTTATACCTGTTCCCATACTTTGTATAGGGCTGCTTTGGAATCCGTAAATACCATCGGTGTATTATGCGGCCGCTTTCGTAGTATGTGTAAGTGCAAAGGTCTACAGTGGCCCATAACTCAGCTGAGGCAGATGTCAAGACTAATTGAGATGCGCATTGCTGCAGAGGGCACAAACTTCCCGCACGATGAGCGAATTTGAGTTGCACATCCCCGTGTGTGAATACGTGCGTTTCAGTCACGTGTTCGTTATGCATATATAGGCTGTCCCGAATATCATGCTACAACATTTAAAAAATGAGGGACGTCGAGAACACGAAGCGCACATAGTTCATATTGTTTCCAGTATACTGCAGTAGCCACTGTTCTTATTATTTTTATGTGTGTGTGTGTGCATGAGGTTTATTCAATTTATCATAACAGTGTTTTTATCTCGGCAAGCGCTCACTTAATCGTTAAGGAAGGACGGAAAGCGAAAGAGAGGAAAGGTAGGGATGTTAACCAATCTGGAGTAACTGTTTTGCTACCCTGCACAGGGAGAAAGATTGAGAAGGGGGAAGTGAAAGAAGAGTAAAAAAAAACGGGACGCGGAGCACACACGCACACACATAACGTCACCGCGCAGAGCGCCAGTCTTGTGCGGTGTACGGCATCATTAAGAGTCCACAGCCATCGTGCAAGTATGTTGTCCTTAGGACTTGTATCAATGCTTTGGTCGCTTGAATTCTCAATGACACTTCAAGATGGCATTGAAGGATCGTTTCTAGTAGTAATCGTTAAAATGTCAATGAAGCTTATGTAGGCGTGCTCAAGTCACATATAACTGCGTTATGCTTAGGAAGCTAACAATGGCAAGCTCATTTTTCAAAGCTGGTGAAGAAAGCCCACTAAATAGGAAAAATAGCAGGTGACTACGCCCCCACCCGCCAAAAGTGGGTGCTAGCCTAGACTTGGCACATCACAGTGATCCTGTTGGAGGGCGCTGCTTCCTGATGCACGCCGCAATGAAATCACGTGTTATTCTTCATACTTCTCGGGCTTTTCTTATTAGCCAATAAAGCGACGACACAATTAGTGCATTGTTAAGAATAGCGTAGCTATATGTCGTTTCAACATTCCTACATATAATGCGCT